>NC_090940.1:458302715-458605746 GCF_040938575.1 Ambystoma mexicanum
TTTTTACCTGTTTTCGGATTCAGCGCATCTTCGAACCAGAAACAGACTTCATTTTAAACGCGTCGCATCGCCAGCAGCAGCGCCGCGCCATACTCACCGTTCCTCGCAGCATCTCTACGATCCGGTGCTGTCTCCATCACCTGACTGCCGCATTCCAGCGCCTAAGGGGGACAAGAAAACAACAAGGTGAGCCAAGGGAACAAACAAGGACAATCTCTTGCCACCATATGCTTACCTGATTTTACCGCAGGAGGTATTATCCATTAGCACGCCAAATCTTCCTACGCTGCACCTGCAAGAAAAGAGAAAGCAGTGAGTTAAACCTTGGAATCATTTACCGGACAGTGTTACAAAACACAGACTCTTACCTGAACGCTTTCAGCTGCCACAAGACGATCATCTTTTGGGTCTAAGCTGCAAAAGAAACAAGGAATTGGACAAGAGTGATTAATCAGACATTTTGAACTCATTAGAACTATATACTTACGGCCTTTCGCCCAGAGGTTTGGAGCTAAGATTTGTCCAGAACTCTTCCATATTTCCTCAAGCCAGTGAAGTAACTGGCCATCAACGCGCCCCTGCATTCTTCGCAGGATGGAGAGCTCATCATACAAAACTATAAGGTGAGCTTTGTGAAAGGGAATGTCAGAAGTGATAAGTGAGGACGCAGTGAGGTGTTAATACTCAAATCCACGGGTGGCTAATTCCTTTTCCCCGTCTTTAGGAGACTACTTCTATGGGTCAAGCAGACGAAGCTAGGTGGGCCAGTCCAGTCAGTCATCTCTGCACTACGCATCACGTTGGTGGAGACCGTGGCTGTCCAGTTCCGCTCGACACCCCTGTGGGAGCCAGGGGAGCGTAACAGCCAACTAGTAAACTACTACAATAGTCAAGCTTAGAACCCATTATAGTTCTGGCTAGTATCACTCGGTTTCCTCTTGAATTAAAAGGTTGGGCATGGGGGGGCGTGGCCTGGAGCACGACGATGCAGCTGCTCCTGTGATGGCCTCCGTACGAGACCCGTGGCGATTAAGAAAAAATTAACCTTAAAGGGTCGGTCTGCGGCGAGCCTCGGCTCATGGGCAAGGCGAACCTCTGAGGCATTGGCTGCTGCCTGGGGAAGCGATATTGCCATCCCAGAAGTCCTGATTCGGCCCGGTGCCCCCTGCCTCCTGATGGGGCTTCCAAGATGGCGGACGGGGAGAGATCATCCCGTTGTTCCCAGAACGGGACGAAGTAAGCCTAGGATCAGATGCCCGGAGGCTGGACCCAATCTGGGGTGGGCTGCCGGCTCCCGCTCCGCAGTGAATAGGTGGCCCCCTCCTCCCCGAGGCGAGTCAACCGGAGGCCCCGGAATGGAGTGGCTGCCTCCCCTCCCCCCATATCCGTGGTCCTGCTGACCACACAGATCCACGAGGCTGCAGTTTCTCCCTGCCAGGGAGTCGAGGGAGAGCCACGGAAAAACCAGCGATCGCGACCCCCGCAGCGGGGATCAAGCTAACGCCCACCCGGGTTGACAACAGGAGCGGGGCCGCCGATGTTCGGCAGTCACTCGACCCCCTGAGCTACCCTGCCTGAGGGCCTGGAGCATTGGGGAACGACAGGGCCCCCGGTGAAGCTGAGGCGAGACAGACGCTCCTTACAACGACGGATGGCCCGACCGACGCGCTGAGGCTATGTGGCTGGAGCCCCCAGTCTCGCCTTCACTGGTGGCCAGGTGGCCTCCCCTAGGATTCCGCAGGGGCTGCTGCCTGCCCCACTCTGCCCCATCACCCCACGCTAGGGTCCCGGCACGGATGAACCCTTTCACCGGCCCCTCCTCCATCAGACAGTCCAGCTCCTTTCAGGGGCGCCCCGCCCCACTCTCCTTCAGCCGGCCTCCCACAAGCCGGGTTCACTGCCATCCCTGGAGATCCTACGTAGGAGCAGCTGGCTTCTCCCCAGCTCCTGAGGCCTGCCCGGCGGCGGGGTCCGGGATCCCGCGGGCCCTGATGAGGTAGGAGTGTCCCAAAGGCTTGAATGGGTTCTAGCTGGCCGCTGCTGCCCAGAAGACCTGGCGGTGCCCTCCGTCTAAGCAGCTGTCCCCTGGTGTCCCTCTTGAGCCCCCCCCTCCCGTCTCTTGGACTTCCTGGGGCACCCTGCCCACTCCTGCTGCCCATATTGAGTCCTGAGTCCCGGCTCCGAGGCCCCCCCAGCCTGATATACCCATCCTCCTACAGTATCCCACATTGACTGCACCCCTACTACGGCCCCTTTCTACCCCACGGAGGCACTCTGGCGGTCTGCCTGTTCACCTGAGTCTCCCCCTCCCCACAAGTCGCATTTATCCCCCCTGGGATCCCGACCTCTGGCCTCCTCAGTCCAGAAAGTTCCATCTCGAGATCCCTAAGCATTGCAGTCACTGCAACCCGGAGCTCCTAATCTCGGCACAATGTCGAAGCCAACGAAATCAGCCAAATCTTCGGACATCTCCACTATGCTCTTGGCAGCGGACAGGACGAAGAAGCTGGACCCTCCACCTAAATGAACCCCACAAAAACCCCCCAAGGAGCAAGGAAAATTAGCTACTAAGGAAGACATCCAGGCATTCATGCAGGACATCAAGGCGGAGTTCCGATCATGTATGTCAGAGCTTAACACGTGGATGGACCAGACTGATCAAAGACTGACCGAAGCGGAACAGAGGCTGGGCGAAGTGGAGGACCTGACCCAGAGCCATGACGCCACGATACTAGACATGAGACGTGAGATCCTGGCGCTGCAGAACAAGAATGAAGTGCTGGAGTTTAAGCAAGAAGACCTAGAAAACAGGGCTCGACGAAAAATAACCTGCGCATCCGAGGGGTCCCATCGAACATCCCAGACAAAGAGCTGCCAGAATACATTGGCAATTTCTTCCAAGCTCTTCTTCCAAACATGGATAAAACCCAACTTATCTTGGACCGTACTCACAGGATACGAACAAGACGGGGGGTGGATTCGGACGGCCCCCCAGACGTAATTACCAGGGTCCATTTCTACGCTACTAAAGAGGCCATCTCGGCCATTAGCCGCACCAAAGATGAACTTTCGTTCATGAGCTCCCCAATGCAGATTTTCCAGGACCTCTCGTTAACAACTCTACAGAAAAGAAGAACCCTTAGACCCCTAACTCTATTCCTACAGAGCCAGCAGATTCGCTACAGATGGCTTTTCCTTTCCACTCTCCAATTAACGTTTCAGGGAGCCCAGCGCAGAATCAGCCACCTAAAGGACGCTGAGTCCATCCTGCACCCACGCTCGCCGGAGGCCTCGACCGCTCAGACCCCTCAGCACTCGCCGGGGGAGGCGGAGCGGTTACCCCAGGGACAGCAGCAGCAACCTTGGTCGAAGACACAGAGACGCCGAAAGATAAAATGATACTGCCCAGACCGGAGATCATACGCTGACCGATCCTAAGATGAAAACGGGATCCAGTAACGCTGCGGGTCCCGAGCGGCCTATACCCCACTCCAAGGAGTATGTCACCAACTCACCCTCGGAGACCAACCCAATGTAGTGGTTGGATCCCAGCCCTGTTGGCTGGGAGAACAGTTATGGCCCAGTTGACCCACTCATGTAAAAGTTTACCCTCCCGTTGGAGGATACAGGAAACCCAGCCGCAGGAAAGCCACGCTGAACTTGAGTCACAAAATGAAGACTGAGTACCCCCATGCCCCCCGCGAGGAGCAGAGTCCCATCCCAGAGGACACCCAGGGGTCTCCCCCTCCACACCAGAAACTAAAGTTCTTGACACTGAATGTTAGGGGCCTCAACGCCCCACAGAAGCAGAAAGCGATCCTGAGACGCATCCAGAATGATAAGGCTTCCATTGTCTTCCTCCAGGAGACACATCTGACTCCAGCCGACTTCACGAGGCTCCGAGATCGGTAATTTCCACTACCGGTCCTGGCGTCGAGCGGAACGAAGAGGGGTGCCACAGCATCTTGATCGCCAAAGGTCTTAAGCCGCAAATCCTGGACTCCATGTTGGGCCCGGAGGGCCGCTTTGTGGCGGTGAAATGCCGAATGCTCGACCAATTATACACATTGATCTCAGTATATGCCCCGAATGAAGAGCAGGAGGCATTCTACTCAGCCCTGGAAAGCGCCCTCCTACCGTTTGCTGAGGGCCATACCATCATCGGGGGAGATTTCAACGGAGTCCCTGATCCCGTAGCAGACAGATCATATCCTCCAGCCCACATAGACTTTGGCTTGGCGACTGCCTTACTTAAATTGTTCCGAACCTTAGACGTGGTAGATACCTGGAGAGTCCTCCATCCAGAGGAGCGAGACTACTCGTGCTATTCTTATGTACATAGAACGTACTCTCGCATCGACCTCCTGTTGGCATCCCCGCAGATCCTGGCATACACAGATGAGGTCCTCATAGGACCTAGAATCCTCTCAGACCACGCGCCCATAACGTTAACGCTAAGAGCTCATGATCCTGACCTGTCCCCACGACGCAGATGGTATCTCTATGACCCAATCCTAGACGATATGGCCACCAGAGACGTGATGGCTAAAACAATAAAGCAGTTCTTCGAAGAAAATAAAAATGAAGATACCTCCCCAGCGAATACATGGGACGCAATGAAGGCCGTGGTTAGAGGGGTGCTCATCTCCCGAGGAGCGGCCTATCACAAACAAAAACAACAGACCCGCCGCATTCTAGAGGACAATGTCCTGGAGGCGGAGGCAGCGTGTAAGGCCAGAAACTGGTCCCCGAGAACCTACCGAGCCTTGCAGACGGCTCAAAGGAAATTAGAGGCCCATTATGCGGAGGACACAGCCCAGCTTCTAACCAAAACAAAACAAAGTTACTATGCCAGGGGAAACAAGGGGAATACATTTCTAGTGGAAAAATTGGCAAGAGTCAAGAGGAGGAATACCATTATAGGCCTCCGAGACCCCCAGGGTGCAGTCCAGTTCGCCGATCGGGATAAATTGAGAATTGCAGAGGCCCACCTGACCGAGACAATGACGGCTACGCCGAGACCCAGCGGAGAACAGCAGTCCTACCTGCAGGAAGCCGCCTTACCCAAGCTCTCAACCCCAAGAAGAGAAGAGCTGGAGGCCCCGATTACCAGCGAAGAGATCGACGAGGCCGTTAAAAGCTTAAAACCAAGAGCCCCGGGACCAGATGGTTTCTCGCCACGATTCTTCAAACTCTTTCGACCCCAGCTGCTAGCTCCAATGACGACTCTCTTCAACTCCTTCGCCACCTCAGGATCAATAACCCCGTCGATTAAAGAGTCGATCACAGTACTAGCGCTGAAACCAGGAAAAGACCCCAGAGATATTGCGGCATATCGACCAATCTCCTTATTAAAACTAGATACGAACATTTATTCAAAGGTCTTGGCAAACCGCTTAGCGAAGATTCTCCCGGATATTATAGATCCAGACCAGACAGGATTTATTCTAAACAGAGCCACCACGGACAACACTCGTGGGGTCCTCAACCTGGTCGAGATAGCTAGGCAAGACTCCCAGAAACTTGCCCTGCTGGCCTTGGACACGACCAAAGCCTTCGACAAAGTGGATTGGTTGTTCCTCCGTCTTACCCTGGAATCGTTCCGCTTTGGGCCCGCCTTCTTAAAGCTAGTCTTAGCAAACTATCAAACCCCGACTACTCTCCTCTGAGTGAATGGCCTACTGACCAGCCCGATCTCCCTAACATGCGGCACCAGACAGGGGTGTCCCCTCTCTCCCCTACTCTTTGCTATGGTTATGGAACCCCTGGCCCAACGGATTTGCCTCAGCACCAGTATCAAAGGCCTTCAAGTAGGCCCCACCCAAGTCCATCCCTTACCTCGGGGTTCGGATCCCCGCTTGTCCTGAAGACACCTACCGGATAAACTTCCCGACTCTGGTTAAAACCTTAGAAAAAGACCTGGACTCCTGGCGTACGCAGGAAATATCGCTAATAGGTCGCATTACGGCCTGTAAAATGAACTTACTGCCACGATTTCTGTACGCCTGCTCGGCCTTTCCCATCATAGTCCCTCGCCCCCTCCTGCAGCGACTTCAGAGGAAGATATTTAGATTCATATGGATGGGGAAGAAAGCCCACATTCCGCGGAAGACCATGCTGTGTGCCCCGAACCAGGGAGGCCTTGGGGTCCCTGACCTCCAAAGATATCAGATGGCTGCGCACATAGCTCATAACCAGGCCTGGACCATAGCGTCAGGGCGCCCCAAATGGATGGACATAGAACAATCCCGATTATCTCTCCCCCTGCGCTTTCTCTTGCACCTCCCGACTTCACTGCGGCGGACGTGGCCAGCCATCTTATCTTCGACCAAGCAGACGTTAAAGGCATGGGATTGAGCACGCAAATCCAGAGGCATCCCGAGAGACCTGGGCCCCTCAGCTCCAGTCTTCCACAACCTGGCCTTCTCACCCTGGACTTCCCAATCGAACTTTAGAAACTGGATCGCCGGAGGCCTTAGCTCCCTGAGTCAACTATTCGAATGAACCAAGCCGCTGACATTCGCCCAATGCAAACGAGTTTTTAATCTCTCGGAGTCTGACAGGTTCTCATATTTCCAAATCAGACACTGGTGCTCACATCCCCAGACTTGTTTGGCAGCCACCCGGGACCTGGATGCCCTGGAACTAACTACGGCAGACCCTCCAGCCCGAGGACGTATCTCAACGCTGCATCGACTGTTCCAGGTGAACCTATTGTCAGCTAGAGCAACATATATGTCGCAGTGGGAAAGAGACCTAGGACATCCGATCCAGGATCAAGCCTGGACCGACATCTGGTCACGCACACACTCATCCTCTTTCTGCATTACCAATCGAGAATGTGCGCATAAACTTCTCTTGAGATGGTATTTCCCACCGCTTCGACTACATCACTTCAATCAGTAGCTGGACCCACAGTGCTGGCGCCGCTGCGGCTCGCCGGGCTCTAACCTACACATGTGGCGGACGTGCCCGATGGTGACTTTTGGGCCCAGTGTATCGCTACCATCGCAGACATTACCCAGATCACTCTACCACTAGAACCGGAACCACTCCTACTGGGGACCCCGATTCCAGGCATCTACCCAAGATCGGACGCGCTCGCGGCCCTCATCAGACAATTGCTGCTGGCCGCAAAAATCACAATAGCCCGGACGTGGAAATCCCGGGAGGGCCCCCTGACGGTGCTGTGGTGTCGTAGAAAAGTGCTAGGTACATTTTATTGATAAGTACACTGCATTTCAAAAAACATAAAAGATTGGCAACATTATTCGCACAATCAAAGTGAGTGAGGTGACATGAACACATTCACCCACACGACATGAACACATTCACCCACACGGGTAAAAAACGGCACACTTTCCATTCATTTCACAGACTTTGTCAGGCCAATGAAAACAGTTGCGAGTGCCACTTACGAGTTATTTAAAGCTCTATTAGTCACTCCCTTCTTAGCTCAAACATGTGACAACCATGGAGAGCATTCTCATCAACATCTCTCACCATCGTGGAATAGTGTGTATATTCTCATATGATATCAAATTTACCATTTCTTATTAACTCTCGTAGCAAAACATTAAATTGACACCATCAAATCTACTATAGCATAATGTGACTGAACATAAAAGCATTGAATCCCATTCATATTAGGAAACGTAAATCGCCAATGCGATCCAATTAATGAATTATCTGCCGGGTGCGAGAGGTAAAATGCAGTCTCAAGCCCAGCATTCCTCACATGGATGGTGTTTGCAAAGTCAAGAACAGCTGAACAAATTCCCTTCTTAAATATCACTTTAACATGTGCAAGAAGAGATTATTTTACGGCGCAATTGCCTACAATATATAAAACAGTAAAAAAATGGAAAAACAGTAAAGTGCCCATGCATTTTTCTATAACTCCTCACCCATTTGCTTACCAAAGTACTGAAATCATCTCTTCATGTATCATGCACATTGAATTGCAAATTCAAAACGTGTTGATCGGCAATGCGCTGCAATCAAGGACCCATAATGTATGGGTCATTGATCCAAACAAACATGATTGCAGAAATACTTGATTTAAAACTGCAATTAGAAAAAAGTAAAGTGCAATTTGATTTGTAAACAAGGGTCAGCATTTCATGTGATACAGTCTAAGATCACAGATAGTAAAGTGCATTTTTGCTTTTCGAAATTAGGCATCAATGCATGTTAGGCAGAACTATATGCAGTACCCTTTGGGAACACCACACACAATTAAGACTACAAGTGACAGTACAATTTCACCTTTGGTGCAAGCCTGTACTACACAGTTAAAGTGGTAGCAGAGCAGCCAGACTTATCTCAAGAGTAAGTGAGCAGTATCAAATAGTTAAACAAAGGACAGCAATTACCATGATTCAGACAAACACTGACTCAAGGTTTTCAAGTAAAAGAATATACATTTATTTCACTCTTCAGTTGTATAACATTACACTATTATAAGCAGTCTAAAAATCACTCTCTTAATACACCACACCACTTCCCTTAAATTCCAGACAAGTAAAGCTCACAAAATGAAGTGGGAGCAAAATGGCACTCCAGCAATTTAAAAGGGAGGGAAAGCCAAAAGTTAACAGAAATGAATCCACACCAACAGGTAAGTACTCAGGGCAAGCGAACAAGAGAGACTACAATGATAAAATCAGATAGAAAAGGCTTAGGGCCAAAGTCAATGGTTAAAAAGTCTTTTGCTCAAGATAATACAGTTATAGGGTAGTTTGTGGTAAAGTTCGTGGCACGGTTTCCGGACGAGGTTGGTTAGTAGAAAAGTTAGTTCGAAGAGAAGAGAAGAGAAGGACAAGCCCTCGGATTGGAGAAAGATTTCAAACACTTTCACCGCGGCTCAACGAAAAACGCACAACCGGATTTGCACAGTACCTTAAAACGGAGAGGGGGGCTGTAGCTGAGGTAGACGTTCCTGGTAGTTCCTGCAGGCTCACGGTTTCTGAAGCGACTGTCGGACTGATCAGAAGTGGTAAGACTGGCGGGACCTGCACTACCCAGGGAAGAAACCAGCAGCAGCACCAAACAATGAATAAAAGGTGCGCTCCTTGAAACCCAAGCAGAGTCCGACCTTCCTGGCTATCCGGCCCACTGTAGCTCTGTACAGCGAATTCGACCAGAGGAGGGGTCCTGGCTTGCAGTTTGGGTGAACTGGTTGGTCCCACCAGCTCAAGGGAAGAAGTTTCCTGGAGGATCTTCTCTGTCGTCGGATTCTGGAGATTCGGACCTGCAGCAGGGCTTCCCCAGGTGGTTCAGTCGTTGTAGGGGTCCTCTTCTTCCAGTTCCTCGTTGGTTCTTTCATTCCAGTGGCGACTCTGCTCTTCCAGTCACAGAGACCTGCTTTTTATGCAGTTTTCCCCCATTGATACAGCCTGGTTGTCAATCACACAGCAGGGTACTGGTCCTAAAACCCCTCCCTCACATCCTGCCTATCCAGACTCTCAGGCGACCTAAAGGAGGGCTTCTGTGTGGAAGCCCGCGAAAAGGTGATGAACAAAGGGAGCAAACCTGGTTTGGCACACAGAGTAAAACACGAGAAAGACTATAACAAAAATAAATGGGGGATAAACCCAGCCGGAGCCAAAATAAAATGTATTTGGTCAAGCGGGTTAATGTTTGAGGCTAATATAATAGCCTAAAACATACCACGTTTATATAAGATAATCGCGGTAGAAAAGTTAGGGTAGATACCACTGCCGCAAGCCAAGTCTTAATGTAAAGGGAGTGAAACAATGCCCCAAGAGGCACAGACAAAAAGGGGTAAGAATGAACCCTTTCCAATACTCCATGGAAGATGGGGTGTAGTGGGTCTGTGGTAAAAGTGACTAAATAAAGTTAATGGCAACTTTACCTTTTCTGGGAGACAGTAGTCAGCCCCAGAAAATGGAGTTGGTGGGAAGTCTAAAACACAACCCTGTGTCACTGCACTGAAGGTACTGTGTAACACACATGAAAAATATGGTGCCCTGGAGTAGGTGAGGCTCCAGTGCCCAAGATCACACAAAAGTAGAAATACACATAGCAAAACACATGTAAGAGTGGGCAAAAAGGCTCCCACTCTTACCAGGTGAAAAAAAATCCTTCAAAGCTGTTGAGGGACTGAGTAGGTAAGGGAAATCAACCATTTATGAGAATTCCCCCTAACAATGCACCATCAAATTCGTTATTATACCATTGAGCTACAGTTTACCAATTGTTCATATGTGCCGAATGCATAATTATTCGCAGTGACCTAAATATAGTGTCAAACTGCAAAAAAGTGCAAATGCTCACCTTCTCATCTTGATAGAAATGACATTGACCTCAAAAGAGAACATTATATTTTTTCTAAATTGGATGTCAGTACACTTTCAAGGATGAGGACATTTTTGTATACCTTCTGTAAGTGTGTCCCTAATTACACTCGCACCAGAATAAATACACCCCTCTAGGGAAATGAGGCCACACGTCTATCTTGTAAGGATAATGAGTTTAATCTTACAAAAATGAGGATTGTAGCAAATTATTCTGCTGCCTGAATGGTCTTCTCCTGTCCCTGTCCCTCTTCCGTTCCTTCCTACCAATGTGGTGCCAGGCTGGAGTTTATATAGGCCTTTCTTGCTCTAGTGACGTCACTGGATAACAGGCCATGACTTCATCCCAATCCGTCGTCCTTCCATAATAGGGATGCTCCAAAACCTTCTTTGCTTCTTTGTCAGCAGTTTTGTCAGAGCAATTTGTTCTACATTTTGCTAGCTTATGCAAGAATACACTGTAGCTCATGCTTTCCTTCATTTTGCTACCTATGAACATGTTATGTATAAAAATCTATGTTTTAGAGTAATTGAAGTGTAATGGCATTCAAACTAACCACATTTTTTTTATTCGGTGTAGATACATACACAAATCGTTCATTATGGTTGCACAGAGTGCATGTATGTTTCCACGTATATGAAATCTGGAAGATTTTATTTATAGGTATATTTTTGCTTTCTAGCACTTGCAGTTAGTACATTAGAAATTTGTGTGGATCTTCCTGTGTGTTTATGGTGAATCTTACCATTCCCGCACAGTAGTTCAATTCTTGCCTTATTCCTGAGACACTGTAAGTGTTGTCAGGATTGTTTGTTGCATTTCTATGAAGTAGGAGCATTTGCAAACACAATTGGTCTCCGCTGTTCAAGTAAATGTTTTGCACAATTGGTAGCAATTGGAAAAGAACATTGATTGCTACATTTACACCAATGGAGTTGGAACATTTGAATGGACCAGAGAGTTCTCGGTCTGTGTAATTTGCTTGACCTGCACTTGTTTTTTAGAAGACATATTTCTCTTTGTGCTGTTGGATGTGAGCTTGCGTTTGCACTACATAGTTTTGGGGTTGTGCTACTTGATGGGAGTAGCAGCTACTTTCACTTTCTTTGGTGGTACTGTTGGGAGTTCTGTTAGTTCTGTTTGCATTACTTTTCTTTTAACATGTGTTCCTTTTTGAGGAACAGGGTATATATTGAGTTGGGGTGTGCAGAGTGCGCATAGTCTGTTGTACTTCACGATGCAATGAGCGTCAGCCTTGACTTTGTTTGTATCAAAATTGACTAGAAATAGTCCTTTGAGTGTACGTAGATGTGACAGTGCTACGTAACTCGTACCTTCTTTAAAGACTGTGCTGCCAATGTCAATCAATGCCTAATCTACGGTTAGACCGTGCGATTTGAGAATAGTGACTGCATATGCAAGAGACAGAGAGAACTGTTCTCTGCGCTCATACATGTCTTTGAAAAGAAGGAATCTTGCTGTTGAGCGTTCTATCCTTTTAACTTCTGAAAGTTTATCAAAGTGGATGTTGACAAACAGAATGTTTTTGTCACGTGGATACGTCTGGAAGCCAACAACTATAGCAAGTGCTCCATTAACTAAACCTTGCTCCACGTGAAGGTTACACTTTAGCATTACTCTACATTTTAAACATAATGTTAACATTTTCTCCAAACCAGCTGTGTTTTATAAGCTATTCACTAGTGCTGTTGCTTTTTGACTCATAGGTAGTGTAATGCCGTGCACTTCCAGTTTGTCTGTGGAATTAATATGCACTATTGGTTGCATTTCTTTTTTTAACATTGTTTCATTGAATTACGTACAGCTTGCTAGGGTTGGCATTAAGGACTTACATTTCACATTTTGTGTGCTAATTGTTCTATGACATCAGGCGCAGATGTGCCATGCCCATACAGCTCATGGATGAGTCTACTATTTAAGATAGATTGTGCCTCCTTAGAAAGAAGACCAATATGAATGCCTTTCAAAATGTTAGGATAGGTGAGGTCTGCAGACTGACGCATGTTTTGAGTTAGTTCTTTGTATTGGAAATGTTGCCAGAGATTTACATTTCTTATGCTGCCAAGTGTGTTATGGCCCAGTTTGTGTCCTAAGGCTTTAAAAATAGGTTCACCTTTTACTGGTGTTAATTGTAGGAGATCTCCGAAAACAATAACATGTTTTCCTCCTAAGAGTTTTTCGTTTTAAGGACCTCTTGCAATCTGAGGCGAATCAAAGCCATCATTAGGTTGGCGACCATGCTCACCTCATCTATTAGGAGCATTTTCATTTGCTTCAGAATTCCGCATAGCTCCTTAGCAGCTTCTGTTGAAAGTTTGTACTCTAATTTGTTTTAGTGTTCTACTGGAAGGAGCAGCAGTCGGTGTAACGTAACACCTCCTATGTTGTAGGCAGCTAAACCTGTAGGGGCTGTTACAACAGCTAAAAGCTTATTAGTTGTTAATTTTTGGAGGAATTTGCTGCTGATTTTTATTAAGAATGTTTTGCCTGAACCAGCTTCACCACTTACATAGAGGAGTGCAGGTTTATAATTCTGACATCTACAAGTTTTACTTTCATGCTGCAAACCATGTTCAATTTCTTAAGTTACTTCTAGGAAAATGCTACGCTGCTGATCATTGAGTTGGGATTTCAGCAGAGCAATGTTTTCCTCTCATTCCTCATATTGACACATGGCGTTTTCTACTTCAGTCATGGGTAATTCTGCTTCATTTCCTATGAGTGGCTCTCTGAGAGGTTCTTGGTTCCATGTAACAGAAGGTTGACTGCCCTCAGGAGTGTCTTCATTTAGTTGTGCTTGAACTTCTTCCTTTTGTTGGCGTTCATTGTCCAACATGTTTTTGTACTGCTTGAAATTGATATTTGTTGTACTGCTTTCATTTGCATTGGAAACATCTTCAAAGGAGTAATGGTTGCCTAATAAATCTTCTTCTTTTCTCCATGGTTTAGAAATTTGGAGTAGGAACATATAGTAAAGTTCTCTACGTTGAGGGGTTTTAAATGATAGCTTTATATGATTAATTAGGCTGGGTTTCGTAAGTTTAGCGAGGTTGCCTTCACAAGTTTTTACTATGTATTTGTTATGTTATTCTTGTACGAGAAATGTTGGGCTATGTGGTATATGCACATGTTTTCCAAAGCACTACTTCCGTTTGGGTAGTATGTTTCTAATAAATGTTTTTAAAAATGTCCAGGCTGTTGGGATCATTTTTGGCTATTGTTTCTATGTCTTGGAACAATTTCAGCACTATTTTTCTAGATGCAGCAGGACCAGTGCTTATCTACACTATGTTTTCAGATTTCCATATAAGGCTGTGCTTGGTAAACGGTCTGCACCTTCGTAGCATCCACATTCTCTATGAGAGAACATTTTTATGCCAAAGCTGTACAATTTTTGTGATAGTGTTTTGTCAGATATGATGTCATCCCTCTGTTTTCTCAGCTTTGGTTGGGTATTCTGTGACATATCGTTCCACAGCAGTGGAATTGTCTGGAATGTACTGTATATCTATGTTTGCATTCCACAAGAGGGCAGTGATTGCATTGTAATCATTGATGTACTTTGAAGCTCGCTTCTTTTAATGCAGTATGTGTTTTTAGGTGGTTTGCCTTTTACCCTATGCCTAACAGAAGACATGAAATTGTTTACTTGTCCTTTTGCTGAAACTGGTCTAGGGAAACCAAAGCAGCATTTGGTATAGTATTTGTATATCTGTGTCGACAATATTTGCCACATTTATGTCTTTGGAAGCGTAAAATGTTTGTATGTGGCTCACTACGTGTGCTTTCTGAAGCGATGTCGCAGGTTACATATTTGTGAATGAACTTCAAAACAGTGGTATCAATGTTCTGACCAAATCTAGGAGCATCTTTTATCCACAAAAGCATGTGGATGTTGTGGTGCTCCTCTGAATTGATATTCCTTTCTCCTAAAGAAGTGTTGTGCTTCTCCGAGGGGAGGAATTGTTTTATTACAGATGAACTGCAGCGTGGCAATAAAGCGGTGGTGAAAGTATCTTGATACTTGATACATTTACAGGGTCAAGAGAGCAGAGTTCTCCTGGTGTTTGTATGTCTATCCCTTTTTTGTTTTTGTTTGCTATGCATAGGAAGTCGTGCAAGTCTTCCCATGCATGTGGGTGGGCCAAGGTTCCGTAGCATACATCGTACATCTGCGTGACGTCGACACCAGTATTCTTTTGTACCACGCATGTTTGCCAAGAGATTTGTGATACTTGACTGCAAAACTTCATCTTTGTCTTGTATCTTTTGAAGTAGTTACGTAGCAGACATGTTAAAAAAAATGGAACCTGTTTTTAATGTGTGTGCAACTCTGTAACATAGAGTTGCTAGTTGACTTTCATAAGGAGGTGGAATATGTATTCAATGTTTTGTCTGAATCTGGGTTCTTCATAATACATTTGTAAAGAGCGGTATTCTGATGCCGTTATTTGTGTGCATCTTTCATCATACCTTCCCCCTTTTCCAGTAGGAAAGAGCAGAGTAAACGCTTCTGCTGCTACAGTTTTTTTCAATGTGCGTTTGGAGATCCTTTGGCTTTCCGAATCTGATATGTTTCTAGTGCATCGTGTATGGTGTCTTTGGAGTGCAGTGGGTGAATTGTCTACTGGTATAAAATATTGGATGCCGTAACGGCATCTACAAGTTCAAATTGGCCAGTTGATGAGGAATCCTGAAGTATTTCTGTGGGTTCCCTTAAATTTTCTTAAATGTTTATTTCTTTGTAATACTCATTGTTCTCTTTAAGATATTGTAGGGCTTCTATAACTTTGTTTAAGTCTCCTAGTTGTTGCCAATTTCTTTTGTCTTTTGTAGGTCCATTTACTTGGATAATCAAAGATTAATCTGTTGGCCTTTGCACTCCCAGAGTGTCTACATTTTCTTTAAGATCTAATGGTAAATAAACTACTTTGCCAGGAATGCCTTTTAGTAATTCAGAAGGAGGCAACTTGGCTGTTTTAGGTTGAAGGTGTAATATAGCTTGAAATGGATGTGCTGTTTGGATTTATAATGCTCTCATACAAATTAAGCTATTGGAGCAGTTTGGGAAGTGGGAATATTTCCAAGTTATTAGTGATAGCCTGTGAAGGCATTTGGTTATTTTCAAGCTTTGTAGTGCAGTATGTGCAAAGTATTATGGGGTTAGTCATTTCGTATTTGTGTTCTGCTATAAGATAGAGAGCTAATTGGAACCATTGGGATTCCTCATTGTCTTCTATTTTGTACGTTACATCTCCAGTTTTGGTGCTCTTTCTATAAATAGTTCTGCGACAACACACACATGCTTGGTTTGATACTTCAGCAGATGTGCTTTTAAACTTTGCTATTTCTTTTTTGTACATGTGGATTAGAAGTTTGGCATCTGTAAGGTTGTCGCTACTCTTCTCTAAAGTTACTGGATTTTCTATCTGCTCTTCACTTCCAAAATATTTTCTTTGGATGTGCCATGTAAGAGAATGTGATTAAAATGTTCCAGTTCTAAAGCAGGACATTTTGGATAGTTCAGTCTTTGGACAAAATTCCGTAAAGTGGAATGGTGTGACGCAAACATTTTGATGTGGCGGTAGGTGCTTTTGCAAGCAGTTCTGGAAATGCAGGCTAATGAATGTCCTTGCAGTCCTTGATATTTACACACTGGACAGGAGTCCATTGTTTGCAACGTTTTCATTCTCATTTTCTCTTTGGCTTTCACATACTGATTGAGGAATTGCCGTAAAGATTTAAAGGATTGTTTTCGTACGTTACACATTGAGGTGCTGGGCCATTTGTAGATGGGACGGCTTGGCTCAGTGGAAGGGACAGTTGATTGTAAGTTTGTTGGGGACATTCTTTCAATGAGGGTTTCTTCTGCCATAATAGTGTTGTCTACCATTTCATTCCCTTGGCCACTGCTATGTATGGCAATTGAGTTTGTCTGCTCTTGTTTGTATGCCTCTTCATTGAAATATGGCTCTGTGATGGTTGTGTGAATCCACTCACCTGCACAGAAGTTTGCCAAGTTATCTATGTCGATATTGTGCATGTTGTGAAGTACTTTTTGTAGATTACGGATTAATTTTCTTAGTGGTTTCATTCTGTTTAAAATTAATATAAACAATTTTCTTTTGAGGAGCATTGCATTGTCAATGAGAGCTTCCAGGATTAGTTTTCTATGGTTAGTTTTAAGGGTTGATTGTGATTTCTCTGCTGTTTTTATGAGATTCTGAAGTACTCTACGGTGGAAAATTGTTTGTAAAGTACATTTTTTGGAATGCTTAACTGTGGCTATGCTAACATTGGTGGATGCAGTGCTAGCACTACTGGTAGTTTTATTCTTCTTAATACATTTATTTTTATTTTTACAATTTGGAAGCAGGGCTATAATTCTTTTCCTAGTAGTTGGTTCCGTTTTGTTCAGTGACTGTATTAGCTGTATTGTTTGAACATTTGCTCCAAACTCTGCTATAGGTGGATGACTACTTTGCATGCTTTTAGTTTTATCTGCTCTATTTTTGTGTTGTTTTCTACTGTCTGAGTAAAAAGGAAAATGTGGGTTTGAAAGTTGTGCAATGTATTTGTGTGCACTGTGCATGAGCGTCTGAATATCTGGCTAGGCATACATGGAGGGCTCTGTGTTAAGACAGATTTCTGAACTCTGTCCTAGAGGCGCAGAGGTTCAGAAGGCCAGCCTAGTTTCTTGGAACAGGGTAACCTCTGGACAAGCCAGACCAATCAAGGTAGCGATTGCGGCTGTCAAGACTAGGTCTCAAGAGGGGTGAGGGTGACTGAAAGCCCGCAAGGAGCACACAAAGCAAGGACACTTACAAATTACTCCAAGCAGGTGTTATATTAAAAATATATACACATTTATTACAAGGCCTTTGTAACATTGACCGTAGTGAGAAATCACAATAAAACTCAAGTAAACCAACACATACCAAACCAATACAATATTTATACAAATACAAACGAGTGTAACGAGTTAGACGCACGAAATGTGTAGACCACCGAGATGGGGAGGAAAACAGGCAGTGCGAATAATAATTAGACCCAGTCCGCCTTCAGAGGCACCTAACTAAAAGGAAGTCCAAGCCCTACGAAGAGTGGAGCCTTGTGCTCAAAAGTACCTGCACACGCTGGTGCCAATGGCCAAAAAGGGGAGTCTCTTCGATGGAATCAGGCAGTTTAGTTTGGTAAACAAATGAAGATGAACAGAGCTCCGCGACTCAAGCACAGCCTCCACTGTGGGCAGAAGCAGAGCGCGAGTACGGAAAGGCGTGCTGTTAGACACAGCGGGGAAAAGCTATGGGCTTCTGCAGTAGGGCGACCAGTTCCTAGCTATGCTACTCACCGGTCCCCGATGCAAGCAGACCCAGGCTTCTCCGCGTCAGTTTCAGTGCTGGCAGGTTCAGATAGGTGCAGGGGACGTCTCATCGTCGTGTAGATTCCGCAGCAGCAGAAGTTGAGTTGGGGACGTCCCAAACGCAGTGAACCCGCACCGTTTGTTACCATAGCAGGGCAACGGAGCAGCCGTGTGTATTTCAGCCAAATGTACACTACTCACTTCAGACCTGGGAATGCCAAGTGTACAAATCGTGCGAGAGTGACAAGGACTCGTAATACAACACAACCTGACGGCGGTTACAGAGCAAGGCTCCTGGATAGGCTGGTCAGTCTGCTGGATGGCCCAGAGACACTTCCGAAGGCTTACGTGCAGGAGATGGTGAAGATGCTGAGAATAGTTGTTCCCACTATTCCAAGGGGTCGAAGTACCAGTACAGGCCTTCTCGTTCGATCAGAGGTAGAAAGGGTTTCACCAAGCGACAGCAGTGCAGAGGAGCAGTCCTTCGGCGGGTCACCAGCGATTCCTCGGTTCAGCCTCGTGGTTGCAGGATACTTGGCTCCTGTATTCCTTTGTTCTTGAGAACTCAGGAGATCGACATGGTAGTGGCGCTTCCAGCCCCCTCTTATCCACGGTTCCCTTCGCGCCAAAACGGAGGGGACCCAATGCGAGATCCGCTCATAAAACACTCACACCATCTGTGGACCTTATCATGGACCACGGGGGTCCCAGGCATTCACACCACCCTAGATTCTCTGGCGCCCAGGATGTGTATTGGGACCAGACATCCCAGCCCCCATCCTGGAGGCACACACAAGGCCTGTAGAAGCCTGCGAAAGCATCTGTGTTTCGCGGGAAAGTTCATGCCCAAATAAGGAAGGCCCTGGGCCGGCTCGACCTGGGGGAGGTGAAGGGGGCAAGACGGTCAGCGGACAGGACAAAGAGCCTCGTGGTCTGGCCATTTTGGGAGCTAGGCCACCATTTTGGGCTAAGCGCGAGAAACGCGCTTAAAACGCCAAAAGGAGCTTTAAAACACAAGAAACGATCGCTGCCGTCCGTGATTCACTGGCACCGTTCATTTACAATCCAAAGAGAATATCTAGGGCCTGTAGAAGACTAGAGACCCAAACGAGCAGTAACTTAGCTTACAGTGCCCTCTTGTGCCATGTTGCGCGAAAGCTGCAACATGATAAAGAAACTACGGAAAACAGCGTTTCCCGGTACTGACTGTCTTAAGGGCATGTCAGTTTCCCCGTAAGAATGGAGCGAAAGCCCAGAGGAGTGCGGCAGAAGGCTGCACTTCTCTGGCAAAGTCTAGATCATGGTGAAAACAACAGCAAAAAGTTTAGGGTTTACCCACAATTAAGAAATCTTTCCTAACACTCTGATTGTGGACTGGGCTGTTAGTTCTGGTTGGGAAGGTTGTACTAGTAGCTGTGTGTGTTGATGTGAGAATGGTTTGCTTCAGTGTGTATGACAGTGTACTGTCCATGAATAAGTAAGGACATTACAATGTTTTCACGATACTAGTAGGTGTTACGATACTGGTGTTCAGATGAGAATACTAAAAGTGTACCTGTTGAGGTGAAATGAGTAAGAGTGAAGAAAAAGCTGTTGTAGGCTACTATACAACAACACTGCACTGTATGAGTAACAGGAAAAATACTACTACACTACTGCACTTACTTTGTTGGATGTGAAGAGTTGTTTTCTTCTGGGTTTTATCTTCTAGTAGAGGCGTTTCTGTCTTTTAGGAGGCTGTTCTTCACTGAAATTGCAAAAGAAGGAAATTAGTGGGTATGTGTTTTGATGGCAAAATAATTCTTCTAGGCGAACACATTATTTTACACTGTCGGAGGATTTGTTGGAAAGAAGAGTTAGTAACATTGCCGTGATTACGAATATGGTTGTAACACTGCTGTTGGTGCAGACGGGTTGCCACTAGATTCCTAATACTTGTTAGGCAGCAAGCTTCCCAGTGTCACTAGGATATTACAGGATGTTGCCCTGTAAAGTGAGGTGTTGGAAAATGTTAGTCTCTGTGTGTGCAATTGTACAACATTGTACAGGAATGGGGACTTGGGCACATCAGCATCGTTGGTATTGGGGCTGGTGGTCCTGTGATAAGTATGCCCTACGGGCTGCAGTTTTCCAAATGTGAGAATTGTTGTTGCACTATTTGTATTGGAAATGGAGTAGTGCAAGTCCTAGTAGGTTGAGAAAAAGGCAGAAGCCCAAAAAGATGCACAGATTAGAAAGAAGAATGTTAGTGTGTGCAATTTTATTAACTTTCCCACACATAGAGGCTTGCTACATGAGTGCTTGCAGTATGCTGGAGACATCCTTTCCTGTTGCTTTCATTTATTTATTAAAATTTGCAGATAGCACTGTTGCAAATGAATGCATGCATTTATTTGGTTTCTTTCAAATGGTGCTGAAATGAGTAGTTGTAAACTCAGTGCATTTTGTTAATTTTCAATCTATGTACTTGGCATGCTTTGGTAACATACATGAACTTTTCCTTTTCTGTGTGCATTATGGGCGTTTTACTGCAGGTGTGCTAGTGGGAGAAGTGGTTTTAAAAGTGACAAAATGAAAGAAGAAAATACGAGTTTGCACATTACAATGGGTGATATGAGCAAGCATGCATGTCGTGGTAATGTATTGCAGTTTCACATAGGATCTGGCACTTGGACATGCCTTAGAAATGTTTCCAATGTGTTTTTTAAAAATAAATTACAAAAAAAGACAGTGTGCTGCTAAAATTGAAATATGTGCTTTGAAACTGTTATGCAAGTGGGCATTAAAAGAAAACGTTCAACGCACACAGCATTGTAAGTAACTGCCACTTGTCAGGAGATGGGACAAATGAGAGTACGATTATTGAGTAGGTTATGCAGGGTAAGTGGCAGGAACCCTGTTCAAATGTATTTGTAAAAGAGTTGCAAATGTACTCTAGAAAATATATGCATACCTGTAGTTTGTGTTGGTGGACGCAGATGTGAATGAATCTGGAAGTAGAAATCTTGGATAGTTTTACACTAGTTTTTGATGGAGATGCTCTGGAATAACAGGAGACCTGTACTCTAGTGTTGAACAGTATAACTGAAGTGTTGAACTGAGATGACAGAGTTAGATGTAGAGTATTTGGATGTGATTGGTGGATGGCTGTGTGACTGCTTAACAGTAGCCAATGAGGGAGTGCTGCAAAGAGTAAAGTAGAAAGGGAAGAAGGGCTGCCCCTGTATTATGGGGTCTGCGAACAGTGTGGCCGTCAGTGGACAGGGCGTGCCACATCCGGGGCTTCTCTGCATGCCTGGAATGGAAATGGGACTGTGCGGATAGCCAATCAGGTGTTCAAGTTGTGCTTTATAGGAAGAGAGGGTAATACTTGTTTCTATTTCTATGTGCAGTGAAGATGACAGTCAGTGTGTTGATGGTGGGAGATTCCTTTGTAAGTGATTTTCAGAGGTATGCAGAGGGAATAGGCATTTCTGCCAATCTTGGATTTCAGGCACTGAAGGCATTGTGGTGCAGTGTGCTTGGCCCCAATTTGCAAGGAGTGCTTGCACTTTGCAGAGAAATGGCCACTTTCAGTACTCCTGATGTTGTAGTGGTGCATTGTGGAGCGCTGTATTTGGGTCATATCCGTGCTACAAATTTGCTCAGTACACTGAAGGACTTGATAAACGCCCTGATGTTGTTTTTTCCCAGTGCAAAGGTGGTTTTCTCACACATACCACATAGAGCAGTAAGGAACAACCCCAATGTCCTCTGTCCTCAGCAAGATGCCGGAAGGTGTCTTGTAAACAGAGGCATGTCTACATTTTTGTGTAGTACTGGGATGTTCTCTTTCCACAATGAGAATATTAATTCTCTTAGTATGAACTTTTTCAATTCTGATGGCATTTCTTCGTCCACCATTGGAAATGCCATTTTCTTTTACAATCTAAGGGATGCTTTGAAGATGTTCATGTAAGACTGTAAGGAAGAAAAGAAGAGGGCAATAAAAAAATACATAAAAAAACCTGTTAGTTTAAAAGCACCTTAGAAAAAACCAAAAAGCTCTTTTCAGAGCCACCACTAAAGAGCAAATCTCCTAGCCTGGGTTACATTTATGTCCCCTCCCCCTTGAATTCGATGAACAACTAATAGCCAGCATTGGTAATTCCTCTAAGGATACCTCATCATTTGTTATTCTCAGAGATTTTAACCTATGGGATAACAATGCCTTGGACGTAGTGGTGAAGGATTTTAAAGCATCACTTGAATCTATTAATTTTCAACAGGTAGTAAAAATTCCTACCCCACAGCGCCGGCAATATACTTGACAATATACTTGACTGGATACTGGTTAAAAACCAGGAAACAGTCACATCTATCCTAGAATGTGCTTGGTCTAACCATTATATGGTTAATTTTATATGTCACACAGCTGTCATAAAGACACTGCACCCCTTAGTAGCAAACATCTGGGATCTTGGCGCAACAAGAAGGCAGTAACTAGCGAGGCCTTTAAGGAAAAGATCTTACCTCCCTTCTGCCCTCGCTACAACAACATATGTCCCTAGACACCTTTACCCAGTCATTCAGAAAGGCTACTAATCTAATCTTTGATGCACTGGCCCCACTTAAATCAGAAAAAAGAACAAATCTACTAACTTGTATAAATAGTTCTCTAGTGATATCTTAGAAGCCAGAAGAGCTAAGCGCAAAGCTGAGCACCTCTGGTGGAGAAAAGACCAATCTGTATCTTCAATAGCATCCTATAAACAAGCTGCAAAAGCTTATAGGATTACTATTTTTCAGGCAAAAGCAGAACATTTTAATAAGAGAATCCAACAAGTCAAATCTCAATCCAAAGAAATGTTTTCAATACTCAAGGAACTGAAAAATCCTCAGGCTACCCACCTAGCTCAAGAGAGTGACGCTTGGTGTCAAGCAATACATGATGGCTTATCTGAAAAAACTAGCAAACATCAACAGGCTACTGAAGCCCTGAAAAACTGATTTCTTGACCCATACTCCCAACACTCCCCATACTACATCTATTTTAACGAGTGACCGGATTGCCAACCAGTTTACGTTTTAGAGCTATTGGAGGTTATCCACAAGTTAGGGCCATCTTCCTGTCAGGGGGACATTTTCTTTGCCAAATTATTTAAGGATTTTGCAGATACTCTGGCACCCTGGGTAGTACAATTGGTGAACCAATCTTTTGAAGAAGCATGTGTCCAAGTGGACCTTAAGGAAGCATGGATCACTCCTCTTATTAAAAAAGAGAACCTGGACCCTTCAATACCTGGTAACGTTAGGGCTATAACAAATGTGCCTTTTCTGCTCAAAATTGACAGGATTGCCTACTTACAGTACCAAATGTTCATACGGAGACCGCTCTCTTGGATCTCCAGGCTAATATTGCTGGTATTGTAGAACAAGGAAATACTGCTTTACTTATGCTGCTTGATCTCTCCTTGGCGTTTGATCTTATTGATCATGATCTTCTGGGCGAGAGATTGAGAACTGGTAGATGATCTCCACTCGCGACAAAGTGGTTTAAAACCTTTCTGGGTCCAAGGATGGCTGCACTGGCAAAGGGAAACATCCGCTCCCTTAAAGCCTTGCTGACCTTTTGCGTCCCACAGGGATCTTGTCTGTCCCTGCTGCTTTTCAATATATTTTCAAAACTATTGTGTGACATGCTTCAAAAAGCATGTGTCCGGTTTACTAACTATGCTGACGACACCCAATTGGTATTTGAACTGTTAAGTATCTATGAAAAGGACGCACAAACAGTTAATGAAGTGTTTAGTGCTATCCAAAAATGGATGGCAACTAACTCTCTCTTGCGCTCAATGAGGCGAAGACCGAACCTTTGATACTTGGCACTGCTCAGAAAATTGAAAAATTAAACTAACAATACAAAAAAATTAAGATCAATAATAGTTACATAGAGGTATTCGGATCATGTTAAAACGCTGGGCATTTTCATGGTTTCGCACCTCTCTTACAATAGACCTGTGTCTTGCCTAAAATCAACATGTGCGTTCCACTCTAATCTAATATGGCAAATTCGACCATACCTAACTGAGCAAAACTTAGCTCTGATTGCGGGAGCCATAATTAATTCAAAATTAGACTATTGTAATAGTCTCCTGATGGGTACATCTAAAAGTAATGTCACAAAAATGCAAACCATTCAAAATGGAGCGGTTAGGGCAGTTTTTGGTCTGAGTCGACAGGAAAAAATCTCAGCAGCCAGAAGAAAACTTCATTGGCTGCCAGTCCAACAGAGGATAAAATTTAAATGTTCCATCATAGTTTTCAAATGCATAGCCGGTACCTTGCTAAAAAACGAACAAAGACACCCCTTCAAAGAAACCTTCGATCTAATGACAAACATGATTTACAACAACCACGAAAAATCCTGGAAAGAGTAGGTGGTACGAATTTTGCATATTGGGCACCAGTGATTTGGAACTCTACACCCTCCCCAATTAAAAACAGTGTGTCCCTTGCCGTCTTTAAGAAACAATTGAAGACACACTTGTTTGATGAGGGAGATAACTAAATCCTCCCTTTGTGCTGTATTCTCTGCTGTAGGTCTAATGTATTTGTTTTTTGTTGTTTGTCCATGTGAGCGCTCTGAGGCCTACGGGCGATATTGTGCAATATAAAAACCACAATAGATAGAATAGATAGATGACCGCATACACTGCGGTAGTCAGTGGATCGCACGTGCCACATCTGGAGCTTTTCAGGATGGCAGGCATGGAAAATGGACTGTGGAGGTTAAGGGATTGGCCAATAAGGTTTCCTGGGTGTGGTGTGCAAGGAGAGACTGTGGCAGAAGGTCTCTTTGCTCAGAGGAGTGCAGATGGCAATTGCTATGTCTTTCAGGAGGCAGTGTTTGTGGATTTTGAAGTACTCGTGGATAGATTGGTTGCAGGTGTATGAAGAGCACTGTGGAGTGGCGGCACATCTTGGATTGGATCATGTTGATGTGCAGTGGTACGGAGTATGCGGTATGAAGTGGGTGGATTTGCTTCCCCTTTGTGGCGCTTTGGTGACGCGCCATCATCCAGCCATTATTATTGTTCATTGTAGAGGGAACAGTTTAGGCCATGGTGCTGAGGCAGAGGCAGCAGCAGGAGCAGCGATGGATGCCATTATCCAAGCAATCAGGGAACCAGCAACACAGCAATCTGCACATAAGCAAAATGGCAACCTGCAGCAGTGCTCAGTAGTCCTGGTCAGCCAGAAACAGAAGGAGGAGCAGCAGTGGGGTGTGGCCTTTTATAGGGGTGCAGGGGGCGCTCCGCAGACAATTGTGAACTCCGTGGACACTTCGAACTCCAAGCTGGGCTCAAAAAGTTGCAAAACATCTCTAGATCGACCAGGACATAGTATAGGACCTCTGCAAGGGTGAAGAGCTTAAAACACTTTGGTTTGGTCAAAAAAGCACTTTTTTGGTATCCGGGGGTACGAACGGTGTCCGCGAATATGGACCGATGCTCAGCGTGGGTGCGCACACATGGTGAACTTGCGAACGTTTGCTGATCGGACGGCTGTCCGTTGGACACTTGTTGCACGGGATGCGATGTGTGCATGCTCCCAGGTGTCCGTAGGACAGGGGTAGGGCCCCTGAACTAATTAAAAGTGTGACACGTCCAGCAGACAATACCGGACAGGCACTGTGTTTCGGAAGGCACCGGGGATCAGATGCGCATGCGCTCAGGTGTCCGTAGGACAGGGCGGGACTCCCTAACTAATTAGAAGTACACCACAACTTTACAGACACCTGCGGACAGGCACAGTGTTTGGAGGGCGCAGGAGATCGGATGTGCATGCGCCCAGGTGTCCGCAGGACAGGACCGGGGCCCCCAAACTATATAAAGGTGAGTCACGATTTTGCAAACATGTCCGGACAGGCACGCTGTTTGGGGGGTACCTCCATTTTGATTACGGACAGGCCGGACAGTCACGCTGTCCGCGGACTCCAAACGGGGCTTTTTAAAAAAAATTAAAAGAAACACACACAGCAACAGTAAACACATAGAAATGTATTAACACACACAAATATACTCAATTAGGAAAGGGAAGGGGTAGCAGAAAGGGAAACGTATACAGGGGAATTGGGGTTTTGCACAGGCTCGTCATCAGGGGAGGAAGGGATTGAGGTCTCATCATAACGTCTTTGAGTACAGGGAATTTGTGGGATTGGTTGGCTGGGATGGGGGTAGGGGAAGGGGCACAGGTACAAGTGGGGCAATGGTAATATTGTCCATCATTTCAGTCTCGGGAGGATAGCTCAGAGGCAACATGCTCGACTTGGAAGCAAGACGACACGGAGCACCACAGGTTCGTTCCCCGGGTCCGTGCTTAGAAACCTCTGGGTAATAACCTATCATATCATATGCCTTTCAACAAATACATTCAACTCTGCAAAATTGGTGTTCAGCTGATCAATTTTTGCACACAGGTTTATCAGTTTATTTCCCACATTTGCAGTTTGGGTCTGTCTGTGCCCATCTTCTTGCACATTAGCTGGTGCTTCCGCCCCATTTTCTTCATTTGCAGTATGTACTGTTAAGAAAGAAGCATGGTTCAGTGACATGTGAAGCAATGTGCATAGCTTTTTCTACATAAAAAATTGTACTGTGTACCATTAGAGTTGCTATCGTCACTCATTTCATCATGAGGGAACTTTTCCCTGAGCCACTCCAGAGTGCTTGCCATTTCTGTGTAAAAAAAAATAAATACTTTTACTAGTCATGTACATACAACAAAGTCTACGGTTACATTGTTATAACTGAGGTAATATTGTTAAATGCACAGGTTATTTTTCTGCTTGGTGCATTCCATTATGTTGCACAACCTATGTAATGCCACTTCTGCTTTTATAAGTGCAGAATTTGTGGACGTATTCAATTTTGTAGTATGCATATGTGTTGCCCTTTAAAGGTCTTCTGTTTGTTCGCTGCACACGACAACAATGTAAGATAACCCCTGAGCTTTTGGGCAGTGTGGATGCTACCCGATGTCCGCGGACATCCGCATAGTCCGCGGACTCTGTGGCTATTATGTTGGGCAGGGTGGTCAGTATGTTGTATGGCACATGTACACAAATTAAGGGTATCCTGGTAAAAACCTGTGAAATTCAGTGAAAAATCATTGTTAAAGCGACGTTATGGTTAAATTGCACTAATGAAAACCTAATACATTCAATGGGAAAACTTTGTTAAGGGGATATTATGGTTGCAAGTAAAATCGAACAATCTCAGAAATTCGCCAGTTATGGTAAGCTAAGCAACCATAACCTGCGCCACCACCGTGCACTGCTAAGACTAACGCCCAACACATCAAAGATGACATCCCAAATGTCATTGATGACATCTCATGTGAAATTCATTTTGATGAAAAGTCCCTACAAGGGTTTGTTATTATAATGTTGGCAAAAAAATGTCAGGGTGATCAGACCACCTATCATGAACTTAATAATAATCTATTACAGAATGTACTCATCTAAACAACATTGTATTGGAGTGTTGTTGTTAATACAGGAACCTAAGCATACATAAACATTGGCAATGGCTGCAGCATGCACCATAGAAGTATAATATTTATAATCTTGTATTATTGGATAGTAAAATAATGAATGCTACCTTATCAGAGTTTTGAGTAATGTTAAACATGTAATAACTAGCTAACAATCCAAGATTTACTACACACTTGTGCTAGTAAAAACAACACATATGAAGGCCCAAAATGCATACAAAGCAGAGGCTTATACAGGAAAACTAAAGTAAGGAAGAAAGAAACAGCATTACCAGAAAATGTTAATAACATTCAAGTTTATCTTTATGCATACAAATATATCTGCACCATGAGCTGAGACTAAATCCTAAGGAAAGTAGTTTAAGAATATACCACAAGGTTAACGTCTAGATATATAGCACATTTTTAATTTTAATATTCTGACTAGTAGTGAACAAAACCACCTGGCCTAGTTATGTCGTTGGAAAAAAACAAGTGGCACATATATGTGATGTTATCAGTGGCATTTGTGATGTCATCTTTGATGTCCTGGGTGTTAGTCTTAGCAGTGCACGGCGATGGCGCGGGGTATGGTTGCTTAACTTACCATAACTGGCGAATTTCTGAGGTTCTTCGATTTTACTTGTAACCATAATATCCCTTCAACAAAGTTTTCCCATTGAATTTGTTAGGTTTTCATTAGTGTAATTTAACCATGACGTCCCTTTAACAATGTTTTTCATTGAATTTGATAGTTTTTTATTAGCACACCTGAACCATAATGTCCCTTTAATAAAGTTTTTGTATTGATATATATATATATATTTCTGAGGCTTGTGGAATCTGCTTAGATCACATGCTGTGCATAGGCCGACATCTAGTGGAAGCTGCGGAGTATTACAGTTTGTTTTTCGAAAGTCGAAAATGGGCGTCGACACAGGCGTGCCAGTAATACTATCCCTAGTGTGACGTCCACTGTACCCAAGATCCCTCACGCGTGTAGGATCCTCAGATTGTTTTTTTCCGCCATACTGGTCGGAAGCATCTTGCGGAGTTCCCTGGCCTTAGCCATACTTTTGCTGTTATTATAATTTTAATTCTTATTCATTCCCTTCCCCACCCCAACGTCGACCCTCAACCTCGACGACGGCTGGAGAAGTCATCGACCGTCGACTGCTGCACGACGGATCTGGGCCTCGGTAGGCCGCTGGCCTCGGCCCGGGCCTAGTAGGCCGCTGGCCTCGGCCCTTACAAGTAGGGAGAGTGGGGGGTGGTACATACTCTTCACTCTTGATATATAGTTACATTTATATATATTCCTACACTTAGCAGCCCGCTGCCTTAAGGTGCGTATGGAGGGTACCCCTTTTCAATTCTGCCCCAAGTGCAATCGCAAATACCCTTGGGTCGACAGGCACGCCACGTGCAATCTCTGCTTGCCGAGGGATCACCCCGAAGCGAACTGCAGAGCGTGTAGTAGGTTTAAACCTAAGACACTTAAGGACCGTTCGACAAAGCGTTGGGCCCACCACGCCAGGCAGGAGGCCATGGCAGCGGAGGGCGCCTTCAGCGATGGCAGCGACGCCGTACTTTCGGACGGCGAGGGCATTACGGCGTCGAAAGACAGCCGACGAGCGCAGGTCCCCGACCTCGGAAGGTCGTCCGGCAAGGCGGCTATGGGGAAGACCCCCGGCGACGCAAGCGCTACACACCTAACACACACTAAACACACTAAGACCAACCGGACCTCGACGACGTCGACTTCCCGGAAAGAGGCACAAAAAGAACGGTCCGACTCGGTGTCCTCTGGGCGC
The DNA here is from genome assembly GCF_040938575.1 of Ambystoma mexicanum. Taxonomy (NCBI): domain Eukaryota; kingdom Metazoa; phylum Chordata; class Amphibia; order Caudata; family Ambystomatidae; genus Ambystoma; species Ambystoma mexicanum. Next base: position 458,331,750 of record NC_090940.1, read on the forward strand.
TCTCGATCGAGATCGCCTCACGACGCAAGGCAATCATCCACTCTTGCCAAGAGTGCCTCGCTACACACACTAACGGAAGTTCGATCGTCGGGAGACGAAGACGACTTCCACCCCCAGGCCGCGCTCCAAGATACCGAGACCGCGGTTAACACCAGTGAGGCCCCACGCCCGAAGCACACAGATACCTTTCCAGACCCTCGACGCCAGGCGTCGAAAGTCTCTGGGGCCCCCAAGGGACAGGGAAAACATTTTTCCACGCACGGAGAAGGGGGGAAACAGCGGAAAGCACAGCCTTACACCCCTGTAAAGCCTAAGCAGACAAGCAAACACAAGTCTACCCTTGAAAATAAATCACCTGCTAAAGTAATACCCTGTTCCAGGGAATGGTCCAGTGAAGACATAGACAGGGTTATGTCTAGGATGTCTTCCTTGGCTGATTTTTATGATAAGAACCCAAAACACTTTCTTTCATATAACCCTCAAGGGGCCACACCCTCAGGCTCCTCCGATCCTATCCCGCTAAGTAAAAAGCCCCGGGTCGAAAGACCTGAACCCTTCGAGGTTCAGCCTTACTCCACTCCATATTCTACCCCACTCCCCAGTTATCAGGGACAAGTTTTCCCTGAAGAGGACCAGGAGTTTGCAATTATGGAAGAACAAACCGGGACAGATTACTATGCAGAGGATGAGGACCTGGAGGAGGGAGAAGATGAGCAGGAAATTTACAGAGTAGATTCCCCAGTACAAAGCGAAGCCCCAGTTACTGACTCTCCAGTTGATAACCAGCCCCTCCTTAACGAGGTTCTCGCTCGAGCAGCGGAACACTTCCACATCGACACCCACGGTGTACAGGAGGAAAGGGACTTCGCGGAGGAGTTTGTAGGAGAGAGAAGACCGGTCGCTCAGACCATCCCTATCCTCAAATCCATCCAACGAAGAATAGATCCTTCCCTGGTGAATCCTAACCTCACCAGAGCTGTCAACCCCAGAATTGAAAAGATTTTCCGGGCAGCCCAGTCTGACCCTCTGTATATAAAGGGACATCTTAAACCAGATTCCCTAGTGGTGACCAACACTAGAAAGAGGGCTGGCACGCCCTTATCTTCATCAGAAGCTCCTCCCGACAAGGAGAGCAAAAAACTTTACGGGTTTGGCAGAAAGGTAGCCTCAACGTCCGCCTACCAAGCAAGGATTGCGAATTCCACCACCCTGTTGGCTAGTTACAATTGCCATCAATGGGAAGAAGTCGCGGCGCTCATTGCCTCTGCTCCAGAACCGTTAAAGGGCCAGCTGGCTCGGATCTCGGCAGAGGGGAGAGCCGTGTCTGGTTGCATTTTAAAAGCAACTTTCGACGCCGCTGACAACGCAGGGAGATTGATAGCAGAAGGTACTGTTATCAAGAGACATGCGTGGTTACGGCAGTCGGGATTCAAGACAGAAACCCAGGCTTCTTTAATAGACAAGCCAGTGGAACCCGACCTATTGTTTGGGAAAGCGGTCGAAGACGCACTTAAAAATGCCAAAGATGAATATGAGACTCTCAAATCCCTTGGCCAGCTTACCAACAAACCCCCTAACCAGAGGGGGAACAATAATTTTCGTCGCCCACGCGGCCAAAATTCACAAAGAGGCAACTATGCCCAGGGACAAGGTACACAATGGAATAACAACCAGCAGTCTACCCAGAGTTACGGCAGGGGTAACAAGAGAGGTCGTGGAAGAGGCAGAGGCAGCCCCAACAAGGGCGGTGGCACGCCTCCACCAAAACAGTGACGCTCAGTTCAGGGTCCCTTGCCACGCAACCCCAGTAGGGGGACGCATTTCCACCTTCACCCAGGCTTGGGAAGGGATCACCTCAGACAGATGGGTGCTGTCAACAGTATCCGCAGGATATTGTATAGAACTACTGCAGCGTCCCCGGAATCATCCTCCACGACAAAGAGTGCACTCCCTAGAGCATCAAAGGATCCTTCTCGAGGAGATCGCCATTCTGCTAGAAAAGGACGCGATAGAACTCGTCCCAGGACACCAGGTAAACAAGGGTATCTATTCAACTTACTTCCTTGTGCCAAAGAAAGATTTGACAATGCGCCCAGTATTGGACTTACGGCCTGCCAACAAATATGTCAAGCCCCAAAAATTCCGTATGACCACGCTACAAGAGGTAATCCCCCTCCTAAAAAAGGGGGATTACATGGCAACCTTGGATATGAAAGATGCTTATTTTCATATTTCCATGCTCCCAGCGCACAAAAAGTACTTGCGCTTCAAGGTGGACAGTCGCCACTACCAATTCAAGGTACTGCCCTTCGGGATAGCTTCAGCACCAAGGGTATTCACCAAGGTACTGGCGGTGGCGGCTGCACACCTACGCAGGGAAGCAATCCCGGTGTACCCTTATCTGGACGACTGGCTCATAACGGGGGAAACCCCAGGAAATTGCAGGTCAAACATTCAGAGGACTATCGACCTCCTCCACGAATTAGGCTTCTCCATCAACGAGAAAAAGTCAAGTCTGGTGCCAAGCACCTCAAAACAGTTTCTAGGAGCTATCCTAGATACTCAGAAAGGATTGACCTTCCCTTCGGAAGAGAGAATTCGGAATATACTTCTGCAAATTCCGCATTATCAGTCAGGTCAACAGATAACAGTACGCAAAGCTATGCGGTTACTGGGCATGATGGCGTCATGCATTTACCTGGTCCCCCACGCGCGTCTGCGCATGCGTCCCATGCAGGAATGGTTGGCGAAACAGTGGTCTCAGGCAAGTGGTCATTGGGACGATCTAGTGGTCGTTTCGCCAACACTCGTACAGAGCCTACACTGGTGGACAAGAGAGAATCTCGCAAAGGGGAAACCCTTTTACGATCCCGAAGTACAAGCCGTGGTGACTACAGATGCATGCCTGACTGGGTGGGGAGCTCACCATCTCCACCACACAGCTCAGGGTCTCTGGTCTCACTCAGTAGCCAAGAACCACATCAATCTGCTAGAGCTTCTGGCAGTATTCCGAGCGCTAAGGGCGTTCGAGCCCCATCTACTGAACTTGTCGGTGCAGATCAGGACGGACAGCACGACAGCCATGTTCTATCTGAACAAGCAAGGGGGGACTCGTTCGCCAAATCTGTCCAAGCTTGCCCAGAAAATATGGATATGGGCACTCAGACGGAACATCTTCCTGTCATCGCAACATGTTCCAGGGGAGCTCAATTCCCTAGCGGATGCTCTAAGCAGAGACTCCCTCCCAGAAGAACACGAATGGGTCCTTCACAGAGACGTAGTAAGAAATCTCTTCTCTCAGTGGGGTTTCCCCACTATAGACCTATTCGCCACAAGCGAAAACAAACAATGCCCAGGATTTGCATCCAGGTTCCCCCAGCCGGACTCCCAAGGGAATGCCCTGTGGATGAACTGGTCAGGGATGTTTGCGTACGCTTTTCCACCAACTCCTCTCATCAGGAAGGTGGTGTACAAGATGAACAAGGAATCTATGACGCTCATCCTAGTTGCTCCCATGTGGGCGAGACAACCATGGTTTCCACACCTACGCAGGATGGCGGTGTGCGAACCCATCAGACTCCCAGCCTGGTACAACCTACTGTCCCAGCAACAGGGTCAAACAGTGCATCAGGAACCCAACTCTATGAACCTAGCAGCATGGCTCCTGAAGTCATAGAGTTTGGACATCTCAAATTACCACAGAGGTGTATGGACATTCTAAAGGAGTCCAGGAAACCAAATACAAGGCACTGTTACTTTGATAAGTGGAAAAGATTCGTTATCTGGTGCCAGAATAAACAAATCAACCCGGTTGATTGCACTCCTTCCAACGTTGTGACATACATGCTCCACCTGCTGGATGCAGGGTTGGTTTTTAACTCGCTGAAAGTACACCTGGCAGCCCTCTCGGCTTACACCACATCCCATAACAAGGTCTCGTGGTGGAAAGTACCAGTGGTTAAAGCCTTCATGGAAGGAGTAAAGAGACTTCACCCTCCTATTTCGAACCCACCGCCAGGATGGGACCTCAACGTGGTGCTAGCTAAGCTCATGGGACCCCCATTCGAACCCATGCATAAAAGTAGTCTCAAACACCTGACTTATAAAACGGCCTTCTTAGTAGCCATTACCTCCATAAGAAGGGTCAGTGAAATTCAGGCTCTGTCAGTGCAGGATCCTTTCTTTACTATCCACAAGGACAAACTGGTTTTACGCACACACCCTAGGTTCTCACCTAAATTCATATCCAAGTTCCATGTAAACCAGTCCATCGAGCTTCCGGCTTTCTTCCAGAACCCGCAAAGCTCGGCTGAGGTGAAACTACACACCCTAGATGTGCGTAGGGCGGTCCTATACTATGTAAATAAAACCAGACCGCTAAGGAAAACAGATCAACTGTTTGTCTCCGTAGCTACAGGCAGAGAGGGGGATCGCGTCTCTAAGGGCGCTATCTCGAAGTGGATTATCAACTGTATACAGCTGTGTTACTCTCTTTCTGACAAGACTCTGCCTTTTACGCCAAGGGCCCACTCTACTAGAGGCATTGGTGCCACTCTGGCTTTCATTGCAAATGTTCCCCTCGACACCATTTGCAAAGCGGCTACTTGGAGCTCTATTCACACTTTTACTCAGCATTACTGCATTGACACTCATTCCAAGACAGATACACAAGTGGGACAAGCGGTTCTAAGACACCTGTTTGCTCATGACCCTTCTCACATCCCACCTCCTTCTTCTGGTACTGCTCGCTAATCTATGCACAGCATGTGATCTAAGCAGATTCCACAACCCTCAGAAGGGATACATTACTCACCGTAATCGTATTTCTGATGCTTGTATCTGCTTAGATTCACATGCGACCCACCCTTCCTCCCCTCCGAGAGAAGGCGCATGATTGCTTGTAGTCTTACCTTTTCTGTCTATCTGCTTGGATTATCTGTACTCACGCTACTCCTCATGCTTCCTCATGTCAGAAAAAATACAATCTGAGGATCCTACACGCGTGAGGGATCTTGGGTACAGTGGACGTCACACTAGGGATAGTATTACTGGCACGCCTGTGTCGACGCCCATTTTCGACTTTCGAAAAACAAACTGTAATACTCCGCAGCTTCCACTAGATGTCGGCCTATGCACAGCATGTGAATCTAAGCAGATACAAGCATCAGAAATACGATTACGGTGAGTAATGTATCCCATATATATATTTTGTGAAAGTGTGTTTGTATGTTCGCGGTTGGCTCCAGCCCCATAACAGTTGGTGGGTTGAGATTTTGGCCCAAGGTCGGCATACCAGTCTGGGGGTATACTGGCAATAGTGAGATCTGACCAACCCCTCCCATTCGCCCTGCACAGGGTGGGGTCCGGCCCTTTGTTATCAGTATAGGGGATTTCTGGAGATTGAAGATTTTGCAAATGTTGGCTCTAGCCCCACAACAGTTAGTGAGCTCAAAAATTGGCCCGAGGTTGGCATACCAGTCTGGGGTGTCCTGGTGATACTGAAATATGACCAACCCCATCCATTCGCCCTGCACAGGGTTTGGACCGGGGTCTGGCCCTGTGCTATCAGTATAGGCAATTTTGGGAGATTGTCGATACTGCGATTTTTCAAAAATAGGTAGTTGGTAAACGATATAATATACACAAGGCTATAGGACACGCCACGTGCGTGTCAGCTACAGGCAATGCTGGTGGATACTGCTATTAGCCTCCCTTCCCTTGAACTGTTTCAGGAAAAGGTAAATGTCTGTTTCATCAAAGTTCAGCAAAGGTAATGACAATGTCTCTTCTCCACTGATATTCTCCCCAGAATGGTAAAGCAAACATTTTCTTTCTATCTCACAATTTGACAATGTCTCTTTCCACTGATATTCTTCCCAGGATGGATGGAAAAGCAGAATTTTCTTTCAATGCATTGCTTTTCTGCCGCAGGTTCCTCATCTTGATAGATGTCCTCATCCAGCTCTGCTGCTTGGAAACTTTTTCGACAGGGGGCGTAGTGGACCTCGACTCGGCTGTCGATCTGTCTTTCTCGGTGCTCGATCGTCGGCTCCGGACGTGACGTCAAGCATTGTATATATAGCACTGATAGGGAGAATTCTCATTCTATGACTAATTTCCCTTACCTATAAGAGTCCCCCAGCAGCTTTGCTGGATTTGAAGGGTTTGTTTTTTACTCCTGCTAAGAGTGTGACCCTTTTTCCCACTCTTCGGCATAATTGCTGTGTGTGTTCTAGGCTATTTTTTGTGTTTAATGTCTATGGGGTTTATCTCACCCTCATAGGAACCATCTTTATACACATGTGTTACACAGCACCTTCAGTGCAGTGACACAGGGGTGTCGTAGCGACCCCCAAACATAGACCCCATATCCTGGGACTGACTACTTACTGTCTCCCAGGGCATGTAAAGTCCCCATTGACTTTACTAGTCAATTCTTATGAACAAAACAGTACAACCCATCTTACTATGGAGGTAATGGGCAGGGTTAATAGTTTTTCCCTGGTGTTCATTTTCGAGAGGGTACCGTACAGTCCCTCTCTCAAAAGTTTCTGGCTGGTGGCAGTGGTTACTACCATAAATATTCAACCGCAAATATTTCCCTATGGGATTTTCCCATTGTTCGAGGCTACCACTTTTACTGACAGCCACTAACATACCGCTGGTTTATTTTATTATTAACTTTACTCCTGTAGGTTTTATTTGCCAGAACTTTGATATAAATTCTTTCTTGTGTCTTTCTCTAAACTCCTAACCCAGGTTGGGGATCCTTTGTGCTTTCGGCACCACTGAGTCTGGGGTGGATCCGTTGTGTGGGAGGGGGAGTAGGACCCCTGGACTGGGTTGCTGCAGCAACCCATGTCGCACTCTAACCTGATATGCTGGAGGGTCTCCCGCCAAGATGACCACTCCACTGTGTGAGCGACAGCTAGGCTGTATGAATGGGGATCTTTTTGCATAAAAGCAGGGTCCTGAGGACTGGAAGAGCAAGACGTCGCCACTGGAACTGAGGAACAGAAGAGGAGAGAAGCCAAAGACATCTGCAACGACTGAACACCGGTAAAGCCCTGCTGCAGCGTCTCACCACTTTTCTCCACACGACGAGAGGAGATCTTCATCTGAAAGAGCCTTCTTCCCTTGAGCTGGTGGGGCCAACCAGTTTGCCAATCGCCTTCCCGCACCTGCCCTGGTCGAATCGCCAGTGCCCTGCACTTGGAGGCCGGATAGGCAGGCAGCCATCCACCCGGACCGCGATTTAAAGGAGCGTACCTTTTATTTCGTTTGGCAGGCTGGTTTCATCCCTGGGTAGTGCAGTAACTCGAACCTTCCTCCACGATGAGAGCTCTCTTCCTCGACTGGATCCCCAGAACTGCAGGAACTACCAGGAACAACCGCCACCGCAGGAGCCTCTTCATTTAAAGGTACTTTGTTCCGCCAGGCCTCCCTTTTCGTGCGGTAGTGCTAAAGGTGTTTTAAATCCTTTACCTACCTGTTGGGTTGGACGCCCCTATCGTCTAACATTGTCTTTCACCTTCTGCATCCACCTTTTCGAATCGTTAACCAAAGACTTGACTGCAGCTACAAGAACATTTTTGCTCCTGGGCTCTTTGCCCTGTACCACTTACTCTGGCACAGGTCTATTGATTCTGGCTAAATTTGTTAGAACTGCCTTCTCTAGATTGCTTCTCAACTAGAACTGTGTTGGTGCACCTAATTCTTATAACCACCCTTTCCTTACCACTTTTAAAACTTGTGAAGTGCCATTTTTCTCGGTTTTCATTTTGGTATTCTATATGCTAAAGTACTGCCTTGCCTAACTTGTTCACAAACGTATTGGGAAGTGTTGCTAGGGTGCCTAAGAATCTATTCCTGTATAACTTGTGCTTTCCCTCCATTGTGAGAAATTGCTAGAGTGCCATTTGTGTTTGGTTTTGAATGTGCCGTTTTGCTCAGTTTTCACTCTTGCTCAAACTTGTCTACAATTTAACTAGGGAGTTGTGTATACTTTTCTTGACTGATTTTAACTTGCTTTATTAACTGTGATTAATGTGTTGAACTAGAAGTGTGTAAAATAAATATATATTATTTTTAATACAATGCTTTGGTCAATGTTTCCTAGTATCATAGTACTGTAGCCCTATTGTGTAAACCCTGAATACTGCTCATCTCCCTCTTGAGATAAGTCTGACTGCTTAGCCACATCTACCAACGAAATCTTTGTGGTACAGACTGATACCAAAGGGGATTTATTGCTCATACCTGTAGTCTTAATATTCTGTAGTGCTCCCCAAGGGAACTGCACAGGATTCTGCCTAACAAGCACATCACTGCTCCCCATGCTTCAGGTCCTTTTTTCTGCACGCTCGCATTCTGCATCGGGAACACGTCTTTGAGTCTTCACTCAATGTTTTTGACAACATTTATTGTCTATTTTCTTCAGAAAACCTCGACCATAATGTCTTCTCAACGGATTTCAGGCTTCAAGCGATGCACTGTTTGCCAGTCCAAAATGTCGGTGAACGACCTCCATGACATTTGTCTGTGGTACTAGAGTGCGAGTCACGACACAGAGGCCTGTGCGTCGTGCTCTAAAATGCAGTTCGAAATATCCAAGTGAGAGAGCTGCAAAATTTACTTTGGCCGACCGCCCTCTAAATCGCTGGCGCGGTCACTCGTCCGGTCTTCCAAGGCTGAGATGGAGGAGCCCACACCCAAAAAGGGGAAGGAGAAGCATCGCCGAAAAACAAACAAGTGGTCACACTCAAGAAGCCATTCTTTTCCAGTTTTCTCGCAAACAAAGAAGCAGCGTCTAGCTCATCGTCAGAAAGCCGACCACTCGGGAAGAGTGGGAAAGTTTCAAGACCGAAATGCATGAAATGTTTAGGAATGAAGCTGCTTCTTGGTGCGGTCTCCCCACACTTCCTGAACAGCAATCTTTGGCAGCAAAAGCGGTGCTCGGTGCTCCCAACCCCATGCTAGCCATTCCATCAACATCATTGGCATCAACAACGCCTTCGGGCTCAATGCCGACAAAAGCGCGTAAAACGCTATCGGCTGTACATTTTAAAGCTGACATTCAAAATATTCATTTGTCATCAAAGCCTTCCTCAGCACCGAAAACCCTTCAATTGGCACCAACAGCCGTCCCATCGGCGTCGAAAGCTGTCCCATCGGCTTCCGTGGGAAAACCCTCAGCGCCGACTGTCGGCGATGGTTCCTTTTTACCACTGTGAAGGTTGGGATTCTTGTACTCCATGCGGTCGATCTTCTGCGTCGATCAGCCCGACGACCGAGAGGACATTGATCCTATCTATTCTGGTTCTGGCAGTGTCGATTTCTTTGATGACAAAGCCAATTTGTTGGCTATAGCTCAGGGGTTACAAGATGCTTGTGGCCTAGATAAGTCTCCAGACCTTGTGCTCCAGCAGACTTGGCCCTAAACACATACTCATGCAAAAATCAGGGCTCTGGTTGAAAGGGTGATAGACACCCTTAGGTTAATATCTTCTGCATCCCTTCAAGGGTACAAACTCTCAGACATTCTGGACGAAGGTCCTGCAGTTGAGCATAATACACCATTTGACTTGGATATAGCAGACCCCTTAGCCTCCTTATGGCAACATCCTTGCACAATCCCCTAGTGGACTCCAATTTCATGGGGAAGTATAGGCTGGCAAGAGAAGACCCTTCTTTCCTCGCTACCCACCCTTCTCTAGAAGGGCTTGTTGTGCAAGCTGCCACAATTACCACCAGGCCTGCGGCATCCACATCCAATCTGCCACCAGATAGGGGCGGAAAAAGGTTGGACACAATGACCAATAGGGTTTTTACTTCTGGCAGCATGGTGCGCAAAGCCACCGATATAGCCTGCAGATTTGCAAAATACTCCTTTGGCTTTTGGAAATCTGTGGAGCATGTGGCTGAGTATGCCCCCAAGGTGCAATGCAGGACAGATTTGTACAGCTAGTGGAGGATGGGAAGGAGGTATCCAAGCAATTGTTGCAGACAGGCCTTGACGTGGCAGACTGTGTTGGCCATTCAATGGGGTCAGCCGTAGTGATGAGGAGATAGTCCCATCTAAAAACCTCTGGCTTCTCCACAGATGTTCAGAACAGGTTACTGGACATGCTTTTTGAGGGAGATTTGCTTTTTGGCCCAAAAGCTGATGACTCTTAGGAAAAATGTAAAGAATCTAAAATTGCTGCTAAATCGCTGGGGCCTAGCTGCGCAGCTGGACAAGCCTGCCTTTAGCTTTGCCTTGGCTACAGACGGCATGTACCATATGGCAGGAAGGCGCAGCTCCCGCAGGCCAGACAGGGACAGAGGCATTTCTTGCATCTCGGAAGGGGCAGAGGGGCTTCTAGAGGCCAGCAAACAGTGGCGGGGTCGGCTCCAGCCTCTAAGCCGCTTTGATTTCCCTTCCCATGACTTACCGGTTAGTGGACGGTTGGCAGCACATTGGCCCCAGTGGCAGGAGATTACCTTCGATGCCTGGGCCCTGCAGACAGTTTGGTGGGGTTATTGTCTGCCCTTCATAAAAAAGCCACCGGACAGGCCACCACCGCCTCCAATCCAACCAGGACAGGCGCTCCAGGAAGGACTGAGAGCCCTGTTGTCAAAAGGTGCAGTGGAAGGAGTACCTCCTGATCAGAGAGGGTTGGGCTGGTATTCCTGGTATTTCCTGGTACCCAAGAAAGGAGGAGATCTCCGTCACATTCTGGACCGCAGGGCTCTAAACAGAAAGACAAATTCAGGATGGTGACGTTGAGAGAAATTCTCAACGCTCTCAAACTTCAGGACTAGTTGATTTCAATAGATGTACAGGGCGCTTATTTACATGTGCTGATACATCAAAAGCAAATGAAATTCCTAAGGTTCCTCATAGGGGACAAGCACTATCAGTTCAAAGTGCTTCACCAAGCTCGTGATGGTAGTCGCGGCTCACATCAGAAGATCTAGGGTCCATGTATTTCCTTACCTGGATGACTGTCTGCTCTGGGGGAAGTCAGCAGGGCAGGATTTCTCATTTAGAGCACATTTCCTTACTACTGCACAGGCTGGGCTTCTCCATGAACTTGAAGAAGTCCCATGTGAGACCAGTTCAAAGGCTCCAGTTCTTCGGAGCAGTCCTAGACAATCGGTTAGGGAAGGCTTTCCCTCCCAAGGAGAGAGCCAACAGCTTAGCACAGATGGTACATTTATTCCAGAACCAGGCCACTTTACCAGCGGCTTCCTTGCTCCGCCTCTCAGGTCTCATGGCCTGCTGTATGTTTCTAGTGCCAGAGGCCAGGCTGCGCATGAGATCCCTTCAGTGGCTCTTAAGTGACCAGTGGTCTCAGTACATGGGAGCCCTCACGGATCCTCTCAAAGTGTCCAAGTGGTCATCGACCTCGACTGGTGGGACAACCGCAGCAATCTTATGGCAGAGGAACACTTCTCGCCCCCTTGGCCTCAGACCACAGTGGTCACGGATGCATCTCTGAAGGGTGAGGGCGCTCACTGCGAGGACTTGCAGGTAAGCGGCCTGTGGTCTGCGACGGAAACCGGTGGCACATCAACATGCTGGAGTTGCTAGCCATCAGGCTAGCCCTGCGAGCCTTCTCCCCGTCTCAAGGGGAAGCATGTCCTGATTCTAATTAAAAATACCGTGGCCATGGACTACCTAAACAAACAAGGAGACATGCGCTCCCGTCCCCTCTGGACAGAGGCGATGGAGCTGTGGTTCTGGTTACTGAAGAAACGGATCTCTGTCTGGGCAGTTCATCTGGCGGGGACAGTTTTGTGGATGCTCTGAACAGGCAGATCACGGTCTCACACGAGTGGGAAGTGTGCCAGGAAGTCCTGGAAGAGGTCTTCTCTCTCCAGGGTACACCACCAGTGGATCTGTTCGCCACAGAGTCCCAACAGGAAGTGCAAACAGTTGTGCTTGAGGGAATTCCCAGCAAACGGCGCACAGGGGGACTCATTTCTGGTGGACTGGACTTTCCCTCTCTGCTATGCCTTCCCTCCGATTCCTGTAATTCCTCGAATTCTCAGGAGGTTGAAGAGATTTTGAGCTACCAGGATCTTGATCGCCCCGGACTGGGCAAGGAGAATGTGGTACTCCGAACTCTTGACTCTAGCTATCTGGCTGCATCGGCGTCTGGATCTCCTGACCAAGTCAGAAGGTCGAGTGTTTCGACCTGCCGAATTGCCTCAACCTACATGCGTGGCTCTTGAGAGGATGAGGTATGATGACTGAAACCTCTTAGTGGAGGTACTTGAGGTGTGGCTGGCTGCAGGCAGACCTTCTACAGATCTTTTTATGGCTGCAGGTGATGAAGATTTGAGGGGTGGTGCAGGCAACGCTAGTTTGACCCCATGTCTTGCCCCACCACTACAGTGATGGAACCTTCTGTCACTGAACTCAGCGGTCCTTCAGGTTACCACAGTCAAAGGATATTTGGCGGCCCTGTCTGTGTTCAAAAGGTCCCCGGATCAAGGTTCTTTCTTCACCATTCCAGTCATGGCCCAATCCTGAAGGGCCTTCTCAATAAGTTTCCGCCAATTTCCTTTGTTGTCCCAGATTGGGATCTAAATCTGGTTTTGACCTACTTGATGGCAGTTCTGTTCGAGTCCATGCACTCCTGTTCTTTAAGGATGTTGTCTCTTAAAACACCATTCTTATTTGTAATCGCGTCAGCCAAGATGGTTAGTGAGTTGCAAGCTTTGTGCTGCAAACCTCAGTTTCTATGATTTTTTTTCAAGAGAAAGTTTCTCTCAAAGTCAGGCCTGGCTTCCTTCCTAAGGTAATTTTGGATTTTCACCTCTCTCAATCTATTGATTTGCCTCTCTTTTACCCTCTACCATATCCCTCGAAGGAGAAAGAACGGTTCCACCGGCTTGACCCCAAAAGAGCCTTAAGCTTTTATGTGGCTTGTCCATCTGATTTTCGGAAGACTGACCAGTTGTTCATGGCCCATTCATTATCCTGTAAAGGTCTCGCTATAACCAAGCAAACCCTGTCGCATTGGATTATTTTGTGTATATCCGAATGTTACCAGTCTGCAGGCAGGGAGCTTCCTCCCGGCATCAGGGCACATTCAACCAGAGGTGTTGCCGCTTCTACAGCCCTACAGAGGGGGGGTTCCTGCTAGGGACATATGTCATGGGGCCACATGGTTGTCGTTGGACACATTTACCAAGCATTATTCTTTGGAATTGCATGGGGCTGAGGCACGGTTTGGTAGAGCAGTTATGCAAGATATGCTTGTTTAATACTTTCTGCCCTCCCCCGTTATCCTAACTGCTTGGGGAGCCTATTAAGATGAGGAATCTGCGGGAGAAAAGCAATCCATTGAAGGAGAAATGGCTTACCGTAATGATCTTTCTATGGATTCTGCTCCCGCCAATTCCCCATCGCCCCTCCCATCCATTCCCGCTCAGAAAGCTCTTATGGCTTAACATTTCTGCCTAAGCGAAAGATAATGTAATGGCTAGATGCTTTTTTTTCCCAAACATTTTTTAAATATATTCCAATTTCAAATTGATGGTGGTCTTTCCCTGGGCTGGTTCCCATTGTTAAGTTTTTATAGGCTGGTAAGCCTGCCTTCACAATGTTTTTCCTCTGCAGTGTTCGGTCATGGGGGAAAAAAGGATAAACTGAAGCATGGGGTGTAGTGACGGGATGGGGTGTAGTGACGGGATATATATATATATATATATATATATATATATATATATATATATATATCTGAGGTTTGTGGAATCTGCTTAGATTCACATGCTGTGCATAGGCCGACATCTAGTGGAAGCTGCAGAGTATTACAGTTTGTTTTTCGAAACTCGAAAATGGGCATCGAAAGGGGGGCGTGCCAGTAATACTATCCCTAGTGTGACGTCACTGTACCTATGATCCCTCACGCGTCTAGGACCCTCAGATTGGTTTTTTCCGCCATGCTGGTCGGAAGCACTGAGCGGAGTTCCCTGACTTAGTCAGATTTTGCAAATATTGTTATATATTTCCCCATTTATTCCACCTATACGTCGAGTCTCCGAACATCGACGCCGGATGAGAGAAAATTCAAACGTCGGACTACAGCGACGGATTTGGGCCTCGGAAGGCCTCTGGACTCGGCCTTGCAAGTAGGGAGAGTGGGGGGTGGCACATATCCTACACTCTGATTAATATAGGTACATTACTTATATTCCTACACTCCCAGCCCGCTGCCACAGGGTGCGTATGGAGGGTACCCCTTTTCAATTTTGCCCCAAATGCAACCGCAAGTATCCTTGGGTTGACAGACACGCCACGTGTAACCTCTGCTTGCCGAGGGACCACCCCGAGGCGAATTGCAGAGCGTGCAGTCGGTTTAAACCGAAGACCCTTAAGGACCGTTCGACAAAGCGTTGGGCCCACCACGCCAGGCGACAAGAGGTCATGGCCGCGAAGGGTGCCTTCAGCGATGGCAGCAGCGCTGTATTTTCGGACGGCAAGGGCAATGTGGCGTCGATGGACCGCCAAGCGCAAGTCCCCGACCTCGGAAGGTTGTCCGGCAGGGCAGCTATGGGGAAGACCCCCGGCGACACGAGCGCTACCCACACCACTTCCAGCAAACAAAGGTCCAACCGAGACTCGACGCGCACGTCGAGTACTCGGAAAGAGGCACGAAGAGAACGGTCCACCGAGTCAGTGTCCTCTGGGCGTTCGCGTTCGAAATCGCCGCATGACACCAGGCAACCCTCCACTGTTGCTAAGAGTGCCTCGCTCCCCTTAGTGGCTGAGGTTCGGTCGTCGGAGGACGACGCCGACCTCTACCCCCAGGCCGCACTCCAGGAGTCGGAGTCTGCAGGCAGCGCGAAGGCTGCTACCGAATCCCTTACACTCTCCAGAGACAGGGACTCTACCCCCAAAAATCAGGGAAACATTCTTCCACCTGCGGGGAGGGGGGAAAACAACGAAGTAAGCAGTCCCAGCCTACTTCCACTTCTAAACTACATTCTACTCCACCTAAACAGATGGACAAGTTTCAGTCTCTTGTCCCTAAGGCCCCTGTTCAGGCCAGTAGGTCTAGTCAGGACAAATCTCAGTCTGTTGTCCCTAAGACCCCTGTTCAAACCAGTAGGTCTAGTCAGGATAAAACAGGGAAAGCACTCCAGGAAAGAGTTATTCCCAGTTCAAGGGAATGGTCCAGTGATGACATAGACAGAGTAATGTCAAGGATGTCATCATTGGCAGATTTCTACGCCAAAAACCCGGAAAACTTTCTCTCTTATACCCCAGAAGGGTCAACTCCCTCAGGCTCTAAGGATCCAATACCCCCAAGTAAGAAGTCCCGGGGTGAAGCACCAACTCAGTCTTCAGACCCCTTCTATATACAGCCCTATTCTCAATATCAGGAAGATCCATCCTTTGGTGAGGATCCAGACGTGGGCATGTTCGAAGAACAAACTGGGACAGGCTATTATGGGGATGATGAGGACCAAGAGGAGGAGGAGGAGAAGGACGACGACCCAGATACATACAGGGTAGATTCCCCGGTAGAGAAAGAGCCCGCGGTTACCGACTCCCCTGTCGACAACCAGCCTCTCCTGAATGAGGTCCTGTCCAGAGCCGCACAGCACTTCCACATTGACACCCAAGGTGCTCAGGAAGAGAGGGACTTTGCAGAGGAATTGGTGGGAGAAAAGAGACCTGTTGCTCTGGCCATCCCTATCCTTAAGTCAATACAAAGGAGGATAGACCCTACCCTTGTTAACCCCAATCTCACTAGGGCAGTAAACCCCAGAATTGAAAAGCTTTTTTTCAGGGCAGCCCATTCAGACCCACTGTACATAAGGGGACATCTCAAACCGGACTCCCTGGTTGTTACAAACACCCGTAAGAGGGCGGGAACGCCCTTGTCATCGTCCGAAGCTCCCCCCGACAAGGAGAGCAAGAAGATTTATGGCTTGGGCAGGAATGTAGCCTCCACTTCCGCCTACCAGGCAAGGATTGCCAACTCCACCACCCTGCTGGCTAGTTACAACTGCCACCAGTGGGAAGAAGTCGCGGCTCTCATAGACTCCGCCCCAGAACCCTTAAAAAGCCAATTGCCACGAGTTTCGGCAGAGGGGAGAGCTGTGTCAGGTTGCATTTTAAAATCAACCTTTGATGCCGCGGATAACGCCGGCAGATTAATTGCTGAAAGCACGGTCATCAAGAGGCATGCTTGGCTACGGCAGTCTGATTTCAAGGCCGAGACCCAAGCATCATTGATAGATAAGCCGGTGGAGCCGGATCTATTGTTTGGAAAGGCGGTCGAGGACACGCTGAAGAATGCCAAGGACGAATACGAGACACTCAAGTCCCTAGGGCAACTAACCAACAGGCCCCCTAACCAGAGAGGGAATGGCAATTTTCGTCGGCCTCGCGGACAAAACTCCCAAAGAGGCTCGAACTATTCCCAAGGCCAAGGTACTATATGGAACACTAACCAGCAGTCTACCCAGATTTATGGTAGGGGTAACAAAAGAGGTTGTGGTAGGGGTAGAGGCAGTCCCAATAAAGGAGGGGGCACGCCTCTACCAAAACAGTGACGCTCCGTTCAGGGTCCCTTCTCACGCAACCCCAGTAGGGGGACGCATTTCCATCTTCACCCAAGCTTGGGAAGGGATCACATCAGACAGATGGGTGCTGTCCACAGTGTCCGCAGGATACTGCATAGAACTCCTAGAGCATCCCCAAAACCACCCTCCACGACAAAGAATACACTCCTTAGACCACCAGAAGATCCTACTCGAAGAGATCGAAAATCTTCTTGCAAAGGACGCGATAGAACTCGTCCCGGGACACCAGGTAAACAAGGGTATTTATTCAACTTACTTCCTTGTGCCAAAAAAAGATTTGACAATGCACCCAGTATTGGACTTACGGACTGCAAACAAGTATGTCAAGCCCCAAAAATTTCGCATGACTACTCTCCAAGAGGTAATTCCCCTCCTAAAAAAGGGGATTACATGGCAACATTGGATATGAAAGATGCCTATTTTCATATTTCCATGTTCCCAGCGCACACAAAATATCTGCGCTTCAAGGTGGACAGTCAGCACTACCAGTTCAGGGTACTGCCCTTCGGGATAGCCTCGGCTCCAAGGGTATTCACCAAGGTACTGGCGGTGGCGGCGGCACACCTACGCAGGGAGGCAATCCCAGTTTACCCTTATCTAGACGACTGGCTCATCACGGGGGAGACCCCAGTAATTTGCAGGACAAACATTCAAAGAACTATCAACCTCCTCTTCGAATTGGGCTTCTCCATAAACGAGAAAAAATCAAGTCTGGTGCACAGCACCTCCAAGCAGTTCCTAGGAGCTGTTCTAAATACTCAAGAGGGGTTGGCTTTTCCTTCAGAGGAAAGAATTCGGAATATACTACTGCAAATTCCGCAATATCTAACTGGTCGCCAGATAACAGTACGCAAAGCAGTGCGTTTGCTGGGCATGATGGCGTCATGTAGTTACCTGGTCCCCCACGTGCGCCTGCGCATGCGTCCCATGCAAGAATGGTTGGCGAAACTGTGGTCTCAGGCAAGTGGTCAGTGGGACGATCTAGTGGTCGTTTCGCCAACACTTGTACAAAGCCTCCACTGGTAGACAAGAGACAATCTATCCAAGGGGAAACCCTTTTACGATCCCGAGATACAGGCGGTAGTCACGACGGACGCATGCCTGACAGGATGGGGAGCTCACCATCTCCACCACACAGCTCAGGGTCTCTGGTCTCACACAGTGGCCAAGAATCACATCAACCTGCTGGAGCTTCTGGCAGTTTTCAGAGCACTTCAAGCGTTCAAGCCCCACCTACTGAACCTGTCGGTGCAGATCCGGACGGACAGCACGACAGCCATGTTCTACCTGAACAAGCAAGGAGGGACTCGTTCGCCAAATCTGTCCAGAATTGCCCAGAAAATTTGGATATGGGCACTCAGACGGAACATCTTTCTGTCATCTCAACATGTTCCAGGGGATCTCAATTCTCTAGCAGACGCTGAGCAGAGATCCCCTTCCGGAGGAACACGAATGGTGTCTACACAGAGAAATCGTAGAAGATCTCTTCTCTCAGTGGGGTTTCCCCACTATAGACCTATTCGCCACAAGCGAAAACAGACAGTGCCCAGGATTCGGATCCAGGTTTCCCCAACCAGACTCCCTGGGGAACGCCCTGTGGATGAACTGGTCAGGGATGTTTGTGTACGCTTTTCCACCAACTCCTCTCATCAGGCAGGTAGTGAACAAGATGAACAGAGAGTCGATGACGCTCGTCCTAGTTGCTCCCATGTGGGCGAGACAACCGTGGTTTCCACACCTACGCAGACTTTCGGTGTGCGATCCCATCAAACTCCCGGGCTGGCCCAATCTTTTGTCCCAGCTCCAAGGTCAGAAGGTGCATCCTCTACCCAACTCCATGAACCTAGCAGCATGGCTCCTGAGGTCATAGAGTTTGGACATCTCAATTTACCACAGAGATGTATGGACATCCTAAAAGAGTCTAGGAAACCGAACACGAGGCATTGCTACTTCGACAAATGGAAGAGATTTGTTATCTGGTGCCAGAACAAACTAATCAACCCAGTTGATTGCACTCCTTCCACAATCGTGACATATATGCTCCACCTGCTGGACGCAGGTTTGGTTTTCAACTCACTAAAGGTACATCTGGCAGCACTGTCAGCATACACCACCTCACATAGCAAGGTGTTGTGGTGGAAAGTACCCGTGGTTAAAGCCTTCATGGTGTGGGAGTAAAGAGACTTTATCCCCCTATGTCTAACCCACCACCAGGATGGGACCTGAACGTGGTGCTATCTAAACTCATGGGCCCCCCATTCGAGCCCATGCATAAGACAAGTCTCAAACACCTGACCTATAAGACTGTCTTCTTAGTAGCCATTACATCCATAAGAAGGGTCAGTGAAATTCAGGCTCTGTCAGTGCAGGATCCTTTCTTTACTATTCATAAGGATAAGCTGGTTTTACGGACACACCCTAGGTTCTCACCTAAGTTAATTTCTAAATTCCATGTAAACCAGTCCATCGAGCTTCTGGCTTTCTTCCAAAACCCACAAAGCTCGGCTGAGGTTAAACTACACACCCTAGATGTGCGTAGGGCGGTCCTTTACTACGTAAACAAGACCAGACGGCTTAGGAAAACAGATCAACTGTTTGTCTCCGTAGCCACAGGCAAAGAGGGAGATCGCGTCTCTAAGGGTGCCATCTCCAAGTGGATTGTCAACTGTATCCAGTTGTGTTACTCTCTTTCTGACAAAACTTTGCCTTTTACGCACAGAGCCTACTCGACAAGAGGCATTGGGGCCACTCTGGCTTTCATTGCAAATGTTCCCCTTGACACCATTTGCAAAGCAGCTACTTGGAGCTCTATTCACACTTTTACTCAGCACTACTGCATTGACACCCATTCCAAGACAGATACTCAAGTGGGACAAGCGGTTCTAAGACATTTATTTGCTCATGACCCTTCTCAAATCCCACCTCCTTCTAACACTGCTCGGTAATCTATGCACAGCATGTGATCTAAGCAGATTCCACAAGCCTCAGAAGGGATACATTACTCACCGTAATCGTATTTCTGATGCTTGTATCTGCTTAGATTCACATGCGACCCACCCTTCCTCCCCTCTGAGAGAAGGCGCATGGATGCTTGTAGTCTTATCTATCTTCTATCTGCTTGGATCATCTGTACTCGCGCTACTCCTCATGCTACCTCATGTCAGGAAAAAATACAATCTGAGGGTCCTAGACGCGTGAGGGATCATGGGTACAGTGGACGTCACACTATGGATAGTATTACTGGCACGCCCTGTGTCGACGCCCATTTTCGAGTTTCGAAAAACAAACTGTAATACTCCGCAGCTTCCACTAGATGTCGGCCTATGCACAGCATGTGAATCTAAGCAGATACAAGCATCAGAAATACGATTACGGTGAGTAATATATCATATATATATATATATATATATATGTGTGTGTGAAGCCTGCCATCACGTCCAGAGCCAACGATCCCGCACTGAGCATTACGGATCGCCAGCCAAGACGAGGTCCACTACGCCCCCTGTCGAAAACGTTTCTGAGCAGCAGAGCTGGACGAGGATATCTATCAAGATGAGGAATCTGTGGGAGAAGAATCCATAAAAAGATCCTTATGGTAAGACATTTCATCTTCTACCATACAGTTTAAATTATATTGGAGAAACGTCTTTCATAGACTTTAGGTTAGCAGAACAAATATTCCTTCTCTAACACAAGTGGCAGTCTATGGAAATAAAGTCTTTATAGTATATTTTGGGGTGGCAAAGTAAAATTATCTTTCAGGATCGCCAAATAAAATGTTCAGCTTTTAACAAAAGTCTTAATAGAACCAAGAGCCCTCTTCAACACAAGCTTGAATTTCCTGGTGTACTCTACTGCCAGGAACGTGAAACTCTGCATATCTTGGTTTACTCTCCTGCCAGGAATATTCCCCCTTGGCTCACACAGATCCCCAGGTGTACTCTCCTGCTAGGTATCTGTTCCAAAAGTATCACTACCTGATACACTCATCAGGTTTCTCAACAACATTCAAATTTCTCTTAAATAGCACACAATTGTGTTTCCTCATTGATATAACTTTGTTGACTTCAGTCTTGACTTGCACCAACTTCCCCCATAATTGCATCCCCTATGCAAGGGTTTGTTCAAGCTTCTTCTGTCAGCCTTTTTTTACAATGTCTCTTGACCCATGGCAATACTTGTTCCAGGTTCCCCCAACTGACATCTCATGTCAGGTGAATTGTACAACTCTTGCTTCCTTATTTCACCTTCAATGTCTTTTGGCTTATGACAATCCCAGTTGCAGGTTTCCCTCAACTAACATCTCAGGTTGGGATAATCGTTCCCTATCTGCCCTCTTGCTCTCTCTTTGTATTTGCTTTTGGCCTAGGACAATGCTGGTTCCAGGTTTCCCCCAACTGACATCTCTTATCAGGGAAATTGCACCACATCTGCCTTCTTGCTCTGTCTTTATAATGTCTATTTGGTCGGTATTCAAAACTTTCCTTTACTGGCCCTTGTGCCTGTCGGAACGCCCAAGGTCACTGCTCTCACTGGGCCAACTCACCGGTATCTCCTGGCATCTCTGACCTGTCCCACGTTGCTGCAATACAGCCTTGCTTCGGGAATGGCTTTCGTGGCCTGTCACACCCTCTCAGCTTCTTCACCGTCCTCACAATCATTTGCCGGTAAGTCTGCTGCCTCCTTGGTTGACAGCACCACTGGCGACCTCTCTCCGATTGCCAGTGCCTTTGCGGTACACGTTGGGAGCCTGTCATCCTCCTCTGAGTCTCTCACCACTCTGGTCCATCAGAGTGACCAGAGTCAGTCTGGCACCGCTGCTCTCCCTCAGCTAGGCTTCTGCCTTTCTCTGTGACTCTGCTTACTGGTCTGCATACTCTCAAGCTTCCTCCAGCTTCTCGATGCAAAACAATGCAACAGTGTTATGGGTGATCAGCGCCAACGTATAGCAACTTGATTTAAAACGAAGTTCTATTATGGCTATGTTCCTAAAAGTAGTAAAGTCGAGTTAAATTCAAATTATGGTGAACTGTCAGCATCAATAGGGAGGTACGGTTCTGTAACACCTAGTACAGCCTGGGTGAACTTCAGATAAGAGAATTCACCCTAACCTTGCTCACTCAGTCCAGTTGATTACATCAAGGGACTACTTAAACTATAGTCATTATAGATATTTATTAATTCAGAGTATCAGTGTCCTTATACTTGTGCCAACATTAACTCATTAGTGCATGTGCAAATGTTTCATCATAGGCATCTTTATCTATGCTAGACATATGATTTGTAGTCTAAAAAAGAAAACCTGATTTGCACATTGTAAACATTTCTTATTTGAGTTTACAATCCACCTGTATGGGAGCATATAAAAGGAGAAAACATCCATTGAGTGCTAGAAGGTAATTGGCATATACCATATGCAATGAATTAGACATTAGGGTTAAACCACTCACACTAATAGTATTGGTACATCACATTCTGATATTTGCACTTGCACTAATGTTAATGTTGGCACAAGTATAAGGACACTGATCTACTTTGAATTAACAAATATCTATATATAATGACTGTAGTTTAAGTCGTTCCATGATGTAATCAACTGGATTGTGCGAGCAAGGTTGGGAAGAAGGTCTATTTTCTGGTGTTCCTCCAGCTTCTCCTTTACTTTCTTCTCCCTGCAGGCGATGCATAGATTTAAATGTCCCGCTCAACCTAATGATTGGGTAGCAACTAGACTGCACATTCTTGGCAGCACTATTGGACCTCATTGACTCCTTACTTCTCCTCTTCGTCCCAGTACTTAAGTATTTCTGGGAATTGGAGTCCGAAGGATCATTCCAGTATTTTAAGTTCTTTTGCTGAACACTTTTACCAACATACCAATCACCATAAACATTAGTCTTCAAATAAGTTTTAAAGGGATTATACAAATGTGAAGGAGTTGATACAGTTATGCTTAAGATGTTCAACGGAAGTGGATTTCAAGACCTTATAATTAAACGTTTTTGAAGAGTGACAACAAGCGATTAGAAACTCTGGGATTGGGGTTTCTTCTCCACAGTCAGGGGAATGATGGAATGATGGAATCCCCTGAGGCTCATAATGACTTCATCTGCCTCCAACTCCCTTAGGGTCAGTCGCTTCTCCAAGCAACGAGTTGGCGGTAGATCTCTTTCTTCGGCTGAGGCCTCCCTCTGGAACAGCCTCCCTACCTCCCTGAAACTTGAGGAGAACCATCTCCGGTTCCGGAAGCACCTCAAAACCTTTCTCTTTGTTTGTTTGTTTGTTTTAATATTTATGATGCGTGCCAGACCCAAGGGTATCAGGGCGCAAGAAGCATCAAGAGGGCTTTCAGCTTTGGTTACATTGCTGTGCAGGCATATACAAAATATACAGGATATGTACAAACAGGCAGGTTTACAGCTTAGGTTGCGTTACTGTGCAGTCATATACAAAATATACAAAGTATAACAGGGTGTGTGCAAGCAGAAAAGGCGAGGCGGGAGCGGTGAGGAAAAGTGGTGTGTGGCAGTGGGGAGTTAGCGGTCATTTTCCTTTATCCAGTGGATGAAGTTGTGCCTGAAGTGTGGGTATGACCGATCTACCCTCAGGGCAGGAGGAAGGGAGTTCCAGTGTTGGGCGGCTTTAACCGGGAAACTGCTTCCTCCGGTTTTGACACGTAAATCTAGGCACCGTCAGGAGGTTGGAATTTGCAGTTCTAGTGGGACGGTTTGAAGACTGTCTCTTGAATCTAGCTGTGAGGTATTGTGGGGCAGCTTTGTTGAGACATTTGTGTGTGAGTGAGGCTACTTTTAGTGAGATTTGGTCTTTTGTGGTAAGCCAATTGTTCGATCTTCTTATGTCAGAGATGTGAGCTTTTTTAGGAATGCTCAATGCTGCTCTGAGAGCGTTATTTTGTAAGAAATGTATTTTGTTGGTGATGTATTTGTTGCTCCCTAGATTTAGGGTGTTGCAATAATCCAGTTTTGACAAAATTAAGGCTCCTGCCAGGGTGGTACAGCTATTGGTGGAGAGGAAAGGCTTGGCTGCTCTGATAAGTTTGCATGTGTAGGCGGTCGAGGAGGCCATGGAATGGACCTGTCTGTTGAATGTGAGGGTGGCGTCTAGGTAGAAGCCTAGAGTTTTCACTTCCTTGGCTACTTTGATAGTATTGCCATCTATTATGAAATTGGTGTAGTTGTGGCCAAGTTTGTTAATGTTGGCGGTCGTGCCGAGGATTATGAGTTCCGTCTTGTCATCATTCAGCCATAGACCATGAGATACCATCCATGCCTGGATGATGAGGTACACACTGTACTCTTACGTCCCGTACCCTTTCCTCCATACTGTATGGGTGTCCCTTCCAAGGGACGGGAGAGGCACGTGGGGGCGCGGCCCAGGGAGCATGCGCTGCCCCGACTCCGCCCTCCGTTGTCAAATCTCAGTCCCCTTTTCCACGTTGATGGGAACGGGCCGAATTCACCAGCGCTCCTGGGTTTGGCTTCGGCCATGTAATTCCACACACAGATACTTCTTCTTTGTCTTTTTTTGTCTAATCTATCATTCAGGTACTCTGTTCTCAGGCGTCACGCTCCTCCCAGGAGCATGTCGACTTCTACATGGTTCAGCAGGGGTCTATCCTGCAAAGGGCACTTCCCAACTTCAGACCCCCACGCCCTCTGCCTACGTTGCCTTGGCTCAGACCACGGTTGGCAATCATGTTCAGTGTGTGACTCGCTGTCCTCGAAGGCGCTGAAGAACAGACTAGCCAGGTGGAGGGAGCTCTTCCAGAGGTCGCCTCCAGAGGATCTCAAGAACTTGTGAAGGATCGAACCAGGCCTAAGGAAGGGCCAATATTTTCCAGCGTACCCCGCAAAGGAGACTCCTTCCTAGGAGGACCGGCTACAGCTACCGGTCTTCGGGTCGAGGGGTCCTCGGATCCTCCTGGGCGCAGTGTCGAGGGACCGAAAGGTTTTTGTACAGGGTCTACACTCAATTACCGTCACAATGGCCGAGGGGCTATGCCCTAACACTGGCAATACGTCTGAGGGGCTATGCCCCAATACCGGCAATACGTCAGAGGGGGCGCCTAATCGCAGCTCTACCGACCCCCGGGTCGAGGGTCATACACCTAGGAGCCGAGGAGCAGGGTAGGACTTGTGATCCACACGCAAGAGTCTTGGATGAGGCCGGGCCCAGCGTGTGGAGCAACACATTGCAGGCACGTGGCAGGCAGCTCGACAAAATGGCCACTGCACCAGAAAGGGGTGTTACGCTCACCTGGTATCCACAAGGACTCCACCCAGCCAGCTATTCGCTGATGCCCTTCCTGATGGTTCCCCTGTGGCCTCGGTGTCGAGGGAATTCTGCTTGGAAAATGAAGACTATGTCAGGACTGGGCGACCGAGATAAGCAGTTTAATCTCCCACCTCCTTATATTTCCAGCCCCTCCAGGTTCCCTTCTCACCTGGTTGCCGGAATCGGTGGGCTCTCCGTCCTGCTCTCTGGCAGGGGCGCATTGGCTTTTGTGGGCGCTGGCGGTCCAGTTACTTCACTGACTGCAGCCCTTGTGTCTTTCAGGTAGGTCTTATAGCAATTAATGGCGTCGTATTTCTTGCATGCCTTTTGTCTGTTCTAATGTCTCTTCTATCTCCTCTAGGGGCGTGGAGTGTCCACTCGGAGAACGGGATGTGCTGGTGCTCACTGTGAGGTGATGGCGCGCTATAGCGCTATGATGCGGAAAGGAGGCGCTTTGCGTAGTGCAGCGATGCCTTGTTCTCACTGACCTGTTTTTGTCCCTTTTGTAGGTCGCGGAGAGTACCCAGCGCAGATGGGGTTTTGTAACGCTCACCTGATTCCCGTAGAGGCGCCGGTCTTGACTGGGCATATACCGTATCTGCAAAGGTGATGTGTAGCACACGGCTGGCTCTTTGGGCTGGACCTCTGTGCACTGTATGTCTGACTTGAAGGGTAAGATGTCTGCAGATAGAAAATATGGGATTAAGGAACTGGGTTATTGAATGTCTCTCTCTTCTTCCCTTTCTCTTCTCCTGTAGAACCCCAAAGGTTAACGCTCTCACCTTAGGTAAGTGAACGCCGTGCTCTCCATCTGCCTCGGGGCAGGGTGCTGTAACCAGTTTCTTCACTGGATAAGGGGAGCAGGGCTCTTGACTTCAGAGGACTGCTGGCCGTCGTTTACTGCACGAACGGTAAGTTTCAAGTAATTCTAATGTCTTTAAAGTCTTTAGTAATGATGTTTCTTGTTTTGCAGGGTTCCGGCGATGGCGGATGACGGGCTGAAGTGAGTTGAAGATGGAGCCCGTGTGATGAATAGAAGCGCCTGGAAGCACGTAAGTAACCGCTTGTTGCCTGCTTCACGATGCGCTCTAACTGTCTTTTTATTTTGCAGGTACAAGTTCGGAGCGGCTGCAGGGTGCCGGAATACCCACTGGGTTAGATGTGGAAAGGAGTAATGGCACGTGAGTATTAAAGTTCCCCAATGTCTTTAAACGCACCTTGTTTTGTCTTTCAGATGCGGGATGCAGCGCCGAAGGCCTCCGGAGCGTGCGAAGAGTTGGTAAGCTTTTGTCTTTCAGATGCCGGAATGCAGTGTGAAGACCTCTGGAGCGCACGAAGAGTAGGTAAGCCTTTGTCTTTCAGATGCCGGAATGCAGCGCGAGGCGTTGGTGACAGCCGATGGACCAGTTAAGTGAAGAGCTGTCACTGAAGACCGTAATGCTAACCTGTTCTTTCTTGTCTTTATAGGTGTTGCTGAAGACTGGATTCAGGATGGTAAGCCTTTTTCCTTAGGCCCAGGATCAGATGCAGAAGACACGATGAGCGTTCTGCTGCAGAGGATGCAGAATAACGCAAAGCAAGATTCATCCATCGGGTGTGGTTTAAATAGCCTCCTGTAGTGCTTAGGTGTCTCCTTCCACAGCCACGCCTAGGAAAGAAAAGAGTTCCTGCTTTCCAGAAGAGTTCCAGTGTTCTGAATCTAGGGAGTGGCTCCTGCCCCACCCAACAGGAAAAGTAGTTCCAAACAGAAGAGGATCAGAGGCTCAACTGGCAGGCAAGTAAGCAGCATGGTCTGCTGCAGGTAAGTCCACCCAAGCATTATGAGCCCGGCGCTTCCAGCGCTGGGACTGGGCATATTTATGAGCCTGGTGCCACTGGCGCCAGGACTGGGTCCAAAAGGTCCCAATTGGGACTGGTTGGCACTCGGAACCTGGGTTATGGATCTGCTTCCAAGGGAGTTGGGAAAACCCTGACCTTTTGGAAGCAGAGATCATGACAGTACCCCCCCTCAAGGCCCCTCCCAAACCGGGCTTCTCCGGGGTTTTGGCTTGTCAGGAAATGTTCGGTGAAATCTTTTGATTAGGCGAGGAGCGTGGACATATTCGGCAGGTTCCCAGGATCTCTCTTGGGGGCCGTAGCCTTTCCAGTCAATTAGGTAAAATAGTTTAGATTTGGAGATCTTGGAGTCCAGAATGCTTTTGACTTCAAACTCGAGTTCTCCATCAACTAGGATAGGTTTTGGAGATTTAGTTAGTCGGGTTTGAGGTTGCACGGGTTTTAATAGAGAGACGTGGAAGACCGGATGTATCTTCATGTGCGGGGGCAAGTCCAACTTGACCGCTACTGGGTTTACTATGGTAGTGATGGAATAGGGACCAAGGTATCTTGGGTTGAATGTGCGTGGCCCTTTTAGAGGTAGATATTTGGTGGATAACCAGACTTGATCCCCTACTTGATATTGAGGGGCTTCCTTCCGATGTTGATCTGCTCCTTTCTTGTATTGTTCTTTAGCCCTTTGAAGGTGAGAAACAGCTTCCTTAAAGGCTTGGGTGATTGTAGAATGCAGGTAGTCTACTGCTGGTGTTTCAAGATCTTGGAGGGGATCCAACTCCGAGGTTCGAGGGTGACTGCCGTACAAAAGAAAAAACGGGGTTTTCCCAGTTCCCGAATGGACAGAGTTATTGTAGGCATATTCGGCTATCCAAAGGATGTCTTTCCAAGTTTTTTCAGTTTGTTGCAGCATGCAGCGTAAATACTGTTCCAGAGTTTGATTGGTCCTCTCGGTTTGTCCGTCGGTCTGAGGGTGGTGACTGGTCGATAGTCTCACATCAATTTGAGCCGACCGACAGCAACTTCGCCAAAAATGAGAAATAAATTGACTACCTCGATCCGAAATTAGAACCGAAGGAAAACCGTGCAGTCGGACGATGTTTTCGAGAAATTCTCGGGCCAGAGTTGCTGCTGTTGGCAAGCCTTTGAGCGGAATGAAATGTGCCATCTTGGAGAATAAGTCCACGATTACTAGAATCGTATTGTATCCGGAGCATGGAGGTAGATCGGTGATGAAGTCCATAGAAAGCGTATGCCAAGGGCGAGGTGGGATGTCAATAGGGCGTAAGAGGCCTGCTGGTCTTTCCTTTTGACTCTTGTTTTGGGCGCATACTCCACAGGACATTATAAAGTCTCTGATATCTTTTTTCCAAGACGGCCACCAGAAGTAGCGCTTGATCTTTTCTGAGGTCTTGGCCATACCGGGATGTCCTTCCATTAAAGAATCGTGATAACAAGAGATTACTTTTTTCTGTAAATCTGTGCTGGGTAGGTATAATCGTTCTTGGAAATACAATAAATTGTCCTTTACTGCAAAGTCCTTTCCCTGCAGATGCCAATTCTGTATGTCTGCTGGAGTTACAAGTTGCCTGGCCTTATCCTTAACTTCCTCTATGGATTCTGTGGCGATTACACCCAGAATTCTTTGTTCGGGAATGATTGGTACAGGTTTGGGGTTGATCAAGTGTTCTTCCACTCCCATCCGAGAAAGGGCATCAGCTTTACCGTTCTTTGTACCAGGTCGATAGGTAATTATGAAGTCAAACTCGGCAAAGAATAATGCCCAACGGAGTTGTCTAGAGGATTGGGCTTTTGCGGTTTTCAAATATTGCAGGTTTCGGTGATCCGTAATCACAGTAACGGTGTGTCGGGCCCCCAGCAGATAATGCCGCCAAGCCTTAAAGGCAGACTTGATAGCCAGAAGTTCCTTGTCAGTAATCGTGTAATTGATCTCAGGAGGCGAGAATTTGCGGGACCAAAATGCCACGGGATGCAACTGATTGGTTACCGGGTCCTTTTGTGATAGAACTGCCCCCATGGCAAGGCTTGAAGCATCAGTTTCCACGATGTAGGGGAGTTCGGGGCGAGGGTGTTTTAAGATTGGTGTAGAGATAAATTTAGTCTTCAAATCCTGGAAAGCTTGTTCCGCCTCGGTCGACCATTCAAAACGTTTGTTTTTGTTTAACAAGGCAGTGATGGGCTGGACTATTCGAGAGAATTCGGGGATAAACCTGCGGTAAAAGTTAGCGAAGCCTAACATGCTTTGCACACCTTTTACGGAGGATGGTGATGGCCATTTGAGAACTGCATCGACCTTCTTTGAATCCATACGCACTCCGCCAGGTGATAATATGAATCCCAAGAATTTAACTTCAGTCACGTTGAAAACACATTTTTCCAACTTAGCGAAAAGTTTGTGTTGACGCAATCTTTCGAGGACCATTTTCACGTGTTTCCGATGTTCAGATTCCGATGAAGAATAAACGAGGATGTCGTCAATGTAAACAACAACACACACATCTATGAGCTCTCTGAGGACATCGTTCATAAAATATTGAAAGGCGGCCGGGGCATTGCAAAGTCCGAAGGGCATGACCTGATATTCAAATAGTCCATACTTGGTGCGGAAGGCCGTCTTCCATTCATCGCCCTCTTTTACTCGTACCAAGTGGTAAGCTCCTCTAAGATCCAGCTTTGTATATATACATGCTTTTCTGACTTGGTCCAGGAGTTCAGGGATCAAAGGTAACGGATATCTATTCTTAACGGTGATCTGGTTCAGGGAGCGATAATCTATACAAGTTCTAAGGTCTCCTTCCTTTTTTGGAACGAAGAACAAAGCTGAAGAAGCAGGGGACTTGGAAGGACGAATAAACCCATTTGCCAGGTATTGATCCAGGTATTGTCGAAGGTGAAGGTTCTCAGGCTCGGTGAGGACATAAATTCTACTACAAGGAGGAGTAGATCCAGGTATCAGGTCTATCTGGCAGTCATAAGACCTATGAGGAGGTAGAGAGTTAGCCTGATCCTTCCGGAAAACATCTTGGTATTCTAGGTATTCGGGAGGTAACTGGGGAGTCTCTGAAGAAATTGCTGCCAGTGCAACACCAGGTGGAGGGTGACAAGTAGAGACGCATTCTGGAAACTGGACCGTTCTTGCTCGCCAATCGATCAGAGGATTGTGTTTCTCTAACCAAGGTATTCCTAGAATAATCTGAAACTGAGGGGCCTTGATCACATCGAACACGATCTTCTCATGGTGTCCATCTTGACTTACTAGCGTCACCTCTTGAGTGGTATGCGTTACTGGCCCGGAGGCTATCTCCGTACCATCCACCGTAGTAATGACGTCCTTTACAGCCTTGGGACAAAGAGTTAGATTCATCCTCAAAACCATTTCATGATCCACATAATTGCCGATGGCACCGCTGTCGACGTAAGCTTCAATTGCATGTAATCGATCCGGATTATCAGGGCTAATGAGGACCATAGGTATCACGAAATGCGAGGTCACGGAACTGGTTTTCACGCTCGGCAAGAGGACCTCTATTCTTGTCGGGCGAGGTCGTTTCCCTGCTCAGAGTTTGTAACTTTGGTAACTGCAGCTCCTACTGCCTTCTTGGCAGGTTTCACCGGACAGTCTCGAAGAAAGTGCCCTGAGTTTCCGCAATAGAGGCATAATTGCAACTGTTTTCTCCTTTCCCGCTCCTTTTGTGTTAGAGGACCTTTCAGACCCCCTATTTGCATGGGTTCCCCGGAGTCTACTCCTTTGGAAGGAGTTGGCGGTTTGGAAAATACTCGAGCATCAAACTTGGAACGATCGGCCTTCCTGTTCTGCAGTCTGTGATCTATTTGAATGACTAAGTCTATATAGTCCGAACAATCTTGTGGGGGATTCACTACTTGGGCTAACACATCTTTGAGCTCTCCACGTAGACCTCTATAAAACAGCGTAATCCTTTTGTCCTCAGGCCATTGAGTTTCCACTATCAGTCTGTTGAAAGACGCAATATAAGCCAAAAGGTCTTGATTACCTTGTCGCAACGAAAGAAGCTCATTGTCCAAGGCCTGCCCCTGTGCATGTCTTGCGAACAGTTTTTCCATACTGAGCTGAAAAGCTTGAAAATCATGGAGGACCGGATCATCTTGATTTACTAGAGGGATCGACCAGTCTGCCGCATTGCCACTAAGGTACGAAAGCACGAAAGCTACTTTAGCTTGATCAGTTGGAAAGGCTGCTGGCCGGCATAAGAAATGCAACCGGCACTGATTGATAAATACTGCAAACCTCTTTGGGTCACCAGAAAATCGTTCGGGCGGAGCCAGAGGTACATTCCCAGGTAGGTTGATCTGCACTGGATTCATAGAGGATGTAGAAGGAAGATTTCCCCCAGATGCGGGTAACGGGGTCTGTCCGGCTTGTGACTGCAGCAATTGTCTAGCGAGATCATCTGTTCGCTCCTTGGAAATAATCAGTTCCCTTCTTAGAGCGTTCGTTTCCTGACGGGCTGCATGCACTTCTGCCCTTAGTTCCCCAAGTAACTGGGCTAGCTGGTCGGTATCCGAGGTTTCCATAGCGCCTGGACGGGAGTTTTGTGGTAGGCTTTGCGTTCTGTAACGCTCACCTGATTCCCGTAGAGGCGCCGGTCTTGACTGGGCATATACCGTATCTGCAAAGGTGATGTGTAGCACACGGCTGGCTCTTTGGGCTGGACCTCTGTGCACTGTATGTCTGACTTGAAGGGTAAGATGTCTGCAGATAGAAAATATGGGATTAAGGAACTGGGTTATTGAATGTCTCTCTCTTCTTCCCTTTCTCTTCTCCTGTAGAACCCCAAAGGTTAACGCTCTCACCTTAGGTAAGTGAACGCTGTGCTCTCCATCTGCCTCGGGGCAGGGTGCTGTAACCAGTTTCTTCACTGGATAAGGGGAGCAGGCCTCTTGACTTCAGAGGACTGCTGGCCGTCGTTTACTGCACGAACGGTAAGTTTCGAGTAATTCTAATGTCTTTAAAGTCTTTAGTAATGATGTTTCTTGTTTTGCAGGGTTCCGGCGATGGCGGATGACGGGCTGAAGTGAGTTGAAGATGGAGCCCGTGTGATGAATAGAAGCGCCTGGAAGCACGTAAGTAAGCGCTTGTTGCCTGCTTCACGATGCGCTCTAACTGTCTTTTTATTTTGCAGGTACAAGTTCGGAGCGGCTGCAGGGTGCCGGAATACCCACTGGGTTAGATGTGGAAAGGAGTAATGGCACGTGAGTATTAAAGTTCCCCAATGTCTTTAAACGCACCTTGTTTTGTCTTTCAAATGCGGGATGCAGCGCCGAAGGCCTCCGGAGCGTGCGAAGAGTTGGTAAGCTTTTGTCTTTCAGATGCCGGAATGCAGCGCGAGGCGTTGGTGACAGCCGATGGACCAGGTAAGTGAAGAGCTGTCACTGAAGACCGTAATGCTAACCTGTTCTTTCTTGTCTTTATA
Organism: Ambystoma mexicanum; assembly: GCF_040938575.1. Taxonomy (NCBI): domain Eukaryota; kingdom Metazoa; phylum Chordata; class Amphibia; order Caudata; family Ambystomatidae; genus Ambystoma; species Ambystoma mexicanum. The sequence goes on from NC_090940.1 coordinate 458,363,936, forward strand.
GGTGTTGCTGAAGACTGGATTCAGGATGGTAAGCCTTTTTCCTTAGGCCCAGGATCAGATGCAGAAGACACGATGAGCGTTCTGCTGCAGAGGATGCAGAATAACGCAAAGCAAGATTCATCCATCGGGTGTGGTTTAAATAGCCTCCTGTAGTGCTTAGGTGTCTCCTTCCACAGCCACGCCTAGGAAAGAAAAGAGTTCCTGCTTTCCAGAAGAGTTCCAGTGTTCTGAATCTAGGGAGTGGCTCCTGCCCCACCCAACAGGAAAAGTAGTTCCAAACAGAAGAGGATCAGAGGCTCAACTGGCAGGCAAGTAAGCAGCATGGTCTGCTGCAGGTAAGTCCACCCAAGCATTATGAGCCCGGCGCTTCCAGCGCTGGGACTGGGCATATTTATGAGCCTGGTGCCACTGGCGCCAGGACTGGGTCCAAAAGGTCCCAATTGGGACTGGTTGGCACTCGGAACCTGGGTTATGGATCTGCTTCCAAGGGAGTTGGGAAAACCCTGACCTTTTGGAAGCAGAGATCATGACAGGTTTCCAGAGCAGTGCCGGTCGAGAAGTAGCCAGCCAGGTAAGTCCTTAAGCGCTTTTATGGTTGTAATGTCTCTAGTACCTCCGTTAATAATGTCTTTCTCCTTTTCTCTGGTCCCTCGATTCGGGCGGCTAACTCCTCCAACAGAGATGCCCAGGAGCTGTGAGCAGAGATGGATGAAGATTGCAGGTAAGATTCTGCTGCTAACAATGTTTCTTTGTTTTTTCTGCAGGTCCGGAATTCGTCAGGTTTGCGAGAAGCTGGACACGGTGAGCGTCACGTTGCTAGAAGCAAAGTAACACGAAGCGTGTGTTCTTGTTCGGGTGTGGTTTAAATAGCCACTGTAAAGTAGTCCAGGGAAAGTAGTCTCTAGGCCACCACACCCAAAACACTAGACCGCATAGCTTGGTTCTACGAACCTAGCTATGTGGATGCCTCCATGTTGGCTGAAAGCCTTAATAAAATAGTCCCTTAAGCAGATGCCTCTCCCAACTGATGAGCATGGCGCCAAAGGCGCCAGGACTGGCCCCAAGAGGGCTTGAAAAGTGGAAGTCTGTCCTTATTAAAGATCCGAGCCCTGATCACACCTGGCTTGTGGGCTTGCCAGTGGGGGTCAGGGCTGAGGGTCGTGCCAAGGGGCACCCGTCCGACGCCATTCCACAAATTCGGCGAAGAACGAGTATCAAGGTGGGTCTGGCCTCAACCAGGTACGTGGCCTACAGTCTACCCTTCATTTGCGCAAGGCAACTTTCATTTGCATCCGTATGGGCAGGGTACGCAGCAGCTCCAGCAGCCCCCCGCTACCCTGTTGGTACCCCCTTCCACCCCTTTGGCCAGTGAGGAGGTGCTCTTTGAGAAGTTTCTCAGGCTCATGAGGTCTCCTCAGATGGGGGTTATCATCAAAGACGCAGTCATGGAAGTCCTCCCCGCCATGCTAACGGCACCACAGACGCCTCCATCGGGCCCCCAGGACCCGGTGCAGCCGCCTCCTCCGGCTCCAGAGCCAACTCTGCAACCTCTGCCACCTTCTCAGCCTCCGGCTGCGGTCCCTGTACCCCAGCCTCCGGCGCCATCTAATCCTCCTCCTCCACAAGATCCTCCAGATCTGCAGGATACGGATGAGGAGGAGGATCCGGACACGCCATCCTCAGCCAGGGCCTTCCAAACTAGCCCTCACAGCGTTGTACCTGAGCAGGTAACACTGCAGCACCTTAGCCTTTCACAGGCCAATCTGGGGATCATACAGGGCGCCAGGAGCAAGGCCACCAGGGCCCAGTATAAAAGCAAATGGACCAGATTCTGCCACTGGGCAGACTCCAGGGGAATCGATCCCTTGGGCTGCAATTTGGACGACGTGCTCTCTTTTTCGGCGCACCTCACTCATTTGGGCGTACAGGTGGACACCTGCCGCACATACCTTGCAGCCATGGGGCTTATAGGAACTTGGAGGAAGGCATCTTTTCCCCCTGCAACTCTATAGTCAAGAAACATCTGACTGGTCTCGCTAGGCTCTACCCGCCCGTCAAGACACTGCACCCGGTGTGGGACCTTAACATAGTCTTGGGCGCCCGGGCGCACAAACCATTCGAGCCAATGGCGTCCGTGGACATTAGGCTGGTCACCATCAAGACGGCCTTACTAGTCGGTCTTACCTCGGCTCACAGAGTCAGCGAGATCCAGGCATTGGTCGCCTCTGAACCCTATACGACCTTTCACAAGGACAAGGGTAGTCATGCGGACGCACCTGGCATTTCTGGCCAAGGTTCCATCTGCATTTCACTTGAACGAAGAAATAGTCCTACCTACGTTCATTCCCGATCCCAAGGAAGAAGCAAAGAGAGTGCTGCACTGCCTGGGTGTCAGGCGTGCCCTAAAATTCTACTTGGACAGGACCCAGGGCTTACGCAAGTCGGACGCTCTGTTTGTCACTTTCGGAGGCTCGAAGCCAGGCTATCAGGCCTCTAAGGCCTCCATATCCCGCTGGATGGTCTTGGACATCAAGGAAGCATATGAGGGCCAGCACAAGCCGCTCCTGGCCACCATGCATGCCCACGCAGTCAGGGCCAAGGCAGCGGCCATCGCATTCCAGCGCCATGTCCCTTGGCAAGTCATAAGCAGGGCGGCCACTTGGGCCTCTCCCTCGGCTTTCTGCAAGCATTACTGTTTGAATGCCGGCTCTAGATCGGATGCAGCTTTCGGACAAACGGTTCTCAGGAACCTATTTGCTTAAGGAGGGTCTCCTCTCCACCCTGGGGCTACAATCAGTTGTAATCCCCCATACAGTATGGAGGAAAGGGGAAGGGACGTTAGAGTAATTATAAGTTTCTCACCGTAGTGACTAACATATTCTTAGTCCATAGTCCCCTTTCCTCCATACGTCCCACCAACCTCCCCCCTAGTAATACTGGTGTCATTAGGCAATGTTAAATATATTGTCCACGTGTCAGTGGGGACTGAGGTGTGGCGCCGGATGGCAGAGCCGGGGCAGCGCATGCTCCCTAGGCCACGCCCAGGCGTGCCTCTGGATTTAAAGCGGAAGAAGGTTTTTTCTGGTGAAAAAGGTTCCGTCTCCCGTCCCTTGGAAGGGACGCCCATACAGTATGGAGGAAAGGGGACTATGGACTAAGAATATGTTAGTCACTACAGTGAGTAACTTATAATTTCACCAAGGCCAAATCCTTGTTGTAGTCTCCCGTCAACGGTATGAGGAACTGGGCATCATCGGCATAGTTGGTGTAGGTGATACCAAGATCATCGAGATCATCAAAAAGGGGTTTGTGAATATGTTGTACAGGGTAGGGGATCCACATGACCCCTGGGGCACTCCGCGGGTGATGAGTATAGGGTCTGCGGACGCTGAAGAAGAGAAGACGTGCATGGTCCTATTGTTTAGGAATTATTGTATCCATCCTACTGCTTCTTGCGAGAAATGAGCGGCTGAATCCAAGTGGTTACAGAAGATTTTTTGTGGTCTACTAAATCAAACGCTGCTGATAGGTCGAGGAGCATTAGTAGTGCCGCTTGGCCATTGGGCCTCATTACATGGTAGGCGGTAGGGATTTAACTTTACCGGTAATGGAATACCGGTAACGTTAAATCCCCATGCTAATTACGACCCGGCTCACCGCTATTAGCGGCACCGCTAAGTACGGTGCCACTAATAGCGGGCAGTCCGAGGGCGCGCGACCCTCCTTCCCGAATATAACGCCATGCCGCTAATAGCACACCATCACAAGGCGAGCGGACATGCCAATAGCGGCATGGTAAAGCCCCAAAACCCCTTACCGGCATGGTGCTAATACCGCCATTGCGGACCACCCGTTAAAATAACTGTGCAGTGTTACCACCTGCCACAGGTGGCCACAATCAGCACAGGTGGAGGCACTGGAGACTGTGGCTGCTCAAAAGGAGCACACCACACCCCTTCCCACACCAAGATGGTTCCAATACTAGCAGCATTACATGGCCTGGAGGACCTGATAGCAGCGCAGCTGCAACAACAACAGCAGCACAGAAGAGACGCAGGAGGAGGAGGAGGGCAAGAGAGGCACAGCAAGCACCACCACGGCACCTAATCATACCACAGAGGCACCCACCAATTCCCAGGATCAGAGCCAATCCATTTAACCTAACACCTGAGCAGATACACACCCTGTACCGTCTGGACTGGGATACCATCACCAGCATCGTGGACCTGATACACCACGACATTGTGAGCCTCATAGACATCAGAACTGCCATCCCCCCTCTACTGAAGGTGGTGACTGTGCTCCACTTCCTGGCCACAGGCACCTACCAGCATACAGTGGGGCAGATACATGGCATCTCCCAACCAGTATTCTCACGCACACTGAACCAGGTACTCGATGCCCTCCTGAAGCATGCACCCGAACACATATACATGCCACGGACTGCCCAGGAGATTGCAAACACCAAAGTCGGTTTCTATTCACTGGCAGGCATCCCAAATTGCATCGGGTCCATCAACTGTACACATGTGGAATTGGTCGTCCCACATCACAATGAAGTAGTGTACCGAAACAGGAAGCAATTCCATTCCATCAATGTCCAAATGGTATGTGACGCCAACAAGATAATCACACATTGCTGTGCCCGATTTCCCGGATCTACCCATGATTCCATGGTCCTGCAGAACTCAACTATCCCACGCTACATGGAGCGACAAACGGGACAGCGTTCGTGGCTACTTGGTGAGTAGCAGGCCAAGCACATGGCAGTGTGCGGTGGGGGGGGGAGAGATAGATACTCCAACTGGGTGTGCGTGGGGGGGAGAGATAGATACTCCAACTGGGTGTGCGTGGGGGGAGAGATAGATACTCCAACTGGGTGTGCGTGGGGGGGGAGAGATAGATACTCCAACTGGGTGTGCTTGGGGGGGGAGAGATAGATACTCCAACTGGGTGTGCGTGGGGGCGGGGGAGAGATGGATACTCCAACTGGGTGTAGCCTGTAGTCCATCGTCCAAATGCACATACAGATGTAAGCCAATGAAATGAACAGGCCACACTTGAGGTGAACAGTAACAGGACCCCATTCCTTCCCCCATATAGGTGACGCCGGCTATCCCCTGAAGAGGTGGCTCCTCACACCTCTACGGAACCCACAGAACAGGCACAAAGAGGAATACAATCGTGCACATACCCGTACCCGCATCGTGATCGAGCAGACTTTTGGCCTATTGAAGTCACGATTTAGGTGCATTAGCAGGTCTGGTGGCGCTCTCCTGTATGGCCATGAGAAGGTGGCCAAGATCACCATGGCATGTGTCATGCTGTACAATATGTGTATCAGACGGAATGTGCCACTGCCCTCTGACGTTGAAATAGAATCACCTGATGAGGATGATGATGATGGTGATGAGGATGCAGGTCATGCAAGAGGGGATGGCCAGGAGGGACGTGCTGTGAGGCAGCATCTGATCAACCAAATATTCTGAGTAACAATTTCTCATACTGTCACCTGGATATGGCTAGTGGTGCACTGGTGTCTGTTTGTTAGCTCACAATGGACCCTGGCGTCAATAAATTAAACATACACAATGAAGAAGTCCAGGCCTGTGTTTTGCTATAACACCAGTGTATTTATGAACTCAAACAGGAAAATGTGCATGTACCCAAACATCCCACCACCCTACCCCCCACCCCCCACAACTGTCCCATCACACCCTACCCCCCACCCCCCACAACTGTCCCATCACACCCTACCCCCCACCCCCCACAACTGTCCCTCGTGTCTTCCACAATTTTTGCATCCAGGCATGCACACGGAAGCATGGATATTCACTCCCTATTGGTCATTGCCTAATCCAGTATTTGGAGGCTGCCGGGAGGAGCGCCTGGTGGTGCGTGCGGAGCGTCGGAGTGGGCTTGTCTGCTGCGAACTGGCGGACGAAGAAGTGGCAGACTGTCCTGGTGCTGGTGGTGATGGGAATTGACGGTCTATTGCATCCGCAATGCGTGTGAGGACCTCACAAACTCTGATGAGCTCCCCACACAGCCTGTCTGTGCAGGTCTCCATACTCTACCTGGAGTGCCTGGATGTCTCCCCAATCTCCGCCCTGAGACGGGCAGCCTCCGCCACATGCTGACCAACCAGCACAGTGAGACCCTGTTGCCGCTGGATGATGCTGGCCAGGTCAAGGGCAGTGTCGGCCTCTGGTGGTGTGGCTGCTGTGCATTGTGATGCTGGCAGGTGTACAGATGGAGGCACCGGGGGGCTACTGAAGGATCCCATGGTCTCGTCACCAGTGATGTTGGAGCCAGGTGTGTGATGGGGTGATGGCTCGGGGGTTCCAGGTGGGCTTGGGGTGTGCATGCCCAGCTCGAATTCAGTTGGGTCCTCCACATCAGTTAATGGTGCGGTGGCTGCCACCTCTCCTGCCGAACTAGCAGTAGCTGAGGGTGGTCCCTCGGTGGCTGTGAGTGGTGGTGATGAGTGAACCTCCTGAGGTGGGGCAGTTGGGTTTGGTGTGGCCTTGGCAGTGGCGCTCGAACTATGTTTGGAACTCTGCAAATGGAGCCTTGCGCCTTTTCCCCTTGATGTCGTGGGGGTGTCCTCGGTGGGCTGTGTCCTTTTCTTCTTCTGCGCAGGGGGTGCCTGGGATGCATCCTCACTGTCTGTATGTGACCCTGTCGGGGACAAGAAGGGGGATGGTATTGGTTAGGGTTCGATGTACTTAATGCAGTCTACATCATCAATGCAGTTGTGGGCATTTGCAATTCATTGTGAAGGGTGCAGGTGATGTGCCAGTTCAGTGGCTCATCCATGCAGTGTTGTGTGTGGCACTTGGCTCTGTTGATGTGAGCATGTGTGTGTGTTTGGGTCTGGCACTGACATGGGCAGGATGGGATGCATGTGTGGATGTTTGGCCATCCATGAGGTGAGCCTGGGCTGACATTTGTGGGGACCTGTAGATACACATTGCATGCTTTCCTCAGTACACTTACCTCCATCTATGCTCCATCCTCCCGACTCCCTCGATACATTCGACTCCGATCAGGTTGGCGCATGTCTCCTCCCATTCCTTTAGCTTGATTGGCGACCCAGATCCGCCAGCGGTGGCAGTGTTATGATTCTCTGCCAGGATCATTCTGACCCGGAGTCTCAGGTCATCCCATCTTTTCCTGCACTCACGTACATTGCGGGTGCTGGAGCCCACGGCACTTACTTTCATTGCCACTTCGGCCCAGATAGCCTTTTTCTTAAGGAGGGTCTCCCGCTGCATGTCGTTAGCGAAGACCACTGCAGCATTGTCTGCTAAGGTTTGGGTCAGCATGAGTAACTCCTCATTAGAAAACGTTTCTTTCCGCTGGCGGTCAGTTGTTTTTTTCAGTGCCTTGGGCATGGTAAGGGTATTCCAGTAAATCTCAGACAGCAAAGTACCACAAACAGGTCCAGGGGGCAGAGGATGGCAATGGATTGTGTTTTTAAAGATGGCCGCCGTGCTCTTTCCCGTTCCTGTGCGATGACGCTATTTCCGGTTCCGCAATTTAACGGTCACCGCTAATAGCGGTGACCGCTATTTGCATGCAGCGTGAGGGCGGAGGTGCTATCTGCACTTTCGTCGAGGGCGGTAAGTGACTTTTTGGGGTCTTTAGCGGCATGGCGGTTGGGTCATTACCTACACGGCGCTATGCTCGTGTCCGCGTACTCGTAATGGTGCGCTATTAGCGCCCTCTTGCGAGGGCGGACACGTTAAGAGCGCCATGCCGGTAATTGTGGATTTTTATCGCACAACGTGTAATGAGGCCCATTGTCTCTGAGTGTGTCAATTACCGCTGTTTCGGTCCCGTGTTGGAGTCTGAAACCGGTTTGGCAGACTCCTGGGAGATGATTTTGTTCTAGTTATTGTTGTATTTGAAGGTATGCTACCTTGTCTAGAATTTTGAGAAGGAAGGGGACTGTGGTGATGGGTCTGTAATTAGTGGGTATGGACGGGTCCAGTGTTTGCTTTTTGAGTAGTGGGAGAACCCAAGACTCTTTGAGGTTGCTAGGGATGGTGCCAGAAGAAAAGGAGGCATTGATGAGCTTTGAGATAAATGGTGATAAGTCTCTAGCTGCATCCTTAATGATTTGGGCTGGGCAGGGTTCGTCTTCGCAGTTTGAAGGTTTGAGGGTGAGTATGACTTTTTCGACCTCTAAAATGGTTACTTTGGAGAAGCTAAAGCGAAGTGGAAGTTTTTTAGATGGTTTTGGAGTGGGGGTGGTGGTGTTTGGTAGCTACAGGGGTGGAGAGGTGAAGGGTTTCTTTTTTGTTAGCAATCTTGACTTGGAGGGCTGCTACTTCATTGGACAGGGCATTTTGGATGCTGGTGCACCACATTTTATCCTTCATGCAAGTATCTGGAACTGGGATGGGGGTTTCCAATTCTTTAAGGATGGTGAACAATTCTTTTATACTTGAGTTAGCTTGGGAGATTCTTTGGTCAAAGGAATTTTGTTTAGCAAATATAATTTCTTTTTTTATAGAGGGAGGTTAACTTATTAAGGTTGCTTTTGTTGTTATTTGTAGGACATTGTCCCCATATTTGTTCACTCTTTCGTTTTTCCAGTCTAAGTGATTTCAGGTGCAGTGAGAACCAAGAGTTCAGATGCTTTTTAGGTTTGCTCTTTCTGAGTTTTAGTGGAGCTATGGAGTCTAGGGATGAGCTCATTATTTTATTACACTCATCGACAAGGGTGAGGGGGATCAGTAGAAACTGGTAGTGAGTTCAGGCTCGGTAGAATGAGGGGGATATGTTTTTCAGCCGTAATGTTTCTTTTATTCCTGGTGGGAATGGCGGGGCTAGAGGGTTGTTCGGCGGCGTGGGTGAAATGGCCTCGAGAGAGAAGGTTATGAGGTAATGATCAGACCATGTTTGAGGAGATATGGATGTGATGGAAACCTGACAGTTGTAGTCAGCAACCCAATCGAGCGTTCTCCCTTTAATATGGGTGGGTAAGGTCACTTTTTGAATGAACCCTAGTTCTGCCAGGGAGTCACCAATTTGTGCTGCGTGCTTGTCTGTGGGGTCACTGAACCCCAAGTTGAGGTCACCTAGAAGAAGGCATTGGGAAGTATTTTTAGATGGTCAGAGAGGATGGTAGTTAGGTCCTCCTCAAATGACCCCAGGGGGCCTGAGGGTCTGTACAGAAGGTGGATGGTGAGAGTTTGGCTATCAGTGATTGGTAATTTAGCTGTGAGTGATTCGCAGGATTCAAAGTTATGTGACAGGTCGAGTCTCAAGGCTAGGCGGGTTTTAGCGATGATGGCGAGGCCTCCGCCTCGGGTCTTGGTTCAGTCTACTCTGGGATTGCTAGCATGAGGGCAGGACCTGCTGCTGTGTGGAGCCAGGATTCTGTGATGGCTAGGAGGTGCGTTCTTTCTTGCTGTAGGACATCAGCTATTTATGTAGCATGTGCTACTAAGGAACGTGCATTTATTAAGGCTGAGTAGTCTCAGTGGGTGTTTTGAGTGGTACCTGGTTATTACGATTATGTTTGGCACAGGCATTGGCATGTTTGTTCAGTTGGGGGTTCTTGGGCGATTGGGAACAGGACGGGGCGGTGATGTTGTGGGGAGAGTTTGTGGGCTTGGTTTGTAGGCATGGGTTCCTAATAGTTCTTGTTTTAGTATGGAGTGTGGCCCTGGCTAGGGGTTCAAACAGTTTGGGTAACCTGGCCCTGAGTCTAAAGTTTCTCTGGGTGGGGCTGCACGGTCTGCCGGTATTAGGCTGCTGCTGGATGAGGGCATTGGGCGGGGGTATGTGAACAAGAGTCATGTCCTTAGGTGGTGTTGCTACAGCCGGAACTAGCAAGATCTGTGAATTAGTAGGAATGGGCATGCAGATTAGGTTAAGGATGGTAGGACTGTATAAATGGTTGGCAGATACATAGTAAAGTAAAGTTAGGCTAATAGTCAATGTCAGCGGGGAGGGCAGTTCACAGCACAGATCAGTTGGGGTAATGAGCTAGCAAGTGCATACGTGCAGTACAAGTGATAAGCTAGTTCAAGGTTTGCTAGGTGAGTTGACTGTGCTCCAATGTTTCAAAAAGCAATGCATCTGATAGATTTCTATCAGCAGTGCAACTGAAAGGCGTGATGCAGCAAAGAGCAAGCAGGGTGGTCGCTAGAATATGCACAATAGGTTTTAAACAATGCTAGAATATGCACGATAAGTTTCCAACAATGCTAGAATATGCACGATAGGTTTCAAGCAATGCTAGAATATGCATGATAGGTTTCAAACAATGCTGGAATATGCACAATAGGTTTCAAACAATGCTAGAATGTGCACAATAGGTTTCAAGCAATGCAGCTAAAAGCAATGAAGCAGCAATGGACAGTGCAGTATAGACGCTAGGATGTGCTCGATAGGTTTGCTAATAAAACAGGTATCAAGTCGTAGGATACGCTAATGCTAGTAGGTATCACCGTATTGGTGGGTATTAGTTGATTATGTGAATTAGCTGATGTTGACTATTACATACGCTAACTCTGGATAGTTGTAAGAGGAATATCAAACGAGAAGAAGCAATATCGTGCTTGGTAATGGGCCAATAGACTACAGACATCTGCCTTATAGTAGGCTAGTATTAACGACCGTTGGATCCGGTAGGAAGAAGTGGAACGGTGTATAAAGGTAAGATACGACCGGAACATAGGTCGCTAGGTTGACAAGTTAACTGTAGTGACTATAATATTGAAGGTGAAGTGAAGTCTTGGTGACGGTTACTTGAGAGATAAAGGTAGGCTCTATTTCACTTATACGTGTACGTGCTACTTACAGTAGGGTGCTTCGCATCAAGAGATTCAACTGAGCAATTGTTAGTGTGGCGCAGTGTGTAGCTTCTGCTTTTTCTCCTCCTCTCCCCTGCTTACTTCCAGGCTGATACTGAAACTGCACTGGTTACCTGGCCACCCTCTGATCTAGGGCCTAGGTCCCCTCCACTGCCAGTCGCACACCTGCACTACCCTCCTGGCAACCCCAGCACTTGGTGACTGTTTTCTGTATCCCTACAGTCCCACTACCAACACTTAACACCTGATGTCTGCACTTACCCTTGCACTTGCCATCTGCTGGCCGTACTTTTTACTTATTGTTATTTATTCTATTATCCCATGTACTTCTCTGTCTCCTCTCCCTATCCCCCGCACTTTCCCCCTTACCCCTTCCCATGCACTTGCGCGATCCGAATGTTACCTGGCCTAGTAGGGTCGTTGTCTGTCTTCCCTCCGTTTCCCCCTCCTTTGCCTTGTCGCACCATGAAACACTTGGATATAGGCACGTTATAAATGCCATATCATCTCATATCAATGACACTGCATGCAGAGCTAAACAGATATGCGCCATACGGTGCATGCTACGAAATTCAATGCTGATGTACAAGATTGCATTTTAGATCTGCCCTTCGAGAGGGTAGACGTGTCTCATTTATCCACCGACGAAGACCTTGCAAAGAAGAATGTGAGTCCGCAAATAGCCGAGTCAATGGCCATCCTGGCAAAACCAGCATCCAAGCCTTTTGGGAAAACAACACGGATCAGACCACAGAGCAAGGTCTTTCGGAGGCATCAGGGGCTTCCAGGACCACAGGCTGAGGCAGCCGGAAAGGTCTACCTGCACACACAGGCGCATACAGCAGCAGACCGCCCCAAAGGGAGTATTCTCATCCACCTCCTCAGCACCAGCCTCTGATGCAAAAAAGCAACGAGTAGGGTGTCTGTGTCCATATGTCCCATGTGAGGGGCAGGCTAGCCCTCCACAGTCAGCAATGGTGTCACCTAATTTCATACCTGTGGATACTTTATTTCCTCAATGTTTTGGTTCCCACTTCCAGCTCGTCCCCCAGCATCTCCCGCCCACCTCTGATAGGCTCCCGAGCCCTCTTAGTAGACATCGCTTTGCTGGTGCGGAATGGAGCAGTTGAAGAAGTACCTCACTCGCAAACTGGCTCAGGCTTCTATTCCAGGATCTTCGCCATACTGAAGAAGTACCAGGTGGGCATGCGGGTAGTGCTGGAGCTATCAAAACTTAACCTCTTCCTTCCACTCCAAAAATTGAAGATGGTGACGCTGGCACTGATTGCCGAGGTGCTATGCAAGGGACATTGGATGTGCTCCCTGTACCTGAAGTATGCATACTTGCACTTCCCGATATGGCAACTGCACAGGCAGTTCCTAAGGTTCACAGTAATGGGGTGGCATTTCCAGTACAAGGTTCTATCCTTTGGGCTGATATCTAAACCCAGGTGTTTACGAGGCTCAGGAATACAGTAGACACTATTCTCCAGGCATAGGGAGACCACGTCTATCCCTGGACGACTGGCTTGTACATGTTAGTTCTCCAGGGGCAGCGCAGTCGACTATGAAGAGTCTCACGGAGCAAGTTGGTCATTGGTTTTCAGTCATCCTCCGTAAGTCAGAGCTCAACCCGTCCCAGTCATTGACATTCCAGGGGCTCAGGTGGGACTTGAGGAAACAGAGAATCTTTCCAACACAGGAGAGAGAGTATGTGCTATTTGAAAGGCTATGCACCATTTTCTCAGCATGCAAGAGAAGTCACCCTGGTGGTTCCAGCACCTATTGGGCCTCGTGGCGGTGTGTATTCTGACTGTACCCTACGCCAAGCTGAGAATGAGGAGGACCCAATTTCAAATGGCGCAGTCATGGGTTGCTCTGGTGGAGGGAGAAGGCTCACTTGATGAGGTACGCCCTTTCGCCAGCCAAAGGCATATATGACCATCACGATGAACTCCTCCCTAGAGGGCTGGGGTGCCGGCATGAACATTTTATCGGTGCATGGATTATGGTCTATGTGGGACAGACACGACAAGAGCACATGAATGTGCTGAAGATGAGGGCGATCCAGCTAATCTTCAAATCCTTCCTACCAGTCATTATCAAGGGAGTAGTCCTGGTCAGGACCGACAGCTCCACTTCCATGTTCTATCTAAACAAACAGGGGGAGCGAGATCTCCTCCCTTCTGCAGACTAGCTATCTAGATTTCAGAATCAGCGATTGCCCACGATATCCACATTTCCGCTGTGCACCTCCCAGGTGAGAGCAATGCAGAAGCAGACAGGTTGTGCAGGCTGTGTGTGAAGAATTAAGAGTGGGAGCTCGGCTCCAGAATTCTGTTCCCACTCTTCCAGGCCTGGGGGCATCCGGAGGTGGACCTGTTTGCCACAAAGGTCAATGCCAAATGCATGCGCTCTGCCTCGTGGATGAAAATGGCAAGGGCTCCCTCAGTGATGCGTTTCACATATCGTGGAGCAGCAGGTTTTCCACAACACCTTTGATACATAAGGTCCACTCACGTTCAAGGACTCAGGAAGGTTTGTCTTGACACTAGTAGTGCCCTCATGGCCGTCCAGTATGCGGTACTCTGACCTGGTGTATATGGGCAGTCAGGGCCTGGTACCCTTGCCCACGACAAACCGACAGCTCTTGACACAGCAAGGGGGAACGGTAGATCCCCCAGCTGCAGGAACACTAGCCCCTAGCAGTGTGGTTCCTGAGAAATTAACGCTGACTCATCTAGGGTTATCTGAAAGCAACCTTGACATCATACAGAGGGCTAGGAAGGAATACACAAGCAGCCAATACAAGAGTAAATGGACGTGTGTCTGTTTCTGAGTGAAGGACAAGAATGTGGGTCTGCCCAAGTGCACATTAGATCAGGTGCTTAAGTTTTCAGCGCATCTGCCCCAATCAGGAGTTCAAGTAGACACGTGCCACACTTATCTATCGGCTATAGGAGGCTATAGAAACTCAGAAGCCACAACAATTTCAACCTCTGACACGATTGTCAAAATGCATCTGCAGGGTCTGACAAGGATCTACCCACCAATCAAGTGCCTGCAACCGATGTGGGACATAAATGTCCTGCTAGTGACACTGGAGCGTAAGCCGTTCAAACTCATGACTACAACCGATATTAAATGGGTCACTATAAAAACGGCGTTGCTAGTGGGGTTAAAATCAGCAGGCAGGGTCAGTGAAATACAGGCGCTGGTAGCAACAGAGCCATATACTATTTTTTAACAAGGACAAGGTGGTGCTACGGACCCATCCAAAGTACCTGTCGAAGGTAGTGTCAGCATTTCATGTGATTGAGGAAATAGTCTTGCCCACGTTCCGCCTCAATCTAAGGCAGAGATGGTGCTGCACTGTTTGGATGTAAGAAGAGCTCGCAAATGTTATTTGAGGAAGGTATTCAGAAAGTTAGAAGTCTTTTTGGTGACGTTAGGTGGCGCAGTGCCAGGCACGCAGGTGTCCAAGGCATTGATTGTGAGATGGATTGTGTTGGCTGTAGCCGAGGCAATAAGGCTTCAAAAGAAGCAGTGTCCCGCTAACATTCATGCGCATGCAGTCAGGGCAGAAGCGTCAGCAGTGGCATTTCAAAGGCATGTGCCATGGCAGGTAATAAGCAAGGCGGCCACGTGGTCTTCGCCATCGGCTTTCCATAAGCATTATTGTTTAGCCATGAGTCCTAGGGCAGATGCTGAGTTCAGCCAGGCGGTACTCAAGATCTTGTTTGCACAATGATGTAGGACACTCGCTTCCTCAAGGGCTAAATCTGTTGTAATCGTTCATACAGTATGTAGGAAAGGGGACATAACGTAGGAGTAATGAAGTTACGCACAATATTGACTAACTTACTCCTAGTCCATAGTCCCCTTTCCTGCATACCCACGTTCTGCCGCTAATAACTAGTTGGGACCATTCTACCAGCCGATGCATTCAAGGGGACTGAGGGAAGGTGCCGGAGGGCGGGGCCCCTGTGCACTTATTATTTAAAGCGGACGTGGGATTTTTTGTGGGGGAAAAACGTTCCCTGTCCCTAGGGAGGGATGCCTATACAGTATGGAGGAAAGGGAACTATGGACTGGGAGTAAGTTAGTCACTACGGTGAGTAACTTTTAATTTTACAACATACCAAACCCACAGAGCATAAAGCAAATGCAAGCTTTCCTCTGGGCCGTGGGTTACTGCCAGCAATAAATCTCAAGATTTGACGAGATAGCCAAGCCACTACAAGATTACACATAATTAAACACTGTTGAACTATTGCAATGGGCTCCAGATGCAGAATAGGCTTTCACAAGAATAAAACGGTTATTAGCTGAAGCCCCCGCATTAGGTGTACCGGATTATAAAAAGGATTTACCTTGTGTTGCCATGAAGGAAAAGTTTTTTTTTTTTAAGCGGTCCTTACCCAGAAACACAGGATTCATCATAGCCCTGTAGTACCACTATAGCAAAGAATTGGACCCAGTTGTGGCAGGAATGCTGCCTTGTCTCCGATCAGTAGCTGCAGCAGCTCTGGTAGTGGAACAAAGTGAAAATATTATATTCGCATCACTATTAGAGGTGGCCATTCAGCATGCGTAGTATCAATATTATTGAAAACAAAGACACAGCACATGTCAGTTTCGAAGGCCAGCAAATATGAAATGCTGCAGTTAAATTCTTCAAACATCACTTCGACTCGAAGTTTGGTCTTAAACCCAGCATCATTGTTACCAACTCCATTAGCAGGGGAGAGCCACACAATTCACTGCACACAATTCCACTCCACACAACACTGTATCAGTGACATATTGCCTGGTAATTCCTCAGGCAGACCTCTCAGACGTTCCACTGCTAGACCCAGATCTCGAGTATTTCGTTGAGGGGTCATATTTCAGAAATCAGAATGGTCAAGTGGTCACAGGTTTTGCAATATGTGCCCCTGGAGAAGTAGTTGGAGAGCAGGAATTTCCGCAAGTAACAAGTGCCCAAATTGTGTGGTCCTTCCGAAAGCCTGTTGCATGGCGTCTCAGCAATCTGTTAATGTTTTTTTTATCTGGCACTGAACCATAAGATACAAAACAATAAAAATGAAAACAACATTAATACAGTCATTAACAAGAAATGAATACAATGTTAAATATTTTTTTTTAAACCATTCAGAGTTAAAACAAAGATTCTAAGAACACAGTATCAATATAGAATACTGGGAGGAGAGAATACTTGGCGCCCCCCTTGTCCATAATTGACAACCACTGTATCTTATGCTGTCACTGCTCCTTTAGTTTTAAGAGCCAGGACCGATGGATGAATTTAACTACCTGATATACAATTTGCAGATTATTTGTTAGTTTACAGAATGCTAGTGTCCCTACCATAGTACTCATAATAGCTGATCTTAATAGCGGTTTCAATAGGAGCACCCTCAGTGCTCTAAGACAAAGTCAAAAAAAGGAAGTGTGTAATAGTCTCCTCCTCCAGAGCACAGCGAGGACAGGTGCCAAGCCAGACACACCCCACGACTTTGTAAAACTGGCCATCTTAAGTATGCCCAGCCTGCAACTAATGTACAAGGAATGCGCAAAAGGGGGCTCACAAGTTCTAGGTAACATTCATAACCAAACTCTTGTTTGCACCTTAAATAGCCTGGGCCCGTCTCTCGTCTGAGGCAGGCTTCCTCCATATCCATTTTGGACTTAGTCAAGAACAACGTCTTGGGAGGGTATAAGGGGGGGCTTATGTTGTGCGATGGCAAAGATGGTGGCCATTGTGTGTGAGACGAGATCCCTCGCAAATTACAGGCATGAAGTGAGACGTGCTTGACACGACAATTGCTGAGAAGCTGCGTTAAGGGTGGGGGCACACCTGGCCCCAACGGGAAACTGCGAGCTACGGCACCGGCCGGAAAACTAAGCTGTGAAGCTTGTCGAGCTCGGTCAATGCGGGCCCGACACAGTGAAGCCACTGTGTGGCTGGAGGCCCCGCCTACTAAGGTGGGGAGAGGAGCCAAGAACCTTATCGGAGGCCTGCAGCTATGAACTCTGAGACAAGCACTTGAGAGACAGGGGAGAAGGAAACTGCTCGACTCTCCTCCGGGGTCACTCCAGCGCTGTGGAGGGCTCAGATGTGCCCCGCCATGCGTAGGACTCCATGGTTTTTGAGGAGCACTGCTCGTGCGGTGTGTCGACCCCTTCAAGGCCTTTTGGGCTGCAAGGTGCCACTCGAGGGTGGTGGGGGCCTGAGAGGCAACACCCCCCCTGTCCATGATCTGAGGACAGTTTGCATTGGTTGAGAAGTGGGGATACTGATGCGGCATGCTGGGAACCTCCAACCTGCAGCACAATTATCCTCAGCGCGATGCCAGGCACTCTTAGGTTTCGCAGGCGTGCAGTGCTGGAATTATCAACTCAAGTAGGTAGGGGCCTCATTGATTTGCATGCAGCAAGTGCACTTCCCCTGCCACTGTTCATCCCTCTTCGCCACGCCTGTGCCCTTGCCAAGAGCTGTGTGTACTGAAGATTCCGTGTTATGGCAGTGTGGACAAATTTAACAGGCAGTCAATGAAGGTATTGCCTCATTTGCATATTGAAAGGAAACTGGCCACCAGCTGAGGTGGCGCTAGAGGCCTGATGCACTGCTGCCCCGCTCCCCAGTTGATGCCATCCCTTTCTGGGCTAATAACAATCCTTGCTGGTATTGGTGTATAGTGTCTGGCAAGCTGCAAGCCGGTTGTGCGGTCCGGGGCGAGTGGCACGACCTGTGGGATTTGTCATTTACCTGCTTCCCATCTTCTCTATCGTGGATGTGACTTTGTCTGGGGGTCTGCAGGGTGCGCATTGAGGGGTTAGGTGCGCCAGTGGCCACAGGACACATTTGGAGACAACTGGGAGAGCAGTGAGAGCGGGCATTTACTGGAAGGCTGGCTAAACAAGAACATTGACACAGTTGGAGACACTGTGTTGTGACTTGGTGAATTGTCGCGTTGCTGTGCCTCTGCCTATCTGTATCCCCCCTGGCTGGGCATATTGCTTGCTCCACAACGTCTGAGGTTCAGTGTCCATCGAGCTGCAAGCTGGGAGAGGAGACCAGAGGGAACAGCACAATGCCTAAAGGGGCTGGCCCCTAAAAAGGTGGCACGACCCGAAGCATGTGCAAACAGCATGTGAAGGGTTAGGCAACCTAGCACATGCAGAAGGGTAACCACCACCACCACTACCACCACCTGCCGACCTCCAGAGTGTTATGGCCATTGTGCAACAAGGATTTGCCGCTATCAATGATAAGCATGATGGCATTACTATTAATGTTACTACAATCCGTGCTCAGCTGGAATACCTACTCAGCAAATTACGGAAACGGAAATGCGGTTCAGCATGGCGGAAAATGCCACAACGGCACTGCAGGGGACAGTGACGACTATGGCTAAGGATCTGGGCAGCATCAAGTCGAAATATGAGGATTTGGAGGCGAGATCAAGGAGGAATAATGTCTGCATTATAGGTACCGGAGGATGCTCTGAAAGGTCCAATGGAGGCTGCAACTGAGGAGCTGCTAAAGGAATTGCTTGGGGATACTGGCTGGTCTCCAATGTTCGTAGTGGAACGTGCATATAGAGCGCTTTTGGTGAAGCCAAGACTGTGGTTGGGGGGGGATTCCCAGACCAATAATTGCGCGCTTTGTGACCTATAGAGACAGAGATCTTGCTCAGAATGCTGTGCGGGAGAAACAGGAATTGAGGATGGGCTCTAACTTTATCCACATTTTTCCGGACTATACATTGGCAGTGCAGCAAGAGAGAGATGCACGTTTGTTGGTGTTAAAAAGCTACTCAGAGAGCGAGAGATACCCTATGCTATGCTCTATCCCTCCCAACTGTGTCTACAATATAACAATAAGTCCTACTGCATCATTTGTGGAGCCCAACATTCCTCTTCCGAAGGGTTAGCCATTAAGGGCTAAATAACACATGTAAGAATCGGAGCATCTCACCCGCAACTATGAAAATTAGATGGAATAATGGCAACGTTTGTTTTGACCCCCTATGTTATCTGTCACATTAAGTCAAGGCAATGTATTATTGAAACATGGGTCCCCACTAAGCTTGTTTTGACCCCTTAAATTGTGTCAAGTTAAGTCAAGAAAAGATATTATTGCAGCAAAGTTCTCAACTCACCATGGTAGCAGTCGTCCCCAATACAAGTGCATATAATTTTTGGGCAGGGAAGAGTGGGTGTGGGGGGCGACAAAGGGGCAGGGATGAGCATAGTCGAAGTTCAGGGTACTATTAGGGTGGAGGAGGCACAGGGTAAGCATTGCAAATTATGGTCTGGACAAGAAAAGGAGCAGAGCTCGGTCGAGCGAGTAGTGGCATGCAGGTGCGGATGGCAGGGAATAACCCGGCTGATATACAGCTATTGAGTTGGAATGTCCGGGGCTTTGGTATTCTATAAAGATGCATAAAGTGTACTCTTACATCCCGTCCCCTTTCCTCCATATTGCATGGGCGTCCCTTCCTAGGGACGGGAGACGGAACCTTTTTACCAGAAAAAACCTTCTTCCCCTTCAAATGTATAGACGCATGGGGGTGCAGCCCTGGGAGCATGCACTGCCCTGACTCCGCCCTCCGGCGCCACACCCCAGTCCCCTTTTCCACGTCGACGTGTACAGGCCGAATTCACCAGCGCTCCTGGGTCGGCCATGTAATTCCACGCACGGATACTTCTTCTGTCTTTTTTGTCTTTTATCATACAGGTAGTCTGTCCTCAGGTGTCAAACTCCTCCCCGGCACATGTCGACTTCCACAAGGTTCAGCAGGTGTCCATCCTGCGACGGGCTCTTCCCAACTTCAGACCCCCACGCCCTCTGCTTACGTTGCCTTGGCCCAAACCACGGTTGGCAAGCTTGTACAGTGTGCAACGCCCTGTCATTGAGGTCGCTGAAGAACAGAGTAGTCAGGTGGAGGGAGCTCTTCCAGAGGTCGCCTCAAGAGGACCTCAAGGTAGGGCCTCTAATTTCCTTTGCACCCCGCAAGGAAGTCTCCTTCCCAAGGACTCGCCCGCGCTGGTGGGACCACTTAGGTCCTCGTACCAGCACATGCACCGAGGCTGCTTCAGCTACCGGCCTACAGGCCGAGGGATCCTCGGATCCTCCCGGTGACAGTGTTGAGGGACTGGAAGGTTCTTGCACCGGGTCTTCACCCGAGGGGCTCCGCTCTTGTACCGTCATTATGTCCGAGGGGCCATGCCCTAGTACCGGCAATACATCCGAGGAGGCGCCTAAACGCAGCTCTTCCGGCCCCTGGCCCGAGGGTGTCACACCTACCGGGTCTAGGCCTGAGGAGCAGGGTAGGCCTCGCGATTCACACTCAACAGTCTTGGAGGAGGCTGGACCCAGCGAGCTGAGCAACACGACACAGGCACGTGGCAGGCAGCTCAACAAAATGGCTGCTGTGCCTGACATCAGCACCCGTCTGACGCCATTCCAGGGGTTCAGCGAGGAACGAGTGTCAAGGTGGGACTGGCCTCAACCAGGTACGTGGCCTACAGCCTACTCTTCATTTGCGCAGGGCAGGTTCCCTATGTGTCTGTATAGGCAGGGTATGCAGCGACTCCAGCAGCCTCCCGCTACCCCATCTATATCCCTTACCAGGCCTGTGATGACCAGTTCTTTGAGAGGTTCCTCGGGTTCATGAAGTCCCCTCGGATCGGGGTTATCCTCAGGGATGCCATCAGGGACATGCTCCCTCCAATGCTTCCAGCACCTCAGGCTCCTCCACCGGCGCCCCCGGCCGCGGCACAGTGTTAGGGAAAATTCTCATAAATGGTTGATTTCCCTTACCTACTGTGTCCCTCAGCAGCTTTGCTGGATTTCTAGGATTTACTTTTTTCACCTAGTAACAGTGTGAGCCTTTTTTCCCACTCTTACATGTGTTTTGCTATGTGTATTTCTACCTTTTGTGTGGTCTTGGGCACTGGAGCCTCACCTACTCCATGGCACCATATTCTTCCATGTGTGTTACACAGCACCTTCAGTGCAGTGACACAGGGTTGTCTTTTAGACTTCCCACTGACTCAATTTTCTGGGGCTGACTACAGTCCCCCAGAAAAGGGTAAAGTTCCCATTAACTTTACCTTAGTCACTTTAAACCAGAGACCCAGTACACCCAATCTTCCATGGAGTATTGGAAAGGGTTAATTCTTATTCCTTTTTGTCTATGCCTCTTGGGGCATTGTTTCGCTCCCTTTGCATTAAGACTTGGCTGGTGGCAGTGGTATCTACCCTAACTTTTCTACCGCGATTATCTTATATAAACGTGGTAATGTTTTAGGCTATTATATTAGCCTCGAACATAAACCTGCTTGACCAAATACATTTTATTTTGGCTCCGGCTGGGTTTATTTGCCATTTCTTATTGTTAAAGTCTTTCTCGTGTTTTACTCTGCGCGCCAAACCAGGTTTGGTCCCTTTGTTCATCGCCTTTTCGCAGGCTTCCACACAGAAGCCCTCCTTTAGGCGCCTGAGAGTTTGGGTAGGCAGGATGTGAGGGAGGGGTTTTAGGACCCCTGCCATGGGTTCCCTTGGTAACCCAAGTCACACTCCTGTTTGATTGGCTGGGTGACTGTCCTTGCTAGGACAGCCACCCTGCTGTGTGATTGACAGCCAGGCTTATTGAATTGGGGAAAACTGCATAAAAAGCAGGTCTCCTGGACTGGAAGAGCAGAGTCGCCACTGGAACGAAAGAACCAACAAGGAACATGCAGAAGAGGACCCCTTCAACGCCTGAACCGCCCTGTGAAGCCCTGCTGCAGGTCAGAATCTTCAGAAACCGACGACAGAGAAGATCCTCCAGGAAACTTCTTCCCTTGAACTGGTGGGACCAACCAGGACCCCTCCTCTGGTCGAATTCGCTGTACAGAGCTACAGTGGGTCGGATAGCCAGGAAGGTCAGACCCTGATTGGGTTTTAAGGAGCGCACCTTTTATTTGTTGCTTTGCTCTGCTGCTGGTTTCTTCCCTGGGTAGTGCAGGACCCTCCAGTCTTCCTACTTCTGATCAGTCCGACAGTCGCTTCAGGAACCGTGAGCCTGCAGGAACTACCAGGAACGTCTGCCTCAGCTACAGCTCCCTCTCTGTTTTAAGGTACTGTGCAAATCCGGTTGTTTGTTTCGTTCAGCCGCGGCGAAAGTGTTTGAAATCTTTTTCCAATCCGAGGGCTTGTCCTTCTCTTTTCTTTGAACTAACTTTTCTACCAACCATCCTCGTCTGGAAATCGTGCCACGAACTGTACCGCAAACTAAACTGAACTGTATTATCTTGAGCAAAAGACTTTTGAACCATTGACTTTGGCCCTAAGCCTCTTCTATCTGATTTTATCATTGTAGTTTATCTTATTCGTTTGCCCCGAGTACTTACCTGTTGGTGCGGATTCATTTCTGTTAACATCTGTCTTTCCCTCCCTTTTAAATTGCTGGAGTGCCATTTTGCTCCCACTTAATTTTGTGAGCTTAACTTGTCTGGAATTTAAGGGAAGTGGTGAGGTCTATTAAGAGTGTGATTTTTAGACTGCTTACAATAGTGTAATGTTATACAACTGAAGAGTGAAATAAATGTATATTCTTTTACTTGGAAACCTTGAGTCCGTGTTTGCCTGAATCATAGTAATTGCTGTCCTTTGTGTAACTATTTGATACTGCTCACTTACTCTTGAGATAAGTCTGGCTGCTCTGCTACTGCTACCACTTTAACTGTGTAGTACAGGCTTGTACCAAAGGTGAAATTGTACTGTCACTTGTAGTCTTAATTGTGTGTGGTGTTCCCAAAGGGTACTGCATATAATTCTGCCTAACACGCAGCCTCTGCCTCCGGCCCCCCAGCCGATTCCTCAGGCGGTTCCGTACCAGCCTCCGGTCCCGGTACCCCAGCCGCCGGCTCCCGCTACCCCCCCACCGATGCAGGACCCTCCAGACCCTTAGAACATGGATGAGGAGGAGGACCTTGACACGCCCTCATCAGATCAGCCAAGGCCTTCAGCGAACGTCTGGCAGGGCTGGCGGAGTACCTGGGCTTGCCTCAACCCGAGGTCGAGCAATCGGCAGAGGGGGGTCCTTGCTGAAGTCATCACGCAGTGCCCCGCTGCCAAAATGGGAATTCCACTGCAGACCAATGTAGTCTCCCTGGCCAAAAAGGGTTAGCTCAAGCCCCACACTGTCAAGCCGGTCAATCGACGCCTGGACGGAAAGTACAGGCAGATAGAGGGGGATACACTCTTGCTATTGGCCCATCCTCAGCCACACTCCTCAGTGATCGCTACAGCATCACTATACTCCAGGCTTCAGTCGTCCTCAGCTTCCTCCTCTGCGACGCTGCTAGGCAAGGAGTAGAAGATCTTGGAGGCTTACGGGAAGAAACTGTATTCCAACGCGTCCTTGCATCTTTATCAGTCCAACGCCAATGCCATGCTGGCTGCCGCCAACCAGAGGTTATGGTGGGAAATTGCAGACTGCCTCCCAGAACTTCATGGGCAGAGCCAATCACGTTTCATGGCGGAACTGGCTGAAGCCAAGCTGGTGGCGCAGATCCTCATGGAGTACACCGTGGCCCATGTTGACACCTCTGGCCGTGCCATTTATATTGCCACGGACATGAGAAGGACAGCCAGGCTCTGTGCAACGAAATTCAACCCGGACGTCCAGGAACGCATCTTAGATCTTCAGTTTAAAGGGGGCAACCTCTTCCACTCCACAACGGATGAGGAGCTGGACAAAAAAGAAAAACGGCTCACAAACGGCCCAGTCTTTATCGATCTTGTCAAAGACCATTTCCAAATCGTACACCCAGTCACAGCAGCGCTCCGACAAGGGGCATACGTACGGAGGGTTCCGCGGCTTCCAGGAGCAGAGGTCCAGGCAGCCGGACCGCTCGCCGACTCCAAATCAGTGCAAGCAACAAAAAAGGCGGGGGGCGCTAAGGGCTTTTTCCAGTCCCCCTCCTCTGCAACAGCCTCTGAGGGAAAGAAGGCATGACGCGCCCCTTCGGGTCCACGTATCTCCAGTGGGGGGCAGGCTTGCTCTCGAAGCACATTTCTGGCGCCAGAGGTTCGCGGACCGCTGGATCCTCTCCGTAGTATCCACGGTGTACCGCCTACTCATCCCAGCCTCTCCACCCTCCTCCCCTCCACTCCCTCAAGTTGGGACAGACACTCTTCTGGCAGAGATCCGCTTGCTCATAGAGAGCCAGGCCGTGGAGGAAGTACCAGCCTCCCAGCGAGTCTTGGGCTTTTACTCCAGGATTTTCGACATTCAGAAAAAGAACCAGGCAGGCCTGAGAGTTGTGCTGGACCTTTCCACCCTCAACCTCTCCTTACCTTTACAAACATTCAAGATGGTTACGCCAGCTTTTATAGCGGAGACATTGTGCAGGTGAGACTGGATGTGCTCCCTGGATCTGAAGGATGCGTATCTACACGTCCCGATTTGGCAGCTCCATCGTTCTTTCCTACGGTTCAGGATAATGGGCTACCATTTCCAATACAAGGTCCTTCCTTTCGGCTTCAACTCGGCCCCCAGGGTCTTTACCAGACTCATGAATACTGTGGCTGTCGTAGGACAAGATCGCAGCCATCGGGGGGGCCACAACTCACTTCCTCAGCAAAGAAGTGACCTCGGCCTGGTGGTACCAGAATCTCCTGGGTCTCTTGGCAGCGGTCTTGTTAGCCGTCCCATACACGAGACTGCAGACGAGGAGGATTCAGCTGCTCTTCGCGGCTTCATGGAACCAGGAGCGTGGCTCTCAATCCGAGATGAACAATGTTCCTCATCTCTCCGCCTGGACCTCACATGGTGGTCCATGGACTGCAACCTACAGACGGGCAAGCCCTTCCGGCCTCCCACCCCACAGGTCATCATCACCATGGACTCCTCGCTCGAGGGCTGGGGAACCACCCAGGACGATCTCTCGGTCCACAGCACCTGGACTCGACAGGAGCAGGAATACCACATCAGTTGGTTGGAGCTGAACACCATCTGACTAGCGCTCAGAGTATTCCTCCCACTTATCAGGGGCATGGTTGTCCTCATCCAGAAGGACAACTCAACCAGCAGGTACTATGTCAACAAGCGGGGAGGCACCAGATCCCCTCCACTGTGCAGACTGGCAATCAGCATGTGGGAGTGGGCCCTGGAAAATGGCATCTACCTCATGGCAGTCCACCTTCCGGGGGAATCCAACTTGGAGGTGGACAGGCTCAGCAGGTTGGGAGCAGACAATTACGAGTGGCAGCTAAACGACCTTGTTATTCAAGAGATCTTCAACAGATGGGGTCTCCCCCAGGTGGATTTTTTATTGACACCTGTCGCAACAAGAAGTCCCTCAGTTCGCCTCCTGGCAGGGAAAGGGCCCCGGCTCCCTGGGCGACTCATTTTTTGATTCAGTGGAACGGCATGACAGCATACACCTTCCCGCCCACTCCGCTGATTCACAGAGTGATTTGCAAGATCAAGGAGTCTCGCCAGCTCAATATCATTCTAATAGCTCCCTGGTGGCCGGCCAGGCCATGGTTCTCAGAGCTACTCAGCCTCTCGGAGATACCTCAGATTCACCTCCCAACGGGCCCAGCACATCTTCTGGTGCAGCAGGGGGGCAGGGTCATCCATCCAGCGCCACAGAAACTATCCCTCACAGCATGGTTCCTGAGCAGGTAATTCTAAGGCACCTCAGCCTCTCACAGGCTAATCTGGAAATCATACAGGGCGCAATGGAGCAAGGCTACCAGGGCCCAGTACAAAAGTAAATCAACCAGGTTCTGCCACTGGGCAGGCTCCATGGAAATCGACCTTCTGGCATGTACTCTGGATGACGTGCTCTCCTTCTCGGCGCACCTCGCCCACTCTGGCGTGCAGGTGAACACCTGCCACACTTACCTCGCAGCCATCGGGACTTACAGGAATTCTGAGGAGGGGGGTCTTCTCCTCCAATCCGAATGTCAAGAAACATTTGATTGGGCTTGCAAGGCTCTACCCGCCCATCAAGAGGCCACACCCAGTGTGGGACTTGAATATAGAATTGGGCGCCCTGGCGCACAAACCGTTTGAGCCAATGGCGCCTGCAGACAACATCAGGCTGGTCACCATTAAGACGGCCTTACTAGTCAGCCTCACCTCGGCTCGCAGAATCAGCGAAATCCAGGCGCTGGTCGCCTCAGAACCATATTCTACCTTTCACACACCCAGCATTTCTGCCTAAGGTGCCGTCTGCTTTCCATTAGAACGCAGAAATAATCTTTCCTACGTTTTTTGCCAATCCTGAGGACGAGGCACAGAGAGTTCTACACTGCCTGTATGTCAGGCGTACCCAGAAATTCTACCTTGACAGGACTAAGGGCTTCCGCAAATCGGACGCCCTGTTTGTCACTTTTGGAGGTGCAAGACCAGGCTATCAGGCCTCCAAGGCCTCCATATCCCGCTGGATGGTCTCGGCCATCATAGAGGCATAAGAGGGCTAGCACTAGCCGCTTCCGGCAAACATGCACGCCGACACAGTCAGGTCCAAGGCAACTGCCATCGCATTCCAGCGCTATGTCCCTTGGAAAGTTATAAGCAGGGCGGTCACTTGGGCCACTCGGTCGGCTTTCTGCAAGCATTACTGTTTGGATGCTGGCTCTAGATCGGATGCAGCTTTCGGACAGGAACCTATTTGCTTAAGGAGGGTCTCCTCTCCACCATGAGGCTACATTCAGTTGTAATCGCCCATGCAGTATGGAGGAAAGGGGACGGGACGCAAGAATAATTATAAGTTACTCACCGTAGTGACTAGTCCTTCGTCCCCTTTCCTCCATATGTCCCACCATCCTCCCCCCTAATAATACTGGTGTCATTAGGCAATGTTAAATCTATTGTCGACGCTTCAATGGGGACTGAGGTGTGTCACCAGATGGCGGAGTCAGGGGAGCACCTGATCCCAGGGCCGTACCCATGCATCGACTTATGGCTGACATCACACAAGTTACTGAATTGGGTGGCCGAATGCTGCATTTTGCGTAGGACCTTGTCCGATCACTTCCCGGTATTGCTTTCTTTAAGTATCTCTGGAGGAATGGTCCAGCGGCTGCAGTTGCGTTTCAAGGCTGTATCCTTGGGGGACCTGGTCTTCCAGGCTAATATGGCGCAACACATAGACAAATATTTTGGAAATAACGAGGGATCAGTGAGCACGCACGCTATTCTTTGGCAGGTTTTTTAAAGTGTACATGAGGGGAGTGGCTATGTCGACTGAATTTGGGGTGTTGCGCGATGTTAGAAGTGAATTAAAGAGATGTGAGGATGCACTGGACAGTTACAAACAAAAAGTGCTAGGGCCCCATCACCAGAGATTAACAAAGATATTCAGGCACACCTGGATAAATATTGGGACGCAGCGGATAGGGAGTTACGATACTTTGATAGACCTGCATCAGCACGCCGATAC
Organism: Ambystoma mexicanum; assembly: GCF_040938575.1. Lineage (NCBI taxonomy): Eukaryota > Metazoa > Chordata > Amphibia > Caudata > Ambystomatidae > Ambystoma > Ambystoma mexicanum. The sequence goes on from NC_090940.1 coordinate 458,391,223, forward strand.
GGGGAACAGGAGTGGCCTGGGAAACTGTTACCGCAGACAGTTCGTAGTGATAGGGGCAGCACCAATATCCCGAGCATAATAAAGACAGATGGTACTGTGACCAACAGAGTGGAAGAGGTGAGCGAGGTATTTTATGATTTCTATAAGAGCCTATATTCCCCCCAAAGTGAGGCTACGGATGCTGAGATAGATGAGTACTTAGCTAAAATCCCTATGACATTTTTATCTGCCTAAGTGCGCAATGTACTGGATGAGCCGATAAAGTTGAGTGAGTTCAAGGAAGCGATTAGAGACCTTCCAGGCGGGAAAGCCCTGGGTTCGGACGGACTCAGTGCAGAATTTTACAAAGCATGTATAGATGTTTTATCACCCCGGCTGCTGTCGGTGTGGACGGAGGCTCTGGAACCTGGTACCCTGCCTGAATCACTGCGTGAAGCGGTTATTATTCTGTTATTGAAACCGGCAAGTCCCCACCAGATGATTGCTGATCATACCGTCCACTATAATAAATACTGATGCAAAAGTATTTGCTAAAATACTGGCATCCAGGCTAAATCCACTAATGCCCCACATGGTGCATGAAGACGAGGCTGTGTTCATACTGGGTAGATCAACGGTATCCAATATTCACCCGACTTTGGGCTGTATTAGCCATGCAGCGCATTGGGTTAGGGAGAGCCACACGTATCATATATTAGATTGGAAAGGCAGGCAAAGACATTGTCAAATCGGCTGCACAGGCTGTCTGAGGGAACACAGTGTAATACCAACCAGCTGTATCCAGTGTCATGCCGATCCGGGACGTGTCCTTTCTAGGTTCATCAAGGGATGCACTATTGGCAACACATTGGCGTAAGGCGGGCATACTGAATTTAGGAGATTTGTTCCACGAGGGGTTATTTGCATCCTGGGACATGTTTAAGGCACATGCGGGGGGACAAACCACTCCAGAGAATCCATTACTGTCAGATCTGTTCTGCAGTGGCATCGACATGTTCTGAATACCCACAGGACCGGGATCTCACCCGTGTCTCAATTATACACTGACCCCAGATGCAACGAAGAATTTCGCCTTAGCGCTGTATAAAATAGCACAGGCGTCCCGGGGTGCACAAACAGGGAACATTAGGGGGAAGTGGGAGAAGGATCTAGGCGTCACTTTCACAGACAAAAATTGGTTCCATATATGCAGATTAAAATCCATGAGATGGAAACATTTGCTGTGCGCTCCTCTTCATTTACCATTAGATCGAAAATTCAAATACTCCAATTGTTAATTCACTCAATTGAAAAATGGTCAAACACTTGTTAGTTTGAAGATGTTTTAATCCTAAATCTGTGTTTTTTAGCAACTAAAAATATACCTTCGACACATGTTTCACTGTCATTAAATGACGGACAGATCTTCAGGAGGGAAAAAAGCCAGTCCTGAAGAAAACATTGCCAAATATACTTCGGGGAAATGTTGAAACTAGGAGGCATGGGAAAATAGAAGACCCTTCTCAAGAGCTCAAATATTCAAGAAGACAATTTCATCACACAATTGTCTCACCTAGTAGATTGTGGCATGTTTGAATGTGATTCATCTTTTGTATGTCTTTCCAGAGAAGTGATTTAGGATTTTTTCATGTATTGGTTTAGAGTCGATTGAGATACACATTCGATTGACTAGGTGGGGATTGCATCATTTGCACAGTAGATTCTATGATCACAACATGGGACATTGAGATCAATGGCACTTTTTTGCATCTTGCACTTTGATATTTGTCGGATATATAATGATGTTTTTTGTGTGATACTGTGTTTACACTGATTTGCTGCTAATCTATGCATCAGTTCAGGTGGCATTTAAATATGATTTTAAAAATAATAATGTATTTTTCATTCATTTTTTAACCTTCATTCTTCCTTTATTTTTGTGTTTGAGCATATTAGCCATTGGAAGGAAGTGTTGGGGGTTTACCTACCCTTGTTTTGTTTATAATATCTTGTTCAAGCACGTTGGCCCATTTAACAGCCTTGCGTGCATGTCCAACAATGGTCAATGCCTGATCATGGGAATTTATCTCACGGCCTAGGGAATGGGAGTTTCAAACACAACAACTGGTCACCAATGGCCTATGGTCGCTGTCGTAGATATCTAAAACTTGAAAATCAGTCGCCCTTTTCAATCTCTGGCGGCCACAAACACATAATCCATCAAAGTGGAACCTGCAGGGGCAAAAAAAATGTTCCTAGCAGGCTGATTGCCAGCAAAGCACCCATTACATGCCCTTAGTTCAAGAGCGTAAAGGACGCAAGCTGTCTCAATAGCTGACGAATGGGTTCTTTTAGGGGTATCCGCTATTAATAGCGGTACATCCTAGGCCTCATCCTAATCCTCCCATATCCGCTCTAACTCGAGTAATGGTTCTATCTGTAAGTTAAAGTCCCCCATGACCAATTAGTGTGTACTGTCTGGATCTGAGCCTTCCCAAAAGCGTTTTTGATCGTGGATCCTATTTGGAACTATCATTGTGTTGGCCCTACTATGTACATTAAACATCAGAACACAATGGGCCTCATTACGAGTCCGGCGGTAACCAAGGCGGTAAAACCGCCTGGTTACCGCCAGACTCGTATTACTATTCCACCTCCGTGACTCCCGGAAATACCAGGGCATTACGACCCTGGTGTCCCGGGAATTCCGGAGGCGGAATTCGGTAAATCCCCATTCCCATTGAGTCCGTTAGGACTCTTTGGGAATGGGGAAGTGGGAACACCGGCACCATCTCGTGATGGTGCTGGTGTTTCCACGTCCGCTTGCAGGCGGGCGGTGTTAAACCCGCCAGGTCAGACCTGGCGGGAAGATCACCTCCCGCCTGCAGGACTCGGGATTGAGCGGTCCGGAATTAACAGTGGCGGCGGGTTTACCGCCACTGTTAATTCCGGACCACCCGACCTGTAATGATGCCCAATGTCCATCAGATTGGCCAGTTCAGTTGTACAGGGCTCTACACGTTAGTTTAAAATAGAATCACCCCAAATAAGCAAGCCCCCACTACGGCGTCCCCTTGATCCTTTTGGGGCCATGATCTGAAAAGATTGGTACCCCTTCATGTCCAACTGATCCATGGCCCACGTCTCCTGAAGGAACATTAGTTGGTGTTCCCTAACAGTCAAAGCAACTTGGGGTAAATGTGTTTAAGGACACCCGCTATATTCCATTAAAGAATTTTGCCCGGTGTTGGGGTTGTTGATAAGGGTTCCACGGGTAAAGAGACGTTTGATTGTGAGCGCCATATTGGTGGCTGGGGTGACAGCGATGTTGACATGATGTTGCAATTTAGCATGAATCCAGTTTAGCTAATGGGAATGAGATGTGTTATTTTTAGTGTTTTTCATGTTTTAGTTGATACATTTCAGAATTGCCTGTGCGCAGCAAGATAAATGTCAAAACTGCTGATACAATATAAACGCAATATAGGTGTGCCGTGCCACATTGAGCCTAACAGTCAGGCAGCGAGGAGCTCTACATGTGCATGCGAGGTAGGAGATTTGCAATGGGAAAATCAGTGTGAGAGTATGCGGTAGTCCTGAACATACATGTATAGGTACAGATACATTGGTGTCTCTAGGGAAATACGTTTTGTGCACTATAAATATGCAGATCTGTTTTGCTGCAGTTTTCGCTGATAAGTTAGGATTTGTGCTGGCTGAAAACCTGGCTTGGGCAATTGAACTCTGTGTGACTGAGAAACTAGTTTTACAAAGTTGGGAAAAAACAGCAGCAGTTGCGATGAATATCAGATGGTCATTTTCGGGTAGGCCTCTTTTTGGCCTGGTGCATTGTGAAGGGGAGATGCAATCTCTGTGAGTATACGGGGGTCTGTTATTGAATCACAGAGGGATTCCGTCCATCTGGTAGGGCTGGATTTTAGGGCCAGACAATTAAATCTGATTTAGGTTGCTTGCGGGGAAAGGAGCACCGATTTATCATGGATTTTCAACTGAGTTGCCAAGGTGTGGGTTGGGACCATGTGGGCTGGAATGGTAAGTTGCATAGTTTAGAATTAAATGTTGACAACAACATGTTTGGACGCTAAAACCAGCAACAATAGATAAAAAGGAAATTTGTTTGTTTCCCTCCTCTTCACATCAATGGAATTTCTATAGAATAGCCGTGTGGGGGTAAAGGTTTCCAACCAGATGGAACCTGTGATAATTGAAATTGTTTGTAAGTTGTGTAAACTGTAACTAGGAGCTGTAGGCTATGACCAAATATGGAAAGACCCCAGAGAGGAGTGTAGTATAAATATGAAACAAACAATTATAAGTTAAAGAGGATGGTGCTTAGATGAATGTGTCCAATAAGAAGTGTGTTAACTGACGGGCGTATGGTTACATTGTATGGGTTTAAACAATCAGGTGTGGGGAATTGACTTTGTAACACAACCTATGGGAGTGTTTTAACTGTTTCAAATTGTATAAAATGCATGTTCTTTGTGTGGTTCAGAGAGGCAGGTTAGTTTGACTCTTTGATGTCATCTAACCCCTCCCGGCCCTTTGTACAATAAACTTGCTTTACGGACAAAGCATGCACTTACTCTTTAAAGGTGGGCCTGCTTTAGGTTACGGTGATCAAAGGCCCACTCTTACAGTGGCGAATCCCCTGCAGACTCCCTCCCAACCAAATGATGTCAATCCACTCCATCCAGCTCACTATCGGTACCTAGCTGACAAGCCGTGTCCACCTTCGTTGTGGAAATGACTCCACGGTGGGTAGGGCCATCCCACTAATACTAGGTCACCCCCCACTCCCACCTGCTGCTTCGGCATGTCCTATATTGGTCTCCTGGGAAAGATTAAACGCTTGCGAACTTATAGCAGACCCTTATGGATGGTACGTTCAAAGATCAGTAGCCAAGAGGCCTTCCACCAACTACCCGTTGGTACCGAGCGCCTCCCCTGGTGTGTGAAATGGAGCGCTGTAGCGAAAGCCCCACATATAGGGCACCTCCCCTGCACGCAGCCATTCCGTCAGCGGGCGCAATGCCCTCCGCTTTGCCAGAGTCATCAATTCCAAGTCTTGATACAAGGGAGAGCGACATATTTTGCAAAAGGATATGGAGGCCAAGAGCTTGGCTGCAGCCATTATTCGTTCCTTAAGTGTAAACGGGTGGACCCGGGATGGCACATCAGCAGGTCTGTCCTGGTTCGAGGAGGCATGAGATTTGGTCTATTGGGTTCTGTCTAGTTCAATCTCCTGGTCCCAAGGCAATTCCAGAATGGAACAGAAGAGATCAGCCACAAAGCTGGGTAGGTCTTTGTCTGGGAATGCCGAGGAGATGCCCCTAATTCGGATATTATTCTTGCAGGAATGATTTTCCCCATCCTCCTGTTTATCCTCCAGGGCTTCACAATGGGCTTCCAAAGCCTCCAGTCGATAGGTGCACTCCGCACATCATAGGACGTCTCGCAGAGGGTATCCTCCACCTCTGAGACTCTATGCTCGATCTCAGAGACTCTTTTGTCTAATGCCAGGATTTTGTGGGAGAGTTCCTCTGTGCTTTTATGTATTTCTTTGCAAATCTCGGCCAGCAGATGACTTGGTTGACGTCTGCGTTGGCATAGCTGGGAGAGGGTCGACCACATGCACCTGGGCAGTCACTATCTCAGAGCGCTTACTCTTACCTGCGTATTGCAGCATTGTGGCGATATCCCCTTGTTTCGCAGTCTTAGGAGCTTTAGCCATGTCAGGCCTAGGGATCACTGTGCAGTCGAAACTCCTGTGCCACGCTGCCTGCACCACCAAGGGCGACAAGGAATCAGCCCGGGGTGAAGACACCCCAGTGCCAGGCCAGGCTTTCGCTTAGCAGTGGGAGATTCTGCTGCGCTGTCTTAGGGAGGCTGCAGACAAGTTGAAGGATCCAGAGGCTACCGTGCCCAGAAGCAAACCCCTCCATATATTTGCTGCAGAATCACGCACCCAGCAGGAGTATAGAGCGAGGCAAACCAAGGCCACCCCTCCAGCAGCCCCCTCTGCAAGCCTCAGAATGATGTCTGTCTTCCATGTCCACCTGGACTGCAAACGTAAGGAATAATCCAAAAGGACAGCCTGCTGCCTGCATGTCGCCCTGACTCTGCCAGTCCTCATATAGCTCAGAGCCCAAGTGCTACCAATGCACAGGAGTGGTCATGAATCCAGGTAGAGAAGTTAAGATGCTGTCCTAGGGCAGTTGGAGCCATGGATCCGGATAGTCATAACAGCAGAACCTTCGCTTGAGATCGGGTGTTTCCCATAGCCTCGGAGGCCCCTGTTCCCTGGATGCCCCCAGCCGGAATTGCCAGGATGGGGTGCAGTCCCGGGGGATTAGTACTTCACAGCAGGTGCCTGCTCCCAGTAACACAGCCCGTGTCCCCCGGAGCCTTTAACAACTCTTGTCAGGATGGTGTGCTGTGTCTGTGTGCCGCTTGAGGGTCCGTCTGAGGAGGAGCCAAGTCTGCATCAGTGAGGCCACACGCTCCATGCCGGTACCGTGAGGAAGAGGGGTAGGGAGCCACATCAAGAGTCTCGGCCCCCACAACGTTCGCTGGAACAGGCGAGTGCCCAGAGGGCCACCGCACACCCCCGACTCACCGCTTTGATGGCTGCCACCTCCAGGCCGAGAGCGCCGATTTGCCGGGGCACTGGACACCTCCTCACTGAGCCCACAGTCCAGCGCTTGCTGCAGGCTCCAGTCTCCCCTCCAGGAAAGATGCTGTGTCTGTGCCACGCTCTCCGGCACACATCACAGGCCCCCCAGCAGCGGTTTTGCGGGGACAGTGGGCTCACATCACAGAGTACACTGAAGGCGGCTCCGATATCTATCACCAGTCGGAGCCGCAGAGCTAGCACACCTCCCCCATAAAGTCCAGGGCAGCCATCTTCTCGCCTGGCCAGCCACCTTCCACCCGATTCAATCTTCAGAACGGCGGCACCATCAGAGCTGCAATTTCACCCAGCAGCGACCATAGGGCTCCGGGTCAGCATCCCTCCTAAACTGTGTAATTTAGGGTGCTGGAAGAGGGTCAAAACGTGTCTTTCCACCCTCTTGGCATCAGAGACACTTAGGCAGCCATTCTCCTGATGGCGTGCCTAGCCACACCCCTGCACCATTCCTCTTCTAAGCACAAGGGTGGGAAGGAGCGGCTCAAGATCCTGTCGACGACTCCATCTGCCGAGGCTTCGTCTTTGTTGATAACTACTTAGTCCTACAAAATCTCAGTTTCGCTGACGGTGACTCCATCAATGACCACCCTGTCAATGACCAGGCTTGCTGCCATCCCGTCGACGGCACCGTCGTCAGGCCCGTTGACGACATTGTTACTTTGGCAACAGGAGGGGCCATTACAACTGTGCTGTCCACAGTGAAGACGACGGCTATGCCACAAGTGTCTTTATCTACGGCTACCGACGATGGCACCCACAACTCTGGAAGATGCGCCTGTGCGTGAACAGGCTCCCAACATCGCCTCCTTCCCTAAAGATTCTGGGAGATTGAGGGAGCAGCTGCCCCCTACGGATTCTCACCCCAGGGTGGTGACGGTGTCCCAGGAAACCATGCAAGGGTCTGTAAGGAGGTCTACAAGAATATACACTAGCTTGAATGACAATCTCCTTCCCGAAGGTTACTATTTGGATCATAACGGAGGCCTCTGCCCCCTGTCCCAGGGGGGACCACCGAGGGCGGAGCCGGATCTGCCCTTTGATCCACATTTCACCTGGAACTGGCACCTGTGATCCCAGTCACCCGTCAGCAAGCTCCCAGGGACATGTCATTGGACATCTTGATGGCCCTCCACACCTTGATGTCAGAGATGCAGCAGACGCTACCAACTGAACTGGTCAGTAGTCCTACCAGACCTTCAGCGAGGAGTCCTCCCAGGGAGAGTTCAACATGGTCAAGGCGCTCATCAAGCCCCACCAGGTCAAGGCGGCACCCTAGCCCAGCTGAGCCGAGATGCGGCTGGCGACACTACCTCCAGCACCACCCGGAGACCGTTGATCCCGGTAACGGAGGTGCCGACACAGACCGACACAGGAACGCCCACAGCATCGGCCCATACTGATGAGTACAATGACTATGTGCCGGCTGATGGTGAGCTTCTGGGCACAAAAGAGCCTGCCAGGGCTCCGCCCCCTGACAAGGTGGGCTCCTTTCATAGCATGCTGTCAAGGTCCTCTGCGTTCAAAATTCATTCTTTTTTGTATCATTTGATAAAATCACATGTTACCGTTTTGTATGAGATTTCTTTTACACAGTTTGTATTCCGCCACACAAAAGGGCTGTGCTTAAGGATAACTTTAGCCAGCACTCCAAGTTATTTGATAGCTGCCCATTCAGTATGAATGTTTGAGTGCTTGAGTGCTTGATACGCTTCCATTGATCTGAAAGAAGGGGGCTGCCACATAGGACTAAGTAAACGTTACCCAGCCCTTTGTTATTCCTTCAACTTATCATACCATCCCCACCCTGTATATCCATGGTATTGCCTGGCCAAAATAAAGCTTCCCTCAATGACAGTTGATATGTGTTAAGGTATGTGGCCTGAGTGCAGTATGGACCACATGGGCATCTGGACTTACTTTCAAAATGAAATTTTAAATGTTCCTTTACCAATGAATATGCATTGTTCCCCTGTCATTCTGTGCGATATGAATGCAAAATGATGTAATACATTGGATATTCATTGTGTCACTTCTATGATAGGTAACTTTGCTGCTTAGTTAACTATCTTTGTGTCTTCTAAATACAATGGCCGATATCATGAAAAGAAATAGTGTGTGTGTGGGTTTCTGATATATTGATTTCTCTTGTATTTCATCAAACAATATGAAACTGTCCATAAAGTATGATTGCATTTTAGTAAATCAAGTTTAGAAAAGAATTCTTTTCTTTTAAATATCAGCTACGAAGATCAGAAGAGGACGAAGAGAAAGAAGAGGATATCGAAGTACCAAAGGCTATGGGAGACATATTTGAATCTCTTGCTGGTGCCATTTACATGGATAGTAAGATGTCTTTGGAAATGGTATGGCATGTGTATTACCCCATGATGCGACCGTTAATAGGTAAACCTTTTTCTTTGTCAGAATGCAAACCTTTTTTTTAATATTGGCAATAAATATAACTCTAATTTACTTATGCTTCCTCTCATTCCCATTTCCTACAGAGAAGTTTTCTGCAAATGTTCCCCGTTCCCCTGTTAGGGAGTTATTGGAGATGGAGCCTGAGACTGCTAAATTCAGGTATATTTGGAATCTTCATTTTGTATGTAAATATGTTTGTTTCAGCAGTTTCGGAAAGTCTAAATCAAATCTTTTTAATTTTTTTTGCGGTTCAAGGTTAAGGTCATTAGACAAATGAACTTCTTTTGTCCTATACGTTTGAACAGAATGTACACCCTGCTTAGTAATCAAGGTTTTGTAAGATGAGAATTTGGGCCCCTTCCTGCACGTCCAACCTTCCCTGACCACTCAACCCACCCCAGCTGCCCTATTAACCCCTGATAGTTTGGTTTGATGAACCAGGTCTGTGGCCCTCAATGAGAAAAATATTGCATTTGGGAGCCTCACACTCATTGTTTGCCACAGCGCTGAGGTAAGGATGCATCATTTTACTTTGGGCCTGCTAGCTCTTACTTAATTTGCTGTGATGCCCCATCCTGCTCCATCCCTCCTTCACAGATCGACCCAGCCCATTTCAGAATACCTGAGTGTGCCCAGATTGGTGAGCTGTGTTGCATTCCCCTTACCTTCACTTTAGGCCTTCCAGGGCAGTCTTACCCAGGCAATCGGGAAAGTGTATGGGTGATACCCGTTTGCTTGGGGCCCACGCGCTCTCCTGGTCCAGTAGAGAGGCAAAATATCAGGTAAGGGACGATGCTGTAGCATGATGCTTTACCAGTTAACAGTTGCACTGTTAGAGAATGTCTTGCATAGCCAGATTCCTCTGTTGCATAATCACATTCAGGGCCAGTCACCCCAGGCAGGAAGTATCGGAATGCGCCCCTCCTCCCTGACAGGCTCACGTCACTCCCAAACTACACCTCTGTTGTGCGACAAAACCCCTCCTCAATATGAATAAATAATTGCTATATAAATGAAGCTAGTTTCATTACATTGTAATTCAAGTACTTTACAGAAGAATTCTAATTTGAAAACACAGCTGTTGCTACCCAAGTAAATGTTTTTTCTGTCACCTGCTCTTAGGGAAGGCCGTGCCTGAATGCAGTTTCAAACTGTCTGTACTGGCACGCTGCCAGGTCTGAGGGCCACTGCTATCTATCCATGGGCACCAAGATTATCTGGGGTAAATCTTGGGGACAAGGGCTGCCTTTGCAAGCTCGGTGGCCACTGGCTAAACCAGTATCAACGGGCCAATGCAGGCACCACTACTTGTGGGTACAGCACTTTTGGCGCCAAACCTGTCTTCAGGGGCTCAAATTGGCCTATTGGTCAATAAATGCCCAAAAGCGCTGGCTTAGCATCTTACTGTTGGGCAGTTTTTTGGGGGGCCAAAACGGGTCTGTTTAAATATACTTTAAAATGCACAATATGTCACAACGCCCCCCTAGGTAAATAGCACTCCAAAAGTCTGTCCCCTAAAGTATCTAAAAGAAATGTGCGATTGTGGCTCACTTTTCATCGGCGCCCGGACCATTTAAATCCTGTCCCCACCCAACCCGGCCTGCGCGGTCTTATTTTCCTTGGCTCGTTGTAGAGTGGGTACAGTTGGTAACTTAGAAGAACCCCCACTACGACCACCAACCCCCATGATGAAAACCCAGCTATGTATAGCAGCAACACAAAGAGGACAGGGGGATGAGTGGGGAAGAAAGAAGGAAAGAAACAAACAAACAAACAAAGAACAGCCAAGGGACGTGGAATAAGAGAGAACGCGATGATATTCTGGACTAGCAGCAACACAATGCAACAGCGTGCGGTGCGGAACAGAAACAACAACTGGTGCAATCAGAGTAGAAACATTTTTATACAATTATCTGTGCCTGCGAAAAATCTGCCTGCCCTTTCACACCTTTTTTGCAGCATCTCAGACAGATGCCCCTTCCTCCCCCAAGTACCTTACAGTAACTGTTACCTCACAAACTGCCATACCAAAGACCCCCGCCCAAGGCTCCCTCATGCTTGAGCATAATCAAGCGGAGTTGACTGGCATGTTGGCAGAGTGTGAGGTGTGAATATCAAGAGGAGGCTCAGTTTGTTGAGTGTGAGTCGATTCTTGGTATACCGCATGGGTAGAGTAGTGTGAGGTGGGTGATAGCGGTGAGAGGCACATAGTCCCCGCAGGGTGATAGTGTTGAGGAACTAGACTTGCTTACAGGGAACCACTTGAGAGATATTATTGTTATCGACAGAGTTGGCGTTGTACTCGTCATCATTGCAACCAATAAATCGGTGACAATTTCATGAGATTTTGCCACAGGTTGAGTACTTGGTATGGTGTTGACGTGCCAATAAGCCGGTCGGCCAGTCACTCTTCGAAACTAACCTTCATGATATGCGGGGCAACGTGATGGGACTAGGGCTAAGCATACGAAAGTTTAGGGTGCAGAGGACCCCAGACTGGTGTGCAGTATGGCTGAACCTGTTTCTGGAGCTTTTACACACTTTCTTTTCTGAATGTGCTTAGGGGCTGGTCTGCAGTCTCACTGGCATTTCTGTATATCGTTTTATTGTGTATTAAATGTGTCCACCTCTGGTTTGCCAAAAATCTAATCACTCGTTATGTTTTCAAGGTGGGGGTCAGCTCTCCATACATTGGATGCATATCTTTTACTACAAACAGCACAATATTGCCGAAAAAGCGCAGTTATTTTTTTCCATGCCAATCCATTCTGATGTTCACAGAATGCATGCAATAAGAGCCTATGTCTCGGGAGGAGGGGCAAAGTGCTCCCCTTGGAAGCAAAATGACACAGAGCAAACACAGGTTTGATCCCTGCATCGGTGCTTAGAAACCTCTGGGTATTTAAGCACGTTATAAATAACCTATTGTATCATATGTAATATGACATGTACACAATAGCTTATGCTTCAGGACTGCATAACGCCTCTCCACCATCAGAAATTAAATGTATGTGATATTACACAATGCACTAGTGCATATAGTCCATGGGCGACAGAGCGGAGGAGGTGATAGTAAAGCGAATAAAAGAAGGGAATTTAAAGGAAAATAAATAGGAGTCGTGGAGATGGAAAGAGAAAGTGGGCCGGAGAGGAAATCACAGTACGGAAAGAAAATGCGGGTGTCTGCAGTCCGTGACCATCAGTCACCGTGCACCCCCCTCCGATCAATGCTTTCTACCTTTCCCTCCTGCCACTGTTCAACTTAATGACCGCTGGGCGCTGGGAAAGTAGGTTAGCCTGCCCGCTCGCCTCCCTGCCCGCCCCGCCCCAAACACTTACCTGCACGCACAGTTGCACCGCACGCTGCACGGTCCACTCATCTTTTGCAAAAAGAGGGGTTTTCAACTCTGTCGCCAAGGCCAGCAGCCCCCAATCTGTGTCAGAGTAGCAGTGCACTTCTGTGTGCGAGCGCATGGCCTGGAGGAGGGCACGTGCGCCCATGGGCCTGGCTGGCGCCAATGGCGCCACCCGGGAAGTCAATAAAGCAACAAATGTTGCCAATTGGCCTGTTAATTGCTGCCCTACCTGAGGGACGAGGCTGCCTGCCGCCCACTGCAGTGTGGAATACGAATGTACGTTAACAACACATTAAAATGATGCATCATTAGGCAGTTTTAGGCTGCCTAATGGTGCATAATTTTAATGTGTTGTTAACTTACGTTTGTATTCCTAGGCTCGCTGGCTTTGGCTGGTGCGTGCGATCTGGCCCAGTGGCTTTGCACTGGCTTAAGGCTCAGGCGAGCGCCCTCTAGAGGCTGACTGACGTCAGGCAGCCGCCTGAGCTGCCTGACACAAAGACCGGCCCTGATCACATTATTAGTTTCATAGAATTATTTTGTGTAGTGTGAATTACTTGCTGCACAATCAAACTTACTGCTACGTCCCATTCATTTTCCTCCATATTCATGGGAGTCTGTCACAGAAGGGATTACACGGGAGCCTTTTTGCACTACAAATGTGAGCCTTTTAATTGAAAGAGTACACAATGGCTTGGCGGAATAAAGCATTCCCTGCCCATGCAGAATTCATCTACCAACTACGTCTGTCAGACATTTATACTGCTTGACTGAACTGGACGCCTTCTCACCAGCTCCAGCATGTTTCTTTTTTGGTTTCCTCAGCTTTAGCTATTTTTTTCATGAATCATGCCAGCTACTGACTCACCGCCACATCTTGCAGAATGTCGGTGATAACAAGCTTTGTCACCATCTCCTCCTGTAAGCAGGAGTTCCTACTGTGATGCCATCCGGTCCCGTGCTCTGGGTCATCGACTTAGTCACTGGAAGGGCTTGTCCAGCGACTCTCCTCCATGTTGCATGTGTCTGTTTGTGGAGGCACATTTTAGATCATCTCCAGGCTCACCCACGGCATGTACCCTTTTTCCCGAGGCACCTCGCTGCAGCAATTGCTTCCTGGAAGTTGTCCCTGGTCAGAAGGGGTCCTCCCAATCCTCCTAGACCCATGATGGTGGCTGCAATGCCCAAAAGGCTTTCGACAGTGCTTGCACCAAGTGCTCTCCTGGCCTATAACCGGACTTTGTCCCAAGGGAGCTGCCACAGATTTCCCCCCTTCTCACCTGTCTATGTTGCCTGATGTCCTCTTTAGGGTGGAGTCTTCTTTCTTATGGTTCGGGACTTAAATAAGCCCGCTCGGCCGTCCTCGGCTTCCAGATTACGTTCTGCTTCGATGTCCAGGATCACGGGAAACTCCTGGAATATTCAAGAAGGAGTAGGGGGGCAAGCGGAAGCGACGCAGGGATTCCGGGAAGTTAGGAAAGAGGGAAGAAGTCGGGAGAAGGGAATCCAGGGGCCAGGGGATAGCAATTAGCACTAGAGAAGGTTCAGAGCACACGTCCGATCACAGCTAGTAGCAGCGTTGAGACACGCGGGGCCACAGGGGTGTGGCTTCTTTATAGAGGACGCTGTGTAGAACGTGAAGGCTGGCGAGCAGCGTTCTGATCTTGCCGCCATGTTGGTAGTATTATGGAGTGTAAGGCCCGACTTGTCAGGGACCAGGAGGCCCAGAAGGGGCGAGTCCGATGGTTCATGACAGCATGCCTCCTCCGGAAACTCGTTCCACCGGGTTTGCCCGGGTGTATGAGATGGAACCTTCTGAGTAACCTGGGGGTATTTACATTTGAGATAGGTTCCCAAGTGCGTTCACTGGGGGGATATCCTTTCCATTCCACCAGATACTGGAGTTTGCCACGTCTATAACTAGAATCGCAAATCCTGGAGACCTCATACTCCAGTTGCTCATTGATGAGTACTGGTTTGGGCCGAAGGTTAGTTCGAGAAGTCTGAAAATATGGCTTCATTAAGGACGTGTGAAAGACTGGGTGGGTTTTCTTGCAGGAGTCTGGAAGCTTGAGTCGGTAGGCCACTGGGTTGATGATTTCCTTTATAAGGAATGGCCCATAATATAGAGGAGCCAATTTATTTGGTCGCAAATGCCGTGGTAGCAGTTTCAAGGACAGCCAAACCTTATCCCCTATTGTGTAGGAGGGGCTTGGTCTTCGTTTGGAGTCCGCATACAGTTTGGTCTGGGTCCTGGCCTTTTCTAATTGTTCTTTGGCTTCTCTTTGAACATTAATGAGCATTTCTATCCAGGAATCGACTGTTGGAACTGGTGTAGGATGAGGAAGGATAGAAGGTTGAACCGAAGGGTGGAATCCTTGGCTACAGAAAAAAGGACTGGTCTTAATAGCAGAGTGGTAAGAATTATTATAGGCAAATTCAGCCACTGGTATTAAAAGGGACCAATCGTCCTGGACCTTGGTAGCGAAGCAACTGAGGTATTGTTCCAAGGTTTGGTTTACGCGCTCTGTGGCTCCGTTAGTTTGGGGATGATATCCTGATGAAAGAGCGCGTTGGATTCCTAGTATTTGGCAAAGATGTTTCCAGAACTGAGAAATGTATTGGGGCCCTCTGTCTGATATGATCTTGGAAGGAATGCCATGCAGCCGGAATATATGTTCCAGGAAAATTCCAGCAAGTTCTGAGGAGGATGGCAGTTTAAACAGAGGTGTATAATGGGCCACATGGGTGAACAAATCAATGGTGACCATGATGGTTGTGTATCCCCTGGAAGGTGGTAATTCCACAATGAAGTCTGTTGCTATGAATTCCCAAGGCCTTGTTGGAAGTGGAGGTTGCTGGAATAGACCCGCTGGTCTCTTGTTGTCATGTTTGTTTTGATTACAGACAGGATATACCTTTGTACATCAGCTTTCACGCCAGGCCACCAAAATTGCCTTTGTATTGATCGGAGGGTATTGGTAATACCACGATGCCCGGAGTAAAGAGTATCGTGACAGAGATTTATTATCCTTTGCTGTAGATTTTGTGTTGGGATGACCAAGGCATTGTCTTTGAACAAGTATCCATTTTTGGTTTTCAGTTTCCACTGGTTCTTGTCTGAGATATCTTTCCAGAGTTCCGAGGATTGAGTCTGAATGCGGACTTCATCAAGGAGGCTGGTCGCCTGGGCTACAATTATTGTGTGGGGAAACATCTTGGGAAATGTTCGGTCATCAGGAGGTTCATAGTCAGGGCGCCGAGACAAGGCGTCAGCAATTGCGTTTTGTGTTCCCGGAACATGGTGAATCTGGAACTGGTATGGGCAAAGAAGAACGCCCAAAGGGCCTGACGGCTGTTCCTGCATTCCAGGGCCTGTAACACTTGGAGATTTCGATGGTCCGTCCGGACCTGGACAGGATATTTAGCTCCTAGAAGTAAATGACGCCACTCAGTGACGGCTTGACGGATAGCTAGAAGTTCCTTTTCTAAGACTGAGTAATGAGTTTCACTGGAGGTCAATGTCCGTGAAAGATAGGCAATAGGATCTTCTAGCCCGTCATCGAGTTCCTGTTTCAGAACTGCTCCGATGGCATAGTTAGAGGCATCTGTTTCCACTAGGAATGGTCGTTTTATATCAGGTTGAACCAGGATGGGGGCTTGTGTAAATTCTGTTTTCAGGCGTTGGAAGACCTTCTCCTGGGCTGGGGTCCAATGATAGGGATTATCTTTCTTCAACAAGGAGATGATCGGTTGAACAATCTCAGAGAAGGATGGTATAAACTTCCGATAGAAATTGGCCAAGCCCAGGAAAGATTGGATCTGTTTTACGGAGGTCGGAGTTGGCCAGGATAGTATGGCCTTAACCTTGGATTGATCCATGCCTATGCCATCTTGGCTAAGGACAAATCCTAGATAGTGAACAGTGGAAACATGAAAAAGACATTTCTCGGGTTTTGCTAGAAGCTTGTGTTCACGTAGCCGTTGTAACACTGATTTAACATGTTCTTCATGCGTGAGAGGATCCTTAGAGAATATCAAAATATCGTCCACGTAGACGATGACGAAAAGAAACCGCATATCCGAAAACACCCGGTCCATAAAACGTTGGAAGATTGCCGGTGCATTAGAGAGTCCAAAGGGCATGACCAAGTATTCGTAATGAACAAAGGGTGTTCTGAAGGCTGTCTTCCATTCGTCACCTTCTCTAATACGAATCAAGTGTTAAGCACCCCTGAGATCCAATTTGGTGAATATTACGGCTCCTCTTATGGCTTTCAGGATATCTGAAATCAAGGGTAATGGATAACAATCCTTAAGGGTGCACTGATTAAGACCTCGATAATCAAGACAAGGTCTGAGTTCCTTGGTGTCTTTTTTAGGAACAAAAAATAATGAGGCTCCAGCCGGAGACTTGGATGGGCGTATGGTGCAATTTTTTAGGTTAGTATCTAGGTATTCACGAAGGGCCTTTTTCTCTGGTTCAGACAGAATAAACATCCTTCCAAAGGGAATCACGGCTGAAGGTTCGGTTTCAATAGCACAGTCCTCTGGCCTATGGGGTGGTAGGGCTTGGACAATAGCAGAAGAGAACAAATCGGCGTATTCCTGGTAGGTTTTAGGAACTTGGATGATGTTGGAGACCATAAGAGGATCTTGCTGAGTGTTTGAACGTTCTTCTGGTGTTGTCGGTGAAGGATCCTGGAGCAGACAATGGGACATGCAAAGTTCGTAACCTAGGAACAGGGAACCAGCTGTCCAACTGATGTATGGGTTGTGTTTTTGTAGCCAGGGCATTCCCAATACCATTGGGTAATGGGCAGATTTTATGATGTCAAACTGTATCCTTTCTCGTGATGGTTTATAACAAGCTCAATTTCCTTAGCCTGAAGGGATATGGGTCCAGAAGAAAGAGGTCTTCCATCAATTGCTTCTATAGGTTGCAGGACGTTCCGGGATTCGTAAGGAATATGATGTTTAAGGACCCATTCCTGATCTATGAATATTCCCATGGCCCCACAGTCCACTAGTGCCAGAATGGGGTAGGATTCCTTCTTGGATGACGATAGAAAAGCCTGTAAGACTACCAGGGAGTTTTGTCCAGGAGAGTTCAAGGATGGTATAGATGTGGAGCCTGCATCTCTCTCCCGAAACTGAGCTCCATCTAGGATCAGAAGCTGGCGTTTCCCGAACGCCGTGGAGGGGCTAAGGGACATTCTCTGACTAAATGCTTGTCCGAGGCACAGTACATGCATATGCATAAGCCAGTATGGATCCTTCTCAGCCTTTCTTGGGGGGATATGGGTCCACGGAAGGCCCCTAGCTGCATGGGTTCGGGATCATTTGTAGGAACAGGAGAATCTTCAGATTTTGAAGGGCCCACAAGAGGATTTTTTTGGATGGTTGACTTGGTCTTCCTTTTCTCTGCCCTTCTTTCCTGGATGCGGAAGTCAATCTGTAGAGCATGATCCATAAGTGCTTGGTAAGAACTAGGACGTGCTACTCTAGCTAATTCATCCTTAACATCTTCATTTAGCCCTCTTCGAAAGAGGGTGAAGCAAGCTTCAGAAGGCCAACTCACTTGTTTAGCCAATTGTTTGAATCGAGTTACGTAGGTGAGCATGTCCTGAGAGCCTTGCTGGAAATCGAGTAAACGCTCTTGAGCACTAAAGACCTGTTCTGGGCGGTCAAACATAGTCTTTAGTGCTTGAATGAATCCATCATAATCATCCAAAAGGGAATCTCTGGTGTTAACTAATGGTGTGGCCCAGGCTAAGGCATTCCCAGAGAGGTGAGAAATAATAAAGCCCACTTTAGCCCTGGGGGTGGAAAAATAATAAGGTTTAAAGGTAAAGTGGACCAAACAAGAATCCAGGAATCCTCTGAGGGTTTTTGCACAGCCCTCATATTTGTCAACAATGCCGCCCAATAGCATGCTGTCCTTTGAGGCAGAGTCACGTGAAAGTACCAATTGTTTCAGCGCGGCGTTCTCCGCTTTCAACTTCTGTACTTCGGTCGATAGTTCTTGCATGCCACGCATAAGATCCTGGATGGCCGCCTCCATGTCTGCATCGACTTCGGTCAGGTGTCATCTCAATCTGTCACAGGTTCCCCTCTTCTCACCTGTCTATGTTGCCTGATGTCCTCTTTAGGTGGAGTCTTCTTTCGTATCGTTCGGGACTTAAATAAGCCCGCTCGGCTGTCCTCGGCTTCCAGATTACGTTTAGCTTCGATGTCCAGGATCACGGGAAACTCCGGGAATATTCAAGAAGGAGTAGGGGGGCAAGCGGAAGCGACATAGGGATTCCGGGAAGTTAGGAAAGAGGGAAGAAGTCGGGAGAAGGGAATCCAGGGGCCAGGGGATAGCAAGTACCACTAGAGAAGGTTCGGAGCACACGTCCGATCACAGCTAGTAGCAGCGTTGAGACGCGCGGGGCTGCGGGGTGTGGCTTCTTTATAGAGGACGTGCGTAGAACGTGAAGACTGGCGAGCAACGTTCTGATCTTGCCGCCATATTGGTAGTATTATGGAGTGTAAGGCCCGACATGTCAGGGACCAGGAGGCCCAGAAGGGGCGAGTTCGATGGTTCATGACAGGAGCAGGGACTGCCGGAGACTGTCTCTGAGGGTACGGAGATCTTATTACCGGAGGTTCTGTTAACCTTTGGTAGTGGGCTAACACCCGAGGTTCTGCAGAGACCTATTATTTTAGGATTGATGCCAGAGAAGAAGGGCCCCTGTGTCCCGCACAGATCAGGCCAATAAGTCTTTCACATAATAGCCTACCAACTGCCAAAGAAAATGCCTGCCAAGGAACATGATGCACCACCTCAACCCTTCTCACATGTGTCCCGGATGCCAATCAGCCTTGCCAACATGAGTGTACCCGTGCTTGCTTGCTACAAGGTCCACTTCAAGAGGACTTAAATCCCAGAGCTATTTACTCCAACTGTTCCCCTGTGTGCTATTGTCTTTCAGCTTGGCAGGCATGCTACAGACTGTCCTACAGGCTATGCAACCTGCTCCTCTGCACCAGTGGGTCTCTTACACATGGCCCCCGACAGCGGCCTCCACGTTGTATTATCAGCCTCAACATCCGATGCACCTGTCACTGGCTGTGCCGCAAGATAGTTGCTCCTAAGGTCAAAGTCTATGGCACATTATTTTATAGCCTTGAACCAGGAGCTGCTTCCACAGGTTCCAAGCACCATCATAACGTTTATGCCAGTGACACTGACAGTTCCACTGCCAACTCTGATGCCAGCTCTAGTCAGTCCTGGTCATGTCGGTGACATCAGTAGCACCCACAACCTCTTCAGTGTTACCTCTCAAGGCTCTTCGGCCAACTCTTCCTTCTGACTGGATGAATCTGCGGAAGCAGGACCAGCACCCAGTCTTGGAGCCGACTTGATTGACCATGCCTGTTTAGGATTCTTCTAGTGAAGAGTAGGATGTCCCCCAATTTGGTCATAGCCATCCATGACATAATGGGAGGGTTGACAGAACTTCGGACACATACTAGTACCTTGAGCAACCTCCAGCAGGATCGGACTTCCATACAGATGTTTTTGTGTTTGTGCTTCCCACAGATCTGGCCTTAAGATGCAGAAGGATGTCTTGGCTGAGGCAACCAATCTCTGGCGAAATGATCCCACTCTCCCACCTAGAAATAAGAGCGTGAATGCTAGGTATAGGCCTCTTCCCTCAAAAAAGGTGTGCTTGAGTGGACCTCCACAGTCACATTCAGCCGATGTAGCAGCCACATTCTTGTACACTAAACCGGCAGCTAGTGCACCTTCTTCTTCAGCCTATTTCCTCAACAGGAAAGACAAGCTTCTTGAGCCTTATGGCTGAAATGTGTACTTTACTTAAGGGCTGCCGCTTCCCCCCCTCAAGCCAAATTGACCACGGAAAACTAAAGGAGTCAAAATATCAACTTTTAGACTACTGTGGGTCCCCTAAGGAAAGGAGGATCGTATTACCCCTGCACCATTCCCAGAGAGCTGCAAGACAAAACAGCATTAGTACAGGAATGGACACAGAAGAAATGAACCACCTTCTGCTTAGATACTGTGTTAGCAGTACGTTTTACGTCGGAGGTGGCCTCTCTGTTGGTTGTAGTGGAGGTGCAGCTTGACGTGTAATGTCATTAGGTCCCTTCCTCGCATGGTCTTGCCTTTGACGCCTGACAGCTGGCATTTTGTGCCAGCGTTCTGTGGCGGCCAGTGTTGTGTCTGCATTGTGCCGTGCTGTGCGAACAGTGATGTGCCCGCAAGCTGCTATAAACGCCACATCCCAATCGGCTACAGTAAGAGCATGTGAAGAGCAACGGGTGACCTGGAGACATTTATTCATTTATTTTAGCATTGTGATCGGTTTGTTCCTGTGGAGTATTAACCTGGCATTTATGGACCTGAGCAGTGCCTTCGATAAAGTAAAGCAGAATAAATTGTGGGTGGTCCTATAGCTGTCCAGTTGCTATATTGGATACCTTAGAAGTCTTACACAAGGACAATTAGGCAAGCATTCACTCAGGCAGCAATGGCCATTGTACAGCTCGGTTCCCTATCAAATCTGGGGTTAGACAGGGTTCTGTTTTGGCACCCCTCTTATTCTCCCTGTACATAAAACAACTGTTGGAATTCCTATTGGAATGTAGTGCCGATGTACACCGAATAGGCTACATGCTATTTCCTGCACAAATTTATGCAGACGATACTGTCCTCATTGCACGGACCCCGAGAGCACTACAGACACCAGGAAAACAGATTTGCAGTCACTATGAATAAGCTGGACCTTCATGTTAACGCTACTAAATCTGCAGTAATGGTGTGTCTTGGGAAGAAAAGAACATGTACATTCCCCAAAATGTGGTGCAATGGATTGGTCATACCAAGGGTGTCCCATTTTTATTATTTAGGGGTGCATTTCAATGAAAAGTTCAACGGGCAGGCCCATGTACAAAAACAGGTTGCTGTGATGAAACAACTGGTTGGCGGCATTCATAGATTTATGAAGCAACATAAGCAATAACCACTTCGTATTGTGGAAAAAGTGTACAATTCCTGCATCATAGAAGCAATTAAATATGGTGTTGCAATTTAGGGACATGGAGATCTGGGTATGTTGCAAAACGAGGAAAACAGGTTTGTGAAATCATTGTTGAGCCTTCCTATATAAGTGCCAAGTTTTTCTTCTCACAAAGAGATTGGATGGGCTTTTTTAGAGGGCCAACTGTAGTTGGAGCCCTGTAGACTATGGTTACGCATATGGTGTAGTCAAAAGGCGGGGATCACACAGAACTTGTTGAAGCATCTAATGGACAAAAAGGGTGCCAATAATATTGGTTGGATAGAAAATGTTAAGAATATGTTGGGGAAAATGGGTGCTAGTAACATACTTAATTAACCTGCACACACACTAGAAAAAAGTCTAATAGAGTGGGCAAATGACACAAGAGAGACAGAAGAACTAATGAAACCGGCAAATTGAGAACTGATGAGAATATCCTCAAATAAACAAAGGAATATTTCATCTAGACGAATTGTAAATATCAAAGAGCACCAATTACAAGAGTTTGTTTTGGATGCCGGGAGTTGGGCGAGCTCGTAGTTGGAGATCAAGTCTGGAAATGTAAGCCAAATATCCTATGTGTGATGCTGGGCTAGAGGATTTAGCTCATTTTCTATTTTTCTGTCCAGCTTATCGTTATCAGAGGAAAACATATTTGTTACCATTGTTCATAGGAAGAGGCTTTTCTCAGGCGTGTTGAACGTATCTTTGCCCGCTATAGCCTGGTATTTGTCGCTTTATGTAAGATTCATCTGGCGAATACATGAAAGTGGCCTAAAACTGAGTACATGATTCTAAAAGCAATGAAATAACTAGTAGAGTTGATTTTAAACATTTGTATTTGAGAAAGGGCAATTATAACAATACTTTCATCACATTTTAAATGTTTTCTTTTCTTTTAGATTGGCTGCAGGGAATGTATTTGTGAATTTAGTACTTGTGTTTTTACAACTTGTGAGTTATTTTATGTGTTCTTTATATGTTTTTGATCTGACATGATATAAATGTATGAATAAACTATGACTCTGTATACCATTTTTTGTAACTTACTCTGATTGTGCTCAGTGGCATGAGACGGTTGAACATGGTGAATCTTTTATGGATTCTACTTAATCCGAAATAAAGTATTTGCTACTACTACTAATATTTTAAACTTGCATTCAACCACAGGGGAAATTGAACCTTGTGCTGGTTTAGGACAGGTGGGGGACTAGGTGGACACTCCTGGAGTATGCTTTCTAGGACACGGGTAGTGTCTGCCAAAGTCACGCCCCCTCCACCAAGCTGCTTTTTATTGACTTCTTTGTCACTTTCTGTCACTGGGATTACCGGCATCACTTGTGACTCATTGTTTAATGACAGCATAGCCTCTCTTTTACATACTTTTACATACTTTTACATGCTTTAGCTCATGGAAGACGTTCAAGCTTCGTATCGCGTTTCTCTTCCAAGTATGATTATTCAAATTGCCTTTTTTTTCACCTGGGCAAATTAGTGTGGGAGCGAGAATTATTTTTTCATTGGTGAGCAGATTGTGTTCCTTGAAGTTCGATAGCAAGACTGGCAAGGTAAAGCAAGACACGGTTAGTGGATCTGTGCCTGTGCCTAGTGCTACTATTGCCCTATTTTACAGAGTGCTGTGTCCGTATCGTTCTGGCAATTTTGTGGGTCAAACCTGTTTGTGTTTTACTGGTCACTTTTCAGGGAGTACAAGTGTACCCTGTTGAGTGAATATCGTTTGACAAAGCAAAGCAGAGAAGCAGAGCAAAAGCAACTGTTACGGACATGCTGAACATGAGCTAAAAGAATAAAAGTATGAGATATGGTCTAAGCAGTGGGGCTTACCAGTTGGGAAAACAGGCACGTAGCCCCCCATCTGGCACCCTGCGTAACAACTTAATCCCAAGATCTAAGAAAGCCAAGAAGGGCAATATTGAGATGAAAACTTTTGGCCAAACAAATATGACAGCATTCCTTGGTCTTAACAATTCGGATCTGGTGAGCATGGAGAACAGATCTGAGAACACCTCTGAGGTCCCTGTCACAGTAAGGGAAACATGTAGTACTTCCCTAGCAAATCTTTCACCAAATTCACTTTTGATTGACAACAATGAGTCGTTGCTTAATCACTGTTTAAATCTGAAGTGAAACTCACTTGCCCTGAATAATTTTAATTATATTAACGCTTTGTCTGCTAATTCTGTCCTAGCAAAGCTGTCTCCTCCTACACGTATTGGCCATAATGAAAATGAGGGAGGAGTTACTACGCTGGGGAATCCCAGCGTGTGTTCTTGAGTGTGCCTCGGAGAGTGAATCAGATCTGATTATTTCTACCTTGGACACCTTGGATATGATCACTTCAAAGTTACACACACTTTTTCTGCTCTGCTCGAATGTGGCAGGGGACCAGAGTGATACTAAATGCATTTTGGCGTATGTGGTTAATGTTTCCTTACTACATCGTCTGAAGCCGATGAGTCAATCAACTCAGCCTGCGAACTTCACCCTGTTCATTTAGGAAATAAATTAGAGGAGGATGGTACATCTGGTGGCATATCTGGGATGGAAAGCAGGTCAGGAGAGTGGTTACCTAAATAGCCACAGAGACAATTAAACACTCAAATCATGAGTCCAGTTCATGTGCTGTTGTATAAAGACTTGTTGAATGTTACAGCAGATTCTGAGGAGCATGTAATTGAAGCGCTATTAATGTGGAGCAATCCTTGCTTAAAAGTCCAGTGACAACCGTAAAGAAGAAGAGGGGATGTAGATCAATTTTAGCTTTGTGCAGGCAAAGACAAAGCAAGCAAACTTCTACTAACAAAATTCCTTCTGGTGTTGCCTCTATTAAGATGACTAATATGACTAAAGAAGTGATTTAAGGGATGGGAAATATATTGTTACCAATGAGTCTTCAGATGGTTTGGTGCGACAAGTGGTACTCTGTGTCCAATGGATAATTGGGTTCAGCCCAATAGTTCTTTCTTTGGGGGGAGCTTGTCTTCAGAAAGAGTGTGTGACTGTTATTGAGGAGTCTTTGAATAGTGAACAAAGCCTGAGGAGTTGCTCTACACCTCAGTGCGGATCCTCTATCAGGGCAGAGGACCGTGTGGCTGATTCTACTTCTTGTGGTACTAGCCCTTTGACCTATGTAAGTCATGAGCGGCATGCCAAAAATCCATTGTCATTATGTAAGTGAGCTAGTAAGGGGTGGCCTTAGTAAAAATCAGATGACATGGCCGGCGTATGTGGACGCCTTAACTGTGAAAACACCCTCTAATATACAGCCTGTCGCAGTCGTTTTAGGGGGTATAGGCTCTAAATATCTAAACATTGTAGAAAAAGTACCCAGTGAAGCTAGTGCTTTTTTAAATCGCACATGGTTGATTCATTTATTCCATCTTATTGCAGATTTACGGAGGATTACTTCAGAAAACATTGTGAGTCTAGAATTACTAGCACATTATAGTCAAACTAATTTGGTGCTGGTATCTTTGGTTTCCCCTCTGATAACGGAGCGGATATGTAACAATGCCAAATCTTTATGTGATGTTGGGTTTTATGTGTTTTCTTTTTACCCCCGTTCTAGGCCCTCAGGTCATAAGGCCAATGTTGGTACACGATCAGATGGTCTCTATGGTTCAATTGAATAAGATATGGAGACTAGGCAGATGGGCTCAGAGCGAGAACAGAAGAGAGTTGATGTTTCTTGGATGAGGGTAACTGGTTATGGAGGCTGAATTGGGGACTTCTCTGACTGCCGGCTCTTGGAAGCCTCAGGGAACATGCCTGGTCATTGTGTTTCCCTCGTTGAAATAGATGATTCTAATAAACAATATTATCCAAGAGTGGGAGTGGCATAAACATTTCTCAGCCCTTTATGGTCAACCAAAGCGTAGGGGGAGATTCACATGTGAAGATGTAGATTGGTCCTTGGACTTCACACAAGACACTATTATAAGGGATCTAATTAAGAGATCCTCTAGCTCTCGGGCATCGGGGCAGAATGTGTTGACTAATCAAATGTTTAAATCAGATACTCCCTAGTGGTCCTATATTTTGTACCATCTATTTATGGAGGTCGTTGGACAAGATCCATCCCCCAGTCATGGCGTGAGGCAATAGTAATCCCTACCTACAAGAAGGGAGATTGGGCTGATCCGACTATCGCCCGATCTCCCTCCTGGATGCAGATAGTACGATTTTTGCTGGGCTGGTACTGATGGAGCTGGAAGCATGGATTAAAAAGTCTGATATCCTCTCTAAAAACCAGATAGGTTTCCAAAGGGGCCTGTCAACAACGCTAAACGGCCTGTAAATCAGCATGGCTTCAAGTGAATCTTCTCTAAATGGTGGTTCTCCCCTCTTTGGTGCCTGGGTAGATGTGTCCCAGGCATTTGAT
This sequence comes from Ambystoma mexicanum, assembly GCF_040938575.1. NCBI lineage: Eukaryota > Metazoa > Chordata > Amphibia > Caudata > Ambystomatidae > Ambystoma > Ambystoma mexicanum. The sequence continues at coordinate 458,417,164 of NC_090940.1, forward strand.
GCAGTAACTAGAACTCATCTGTGGGAAAAGTTAAGAAATTCTTCCAGCTTCTTTATTGGCCATAATAATAGAGCTCCATAAGCACTCCCATCTAAGGGTGAGGCTGGACAGGCAGGGTAGTCTCTCTATGTGCATCTCGACTGAGTGTGGGGTAAGGCAAGGGTGCATGATAGCCCCATCCTTTTCAACCTTTACTTTGCTGACCTGGCAAAAACACTTGAAAAGTATGGCCTGGTAAGTCCAACGGTGGGTCTGGTGTGTTTTAATTGGATGGCCTATGCCAATGACATAGTGCTGCTCGATCAGACCCTGGTAGGTCTCCAACGCCTGTTAGATGCGCTGGGAGAATATGCACTAGCAAATGGCTTAAAGATCAACACAGCTAAGTCTAAAATTATAATTTTCAAAAGACCTTTGAAAGGGTACCAGCTTTTACTTGGAGATTGGCAGGGGATGTCATGCCAGTTGGCCAAGAAATCTTGTATCTGGGCTTCAGCCTGTTTTTCTTTCCATCACAGGAGCACACAAAGGTATCTATGGATGGGAAAGCCAACACGCTGGGTTGCCAAATGAAGAAAAGAAAATACGACATATGCAAGTACTCAGTGTTGCCAATAGTATAATTCTACACTGAAAAGGTCATCCCAGTCCTGCTGTATGGGACAGACATCAACCCAAGGCTAACTGCAACAGACTGGGCATTTATAGAAGGGAAAATAAGGAAGAATGTGTTCTCTTCTCCAATCACTCCTTATAGCCAGTATCAGATACGAACTAGGGCTTTAGTCCCTTCTTTTTCACGCTGAGTGGAGGTTATCTACATTCATATTGATCTTGGTACCATCGCCCAACTCCGTCTAGGAGGAGATTCATTCTGTCCTACAGGTTCACAGTAATCGGTTTCTAAATAGATTTGAGAAAATGGCGGAGGAAATCTGGGGTCTTAATGACTGTACAATGCAAGAGCTTGTGGAGACCCTGTTGCAGGTTAAATTCCCTAAAAAGAAATTATTGGATCAGAACTATCTCGGAAATCAACAGTCTGAAAGTTCACCAATCTTTGCCATTGTTGGACAAGCCACAGGGAATAATAATGCGCTACCTGAAGCATTCTCCTAGCCCTGTGAGTCAAGCTGATTTCTTTAGATTCAGGTTGAATATTTTGCCCACAAGAGAGATTCTGTACATTAGGCATAATGACCTATATACTGATAACCTCTGTACACGCTGTGACAACCAGTGTGTTGAAAACCTTAGACATGTCCTGATTGAATGTGTGAGAACAAAGGAACTGAATTAAAAGGTTCATGAAATTTGTAGATAAGGACTGGTGGCTGGATTCAGTCATTTTGGGAACGCATGAATGTGGGCTACGAGATGCTTCTAACATGGGAAGTAATCACAGTATTGAAAGAGCTTAATTTGCTCTGTAAGTCGGCTTGAGTTGTGAGAATTGAACTGTTGGTCTTATTCCGGTCCCCGTTTCATCTTGTTAACATTTTAATCACTGTATTTGCTTTACAGGAAGATGGTTCCTTGTCTTGTGTATGTTATTTGAAATTCTTCTGTTTAATGTTTACTTCAAAATTGTCTCTTTTGTATGTATGTGAAAAGTCAAGTTGTATTGGCTACAACACATTAAATAAAATTAAAATAAACACATGTTTGATGATTGTGTAGTACAGAGATTGCATAGTAATGAGACTCTTTGGAATGATCTGTTGAGGACGAGACAAGTACCCATCGTAATGCTGCAGGGTAGTAGACCTGTGTGGCCACTATTGGATTTGTTCCCAGAGGGAAAAGTACAAGCCAGTGTGAATGAGGCACCATTGCAAAGCATACCGGTAGGACAAATACTGGATTTTTGAAGCTGGAATATTGCTGGTGCTGAATCTAAATTTAGGGACCCAGAAATAGTGGCCTTTTTGAAACAACATAATGTAGTTTTATTACAAGGAACCTGGGTTATTGAGGATCTGCTTATGGATGGGTTTGTCTTTTTAAATGTGAAGGCTTCTAAGAAGAAAAGGGGCCAATGTTTTGGGGGTCTGAGCATACTAACCAGGACTTCTCTGAACTATAGAATGTAAGAACTGGTAACCAAATCTGAATATATACAGCATGTGACTTTGACTCCAAATCATGTGGACAATATAATATAAGTTAACTTTTACAACAGTCTGGACTCGAGGAGATCAATAAGCTGGAGCAACTGAAAACTTTAGTGGAGGGTGCCATTTTTTGAACAATTGGACAGTCACACATTGTTGTTATTAGGGGGTGATTTTAATGTTAAGTTGGACCTGGGGCTACCCGCAGATTCATGTAAAGAATAGGAAGACAATGGGCCTCATTAGGACCCTGGCGGTAGCCGTTCCCTTATTAAGGGCACGGCTGCCGCTGGTAATGAAATTTTCCCGGGTCCATGGAATGGGCAATTACCGGGTCATGCCGACCTTGGCGGACCCGGTAATTGTCCATTCCGTGGACCTGGTAAAAATTAATCCCCATTCCCATTTGAGCCCCATAGGGCTCAATGGGAATGGGGATGATGCTAACACCAGGCCCGTTAATGACTGGCCCGTTGCTAGCATGTGGGTCCCCTCGCCGGACCCGCAAAGGATGCCTGGTCTGACCAGATGTCCAGAGCGGGTCCCGCGAGGGAACCTCGTAATAGGGCAGAATGGGTTTAGCGGCGCCGGCACCTTTACCGGTGCTGTTAAACCGATTCCGCCAGGGTCGTAATGAGGCCCTATGTCTATGGTATTGCTGTGCCGCAACTAGTAGATGATAGATCATGCACCACGGGCCAACAAGTGGGTAGGTGGATGCTGGATTGGGGATGCGCTCCCTGAATAGCCGTATTAAATCTGATATTCCCAGAGCACTGCCATTTAATAGTTCTCGCGGATCATCTATCATTGATTATTTTTGTAAGCATGTGTCACATTGGAAGTTGATTTCAGACTTCGGGGTAGTACATGAGATTTTCAGTGACCACTTCCCACTCAGGCTGACCCTTACGTGGGCATGTTTTCAACTGACCCCAACCACCCCCGACTGTCAATTAGACTTGTGTGGTATAAACCCCTTTTGTAAACGTAGGTTGAAATGGGCAAAATATGACTTTGTGATTTTGCAGCAAAAAGTGGTGGCACAAAATCTTTATCTTGTCCTGTTAATTCTTGAGCCTAACTCATTGCCAGAAAGTATTGTGCAGATGTTTATAGACCTGATGGGGTCCTTGACTAATATTCTTCAGTATGATTTTAGACCCAAGTGTTATGGGAAGGTAGGTTGGTTTGATGAGTCTTGCAGGTGGGCAAAAACAAACCCATTGAAGGTATTACAAAATCCCATTAGATTAAAGGGTGATGTCACGAGGGCAAGGGATGTCTATAAAACAGCTGTAAAAATCAAGAAAAAGCTGCTAGATATCCAGGCCTGAGAGGCTCCCTTAATCGCGTTTAGTACTAACAACACAACACATTTTGGGGAATGTGTGGCAAAGGGCCCAGGACATAAAAGAGCACAGACAGATGGGGAGATTTTGGTGTGGACCAAGTTGAGGGTGGACCACTTTTCGTCCTTGTATCAGGGAAAAGAGACGGATGGTGTAAGTGCTGGTTGGGGACCTCAAAGTTATTTATCGCTGGAAGAGGTTAAAAATACTATTTGCCAAACAGGCATCAAATAGGGCTCCTGGGCCAGATGCTGTTCCAGCAGACCTCTATAAGGGTGAGTTGATCTTTGTACACTGGTGCTGACTATCTGGTTTAACCAATTTCTCCAAACTAGGGATGTTTCCTCAATCTTGGAAAAGGGCAATTATATGCCCAGTTTACAAGAAAGCCGATTGTAGGAACCCTATGGTATAAAGGCCAATTTCTTTACTGGACCATTCATTTAAGATTTTTGGTCATGTCATACTGAAGTATGTTGAGGAATGGATATATAATGATGCTATTCTTGCAGATATACAGTATGGCTTTAGGCCAGGTTTAGGGACGCAAGAACATTCAACCTGTATTTGAGGAGGAGGGATCCATAATTATTAAGGGGTAACCGATTTATTTGGCATTCATGGACTTAAGCACTGCTTTCCATAAAGTTAACAGAGGAAGATTATGGCAGGTGCTTCAGTCCATGAATTGCCCAGTTAAGGATTTTGTCAAGGCTACATCAGAATAGTAGTGCTTGTGTGCACTTTGGGGAACAGGGGCAATGTACCAAATATTTTAAGGTAATATCAGGTGTCCGCCAAGGGTGTGTACTAGACCGTGTCTTGTTTACACTGTATATCAATGGTCTATATAAGGCATTGGTGGAGTCTGGGACAGACTGTCAATAAACGTTTTCCGCTTCTGGCATATGCGGATGATGTAGTTATCCTCCTAATGCACCTCCAGAAACTTATCAAGGTCTATACAGACTTTGTCAAACTTAGACCTACAAATAAATACAAGTAAACCTGCAGTGAAGGTAGCTGCAGCAGGGAGAGCTAACAAACTAAAGATGTGTAGTATCTTTAACAATGGCTCTGGGATTCCACTTGTAACAGAATTTGACTATTTGGGCATTCGATTATCAGAGAACTGGAATTGAATGGTGCATATACACAAACAACATATTAAAATGAAACAAGCATTAGGGGGTCTAGCACATTTCATGGAATGTGCCAGGGACAGCCCCTTAGAATTATCTTGGAAGTATATCGAGCTCAAACTAAAGTGGCAACTAATTATGGTGCTTCACTGTGGGGGTTAGAAAAAAAAGTACCTTTCCTAGAGTCTACAGAGAATGCTTTTTTAAAGAAACTGTTGGGCCTGCCTGGCTTCGCCCCAAATTATGCAGTGCTTGTGGAGTTTGGGGCCCACCCTATCGGGGACAACTGGTATGGGGCACCACTGATGCACTGGATGAGTATTTGGTGGAACCCTAGAGCCTCTGTGACTCAGTCGTTGATTAATAATCTGAGCACGGTACCCTCTGGAGGAGGATACCGTGGATGACATTTATAAATGATTGTTTGAATCAATTTGGTTTTGCCGACCTCCAGTGCCCTACAAACCTTTTATCTATGGAGGAGAAGAAGTTGTATAAAAAGTGCATAATAGATGCCATTAAGAATAAGCTGGAATCAAATGGGTGGCTGCTGGACTCTTAATAGAAAACATGCCATTATATCAAAAAGTGAGGGCTTGGCCTTTTTTGACATTTAATAATAATCCAGTTGATTGGAGGTTTGTGACAAGAGCCTGTTTTAACTTACTGCTTTTGCAAGATACCACAAGGAATTGGCAGGGGTATGCTTAGAATTCAACCTGTCCATGCTGTGAAACTCTAGTATAGGATCTTTTGTTATATTTTATCCCTGGTATATTGAGATTAGGAAACTGACAATTATTCCACTGTTAAAACTAGCACGAATCACCCATTGTCGAACAGCCCTCACATTTTAACTTCGGGCGGACTCGGTTTTCGCTGCCTGGTGTTTTTTAGTGATGAGGGCTTGGTATTTGAAGAAATGTATTGTTGATAGAATGGTGTAGTATGTTTTAATTTTTGGACGACTGTGATTTTAATCTTTGTATGTGTTTTAATCCTGTTAAATAGTGTGATAAATTGCTGTAATATACTCCTATGTCCCATCCCCTTTCCTCCATACTGTATGGGCATCCCTCGCTAGGGACGGGAGACAGAACCTTTTTCACCAGAAAAATCATCTTCCCCTTTAAATTTAGTTGCGCACAGGGGTGCGGCTCTGGGAGCATGCGCTCACCTGTCTCCGGCCAACGGTGCCACTCCCCAGTCTTTTCAACGTTGACGGGAATAGACCGCTTTCACCAGCGCTCCTGGTTTAGGCCTCCAGCCTAGTAGTTCCATGCGCTCTTCCCCGGAGAAGTATTCTTTTTTCCTTTTCAATATTAGGTACTGCTCTGTCCTCTGCCGCCAGGCTCCTCCCCGGCGCATGTCGACGACGGCGTGCTTCAGCTAGTGTCCAGCCTGTGAGGGTCACTTCCCAACATCCGACCACCACGCCATCTGCCTCCGGTGCCTTGGCCAAGACCATGGCTGGGACGGCTTTATGGCATGCAACGCCTTCACCCCGCGCATGCTCAAGAATCCGCTAGCCAGGCGAGGGGAGCTTTTCAGAAGATCGCCTCCATGGAACCTTAAAGCATTCGTGAAACGTAAGACCGGGCCCAAGGTAGGTGCCCTGTTCTCATCCGTACCCCGCAATGGTAACTCCTTTCACATGAGGCCCCTAAGCGGAAGGGACCTCTCAAGTTCTAAGGCCAGCAAGAATACTGAGGTTTATCCAGCTACTGACCCCCGGGCAAAGGGGTCACAAAATCCTACCAGTGCTACTGCTGAGGGGCCAGTGGGCTCTATTACCGAATCCCAACCCGAGGGGCTACGCCCTAATACCAGACCTATGTTTGAGGGGGTGCCTTCACGCAGCACTACCTGTAATATCGCTGCAGGCACTCCGCCTACCAGGCCTCGACCTGAGGTGCAGGGAAGGCCACAACCACCACCCCTCCGTGTATTGGTGGAATCTGGTCCCAGCTCAGCAAGTTCCACGATGCAGGCACATGGCATGGAGCAAAACAAAATGGCCACCGGGCCAGACAACATGGCAGTTCACCTGACGCCTTTTCCCTTTGGAGACCAGACAGGGGAACGAGGTTCCAGGTGGGATTGGTCAACTCCTGTCACTTGATCCACATCCTATTCATCCACTTTGCAGGGCAGATACACCTCGCCCTATGCAGCGAGAAAGGGCACGCCCAGGACACAGCAGCTTCAGGGCCCTACCTCTACGCCTATACCATCAGTCACACCTCTGGCATGTGAGGGCAGATACTTTGAGAAGTTCTATGCTCTCATGACATCACCACAGATGGGTACCATCCTCAGGGACGTAATCAGGGACATGCTCCCTCCCTTAGACCCGAAAGCACCGGCAGCCATAATGCCTCTGGCTCCAGTTCAGCCCCTGGCTGCCATGTCTGGTCCAGTCACGGTGGCCACGGCTCCGCCACCTCAGCAGCCTACGGCACTGATAATCAGCACACCACAGCTGCCTGCACCCAGCACTCCTCCAGCTCCCCGGATCCGCAGAACGTAACAGTGGACACAGACGAGGAGGAAGACCCGGACACCCCATCGTCAGCAAACGCTTTTCACAGGCGACTGGTGGGCCTGGTTGAGTACCTAGGAATCCCGCAGCCACAGATGGAGTTTAAAGGGGAGGAATATGTTTAATTGTGAAAAAGGTTCTGTCTCCCGTCCCTAGCGAGGGACGCCCATACAGTATGGAGGAAAGGGGACTATGGACTATGAGTACGTTAGTCACTACAGTGAGTAACTTATAATGATCTAGACGACTGGCTAGTCAGGTCGAGGTCTCCGGAGGCAGTGCAGCACATGGCCTCTGCCCTCATAGATACACTATACGATCTGGGGATTTCTAGCAATCTCAAAAAGTCACAGTTATTGCCCACGCAGAGGGCCTCATCACGAGTTGGGCGGTAACGCCTGTGCTATTAGCGCCGGCGCTAATAGCCCTACCGCGAAACCCCCTGGCGCTATTAGCGCCGGATCACGGGTTTGGCAGAACGGTTAATGCCCATCCCCATTGGGCCCATTCGGGAATTCCTCATTCCACATTGTGCCCAATGGGGAAAATTCGCACTATTACCGCTGGCGGATTTCCCGCCGGCGGTAATCGCGCCAAAAATCGGCAAAAGCTGAGAGCTGGGGGGAAATCTGCCAAAGCCATGATCTGGCAGACCCTTAAATGCGGCGGTAATAGTGCTACCGCCGCATTTAAGGGTTACCGCCAAACTTGTGATGTGGCCCAGAGTCTGACCTTTCTGGGCCTTATGTGGGACACGAGGTCCGAGAGAATCTTCCTCCTCAGTGAACAAGATCACAGCTTTCAAGAGGGCCACTGCACATTTTCTCAGCAGAGCAGAGACCTCGGCGTGGTGGTACCAAAACCTGCTGGGAGTCATGGCTGCATGTTTACTTGCAGTGCCATGTACAAGGCTCAAAATGAGGCGGCTGCAACTACACTTTTCAGCCTCCCGGAACAAGGAGAAGGGCTCTCAGGCGGAGCAGGTCAGCATACCACAGCATCTCCACCAGGATCTGGTCTGGTTGGGTACAGACAACAACCTGTGGATAGGCAGGCCCTTCAGGCAACCAACACCTCAGTTCACCATTACCACAGACTCCTCCTAGAGGGATGGGGGCTACAGCCACAGTGTCCATGGAGTATGGTCTCGTCAGGAGCAGCTGGTGCACATCAACTGGCTTGAGATGATGGCTATCTGGCTTGCCCACAAATTCTTTATCCCCATGTTCACCTGCAAGGCTATTCTCATTCAAATAGGAAGCTCCACCCGCATGTATTACATCAACAAGCAGGGTGGCACCAGGTCCGCTCCCCTCTGCAGACTGGCGATCGATATTTGGGAGTGGTCTCTGGTGAACAATATCCACCTGTTGGCAGTCCACTTCCTGGGGAAGTCCAACCTAGAGGCCGACAGGCTTAGCAGGCTTGCTACGGCCAACTACGAATAGCAGTTAAACAAGGAGGTCCTTCAGGGGATCTTCACCAGATGGGGTAATCCACAGGTGGACCTCTTCGCCATCAGTACCAATAGGAGGTGCCCCCAGTTTGCCTCCTGGCCGCCTGGCTGGGGCAAGGTAGGGGTTCATTAGGCGACACTATGCAGATCCCATGGAACATCATGAACGCGTATGCTTTTCCCCCCTACTCCCCTGGCGCACAGGGTCATCTGCAGAATAAGGGAGTCGCAGGACTTTCGGATCATCCTGATGGCTCCATGGTGGCCAGCAAGACCCTGGTTCTCTGAACTTCTCAGCCTTTGTGACTAGGCCCCTGTACACCTCACAGTAGGTCCAGCACATCTAATCTCAGCAGCGGGGCACTGTGATTCACCCTGCACTGCAGAAATGGGTCCTTGCAGTGTGGTTCCTGAACAGGTCACCCTGAAGCATAGGTACCTGTCACAGGCTAACCTGGCTATCATGCAGGGGGCTAGGAGTGACCCTACCAGGAGCCAGTAGAAAATCAAGTGGCCCAGGTCCTGTCACTGGGCAGTAGCAAAGGAAATTGATCCATTGACTTGCACATTGGACAATGTTATATCCTTCTCTGCACACCTCGGACATTCAGGGTTGCAGGTAGACACATGCTGCACCTATCTGGCAGCCATTGAGGCATACAGGAACTCGGAAGAGGAAGTATTTTCATCCTCGAATCCGGTGGTTAAGAGGCACTTGGCAGGTCTGACTAGGCTGTATGCACCTATCAAGAAACCACACCCTGTATGGGATCTTAAAGGGGTATTGGGCACCCTGGCGAACAAACTATTCAAGCCCATGGTGTCCACGGACATCAGACTAGTTACCATTAAGATGGCCCTGCTAGTGGGCCTTACCTCGGCACACCCAATCAGTGAGATCCAGGTGCTGGTGGCTTCAGAGCCATATACTTCATTTCACAAGGACAAGGCAGTGCTCGGAACACACCTTGCATTTATGCCTAAGGTGGTTGTTACGCTCACCTGGCTCCCACAGGGGCGTCGGTCGGACCCGGACTGCTGCGGCCTCCACCCACGTGATGCGTAGTGCAGCGATGACTGATTGGATCTGCCCTCCTAATCTTGTCTGCTTGACCCGTAGAAATATTCTCCTACAAGTGGAGAGATGATTTAGCCACTTGTGGATTCAAGTGATAGCTCCCCCACTGTCCTCCCCACTAATCGCCTCTGTGCCCTCTCAGCAATCTCACCTTATATTCTTGGAGGATGAGCCCTCCATCCTGCGAAGCATGTAGGGGCGCGTTGATGACCAGTTACTTCACTGGCCTGAAGATATTGGAAGAGTTGTAGATGAATCCTGACTCCAAAAGGTCCTGGCGAAGAGCCGTAAGTATATAGTTCGTAAGAGTTCAAAATGTCTGGAATTCACTCCTGCCCAATTCCTCTTTTATCTTGCAACTTTGACCCAATAAGAAGATTGACTGCTGAAAGCGCTCCGGTAAAAGTCTGTATTACCCAAAAATGTCCGGTAAATAATGCCAAGTGTTAAACTTGCTGCTTTCCCCTTTTCTTACAGGTGCAGCATAAGAAGATGTGGCGTGCTGATGAATAATACCTCCGGCGGTAAAATCAGGTAAGCATATGGCGACTAAAGAGATTGTCTCTGTCTGTTCTCTCTGCTCACCTTGTTGTTACTTGTCCCCCTTAGGTGCCGGGATTCAGCGATGTAAAGATGGAGACAGCGCCGGATCGAATAAATTCTGCCTGGAATGGTGAGTATGGCGCGGCGCTTCTGCTGCGATGCAACGCTTTTAAAACAAAGTCTTTCCTCTGGTTTGAAGATGCGATGAATCCGGAATCAGGTAAGAAATCAGGTAATACTCTTGTTCTAACCTTTGCTTCTTTCCTTCTTTCTAGGTGCTCCAGGTTCGAGGCCGGCGTGGCAGAAGGCTGGATGCTGCTGCTTGCACGGTGAACGTTACGCTGCTGGATGCAGAATAACGCGAAGCATGTGCTGCTCTTTGGGCGTGGTTTAAATAGCCTCCAAAGTAGTCCCAAGTAGGTATTCCTCCCCGACCACACCCGAGTAACAAAATAGTCCCTAAGGTAAAGTAGTCCCTTCTAGGCCTCACATGGGTTTGGATCTTCTTGCAGCATGGTCTGCATCAGGTAAGTGTGCACCTATGAGCCTGGCGCCTATGGCGCCAGGACTGATGTCCCATATGAGCCTGGCGCCATAGGCGCCAGGACTGAACCCAGACACCCCCTAACAGGGGTTGTTGGATTTTCTCAAGGCAACATGATGCCTGCTCCCCGGGCTGATGGACGTGGTCTGGATGCCCGGGGGTATGCATCTTGACAGCTGTCTCCTTTTTCCACCTAAATGAGGAGATGGTGTTACTGACATTCTTCGCGGACCCTAGGTAAGGCTCAGACGGTATTGCACTGTCTGGATGTCAGATGTGCGCTAAGATTCTACCTTGACAGGATGAACAGCGTCTGTAAATCAGACGCCCTCTTGATCACCTTTGAAGGATCAAAACCAGGCTCTCGGGCATCCAAGACTTCCATAGCAAGGTGGATGGTTATGGCCATCAAGGAGGCGTATGACGTGTAGCATAAACCATTGCCAGCAAACATGCATGCTCATGCCATCAGCGCGAAGACCACTGCAGTAGCTTTTCAAAGACACGTTCCGTGGCAGGTTATCAGCAAAGCGGCTACATGAGCTACTCCCTCGGCCTTCTGCAAGCACTAAAGCTTAGATGCCAGCACAACGTCGGGCGAGGCATTTGGCTTGGCAGTGTTGAGGAACTTGTTTTCTTAAGAGGGGCAACTCTCCACCCTAGGGATACATTCATTTGTAATCGCCCATACAGTATGGAGGAACAGGGACTGGACGTAGGAGTAATTATATGTTGCTCACCAAAGTGACTAACATACTCCTAGTCTATATTCCCCTTTCCTCCATATGTCCCACCATCCTTCCCCCTAATAGATCTGGTGTCATTAGACAATGTTAATATTGTTGATGCGTCAAAGGGGTCTGAGGAGTGGCGCCGATGGACGGAGTCAGGGGAGTGCATGCGCCCATGGCCGCGCCCCAGGGCGCATCTAAATTTAAAGGGGAAGAGGATTTTTCTGGTGAAAAAGTTTCTGTCTCCCGTCCCTAGTGAGGGACTCCCATACAGTATGGAGGAAAGGGGACTATGGACTAGGAGTACGTTAGTCACTTCGCTGAGTAACTTATACTTTTTAATCTGATTTTATGCATACTTTTATGGTATATTTTACCGAAATAAAGCCGATATGATGATGAAATGAACCACCAACACAGTGCCCACAATACCTGTTTAATTTGTAGATAAGTGCTGCGACTGACAAATATTCCAAACATCCAGAAGCAAATGGAAATAAGGAGTCCGACAATCCACGAAGACAGAAAGCACAAAAGTCAAAATGAGAGTAGAGGAAAATCCTTGAAAACACAGGAGAACCAAAAAATGTCAAAAGTCAGACATCCTCAAAGAAGTAAGTAGAATTCCCAAGAGTTCACAAGTAACTGCAGGAAGAAAGAATCCACAAGACAAAAGTGTTACGCGAAGAACATCAACAAAGAAACATTGAGGAGCGCCACGCCTATTCCGGCTAGATTAACAGTGTAGGGGTGGCGTTTCTAATGGATTCTTTCCTCCCACCGATTCCTCATCTATGATATCCCTATCCCAGTTCAGCAGTCCTCTGGAAACTTTACTGCTGCTAGGGGATGCAGTGCGGCTCTCTGCCCCACGCGCCCCGGACTGGACTTGATGTTGGGGTCAGCATAAATGGTGGTGCATCTCCCTGTGACCTCAGTTCCTTTTTTCTGCGCACTCTGTTCGCTGCTTGGGAATGCACTTGATGAGCTTCTATTTTCTAAAATGGTGCCATGCCTACTAAGTCGAAGGCCTCAGGCTTCAAGCTGTGTGCAGATTGTGGCCGGGAGATGTCGGTCTCGTATCCGCACCAGATTGGTCTATACTGCTTAGGCAAGGACCATGACATACAAAATTGCGGGTCATGCCACCTAATGCACCTCAAGGCTCTCTGGGAAAGAGCAGTGAAGATCTTTACTTTCCTCCAAAAGGCAAAGGGTGAGGCTCTGCCCTCTCAGTCGTGGTCGCATGGTGCGGAACGACACCCTGAAGAACAAGCGGCTCCGCGTAAGGAAAAGAGGGAGCAGCATCGTAAGAGATCCTGCTCCCTATGTGAGTCCTCACACTGACATTGATCTTTCTCTTCAAAGAAGAAGAGCCACCTCTCCAGGGAGTCCCCTGAGCATTCGGCACAGGCACCTTTTCCAACGCAATCCTCCATGCCGGACGAATGAGAGATCTTTTGCCTGAAGTTGTTGGATATATTCACCAAGCACTGGCGGTTCCTGCCTTGGCGCAGGCAACAGAGCCGTCAGCTTTGACTATGATGCCGCAGGGTTCCACCACGTCTGTTATGACCAACAAGGTACCCTCTGGGGTCCGCTCCCGCGCACCTAGGGGATTGGGCCTGGACCAGACAGAGACTGAGGTCTCTCAGCGCCGACGGACTCCACCTTCGGGAGCGGAGGCACCAGCGTCAGCGCTGACTGTCGTTGACACAGCAACCTCCGTGGAAATATGTTTCACTCCCTAGGGACACCTTCATGTCAAAGATGTACGACATCTGTGGCCAAGAGGACGACCAGGGGAAGGTGAGGATGTGCTGGGTCTGACAGAGGGACCTGCAAGGGTCCAGTGACATTGACACTGCTCTAGTGATGGATTTTTTGCCATCTCCCATTCCAGGAAAGCTTCAAGCCACCTTACAGCATTTGATGGGTAGGGTGGCTAATACCCACGGACTATGAGCTCCATCCAGGTTCCATGGTTCAATACAATCTTTGGGATATTCTGAATGATGCCCCCAAGAAAGAGATGCTTCTGCCCTCAATGTGGCAGTGGTGGCTGCTGTTTTTGACCCGGCCTTTCTTTCGTCCCATGCTTTGCCTGAAGGTTTGGTGGTTCAGGCCACGAGAGCTAGCCTGAAAACTTCTACTTTGCTGTCCCTTCCATTGGACAGGCAGAGAAGGAGGGTTGACGCATAGTGCAAGAAGGTGTTTGTGTTGGGCAGTCTTGCACATCGGGCTGTTAATGCCTCTTACGCCATGGCGAAGTTGTTCTTCGCCCTTTAGACAACTGAGGCCGATGCAGGGGTCGCCATTAAGATTGGATAAGTAGGAGCTAAAAAAATCTCCTCTATGTCCAGCATTAACCAGTGACCAGGAGCTACCGAGGAGCTAGTGCATGACGTTCCGCACATCTAACTTCCACATACGATGCAAACATAACATCATTATTTATGAACACTTATGCTATAAAATGTTGCATAGATGTATTCTAATGTATATTTCTAAATTGTCCCAATGTACAGAGTTAGAATTGCGTAGGTTTGTTCGGCATCAGTTGGCTTAGGGAGCCAAAAGTAACTCCTCGTAGTTGTTGCGAACAGGTTAATCAGGTTCTGGTAGGCTACAGGCACAAGCTAAATAGCTCCAACTCCCTTCAATTTCGAACCCTGCAATGCAGCCGAGTACATTCATTTTGACGGCCAAAACCTTTTTTGGAGCTAAGGCTGACTACACCCTGCAGAAGGTCCAGTTGTCTAAGGCAACTGCTAGGTCCTTGGGCGTAGCACTGCAACAGCCTTCCGCACAGCTGTCTCTCTCGGGACAGGATTTTAAAATTTTATTTACCATGAATTTGTTGAATTCATTCAACATTACATATATAAAAACATATACAGAAAATATTTAAAATCGAAACCAGCATAATAAATATACATATTACATATACATTCTTCAAATACAATTACAAAATTCCCTCAATTAGAAAATCCTAAAATGTAATTTCAACCAAATTGATTTCTCATAAAAATTTCAGAACACTTTTAGTAAGACCCGGATCATGTACACCTGGTAATCTGTGCAAAAAAGCATCTGATTTTAGCCATTCTGACGGGTAAAAAGCTAATTTCTCAGTTGGTCCAGGGCTGTACACTGTACCAGCAAATGCTTTAGTGTTTACACAGTTGCTTCACTGTCACAGTAGTTAGTCTCCTTTCCCTTTTTCACCCATCTCATTCACTCTAACTGCAACGATGTCTCCTGTTTGTATAACATTAAGTCGGAATGTAAGGAATAACGAGCGGCAATAGAACCATCTCAAATAGTTTGGGATCAGACCTGTTGATTTATCAATTAATGAGTGGCTATGATATAATGTATAACTTCTCATTTTGTTTATTGTACTAATCCAATCATATTCAAATAGGATTTTTTTACAAAAGGGATAGGAAATTAGTAACTCCTGTGAGAAACCAGAAGGTGTCTCACCCACTGGTCCCTGAGTAACTGTCATCCAGTTGGCCAGGACACAGCCATCGCTTTTGGATCCAGTTCCTGGTGGTGGAAAAGTGCAGGAAGATCACCTGGATTAGGGGTCTTTGGGGAGTGGGACACCGGATGGAGAGACGCTTTATCGCTCTCTTTCCTGTAACACCTTCACCTCATCCTATTAGATAGGATACATAGGAACCTCATCCGCCCTTTCCCCTTTCTTGCACAAACACTTTCACACAGACAGCCGCTCTGGGAGAAAACAGACTAACACCCGAGCAGTGTACCTGACATGTCCCAATACAATGGTCCGGCGAGGTCCGGAAGTTACTGACCATCACTCACACCTGACTTCCATTAAGCTACCCACACGGATAAAAGGCGGGCCACTAAAGCACACTGTGAGCGAGGCAAAGCACACAAGGAAACAGCAGTTTCGATGTGGCAGCTGAACTGGTGAGGAAAGACGGCAAAACAGGAGGAGATCGCAAGGAGGGAAGTTCCCTTGACCTTTCTGCCATGGAACCGTAACTTTCAAGAACCCTTGAGATTAGAATGCATAAGGCCAGGAAACCAGGCTGAAGAATCTGTATTGTGTGTCGGAGATACCCACGGCCCTCCTGCTACACTAATGAAGGCGGGAGAAGCAGCAGCTGCCGTGGTACCATCCTTGGCTCCAAAAACAAAGCAGCGTCCCTGAAATCAACCCAGCCAGTGAGTTGGAGAGGCCGACACAAGACCGGTCTCAGTTGAAGCCAAGGTTGCAAGCAGCAACATTGTATGGCAAGCGCTAGAATGAACATTGTTAAAACGCGTATGATAAAAGGTGCAAGTACATTTGAACTGCTGATGAGTGTTGGATCCTTGAAGAGACTTTGATGCAATGCCCTTGACAGAGTGGTCCGGCACCGCGTGGGTGCTCAATTGAAGGGCTCTGCAAGGTGTCCAGCTTACAATTGTGAGCCGAACTGGTCCTGGATGGGTAAAGCAAAATCCCATGCACAGCCGAAAGTGTTTGGTTTTCATGTAGAAAAGAAAGTATTCAGAAGAGAACAAAGAATTGTGAATCGAAGTGGTCCTGCGATGTGCAGAGCAAAATCCAGCGCACAGTCGAAAGTCTTCCATTTTCATATATTAAAGAAAGTTTGAAAAATGAGAGATTTGGTCCGAGCCCGGCAGAGGGAGACCAATTGAAGGTTTTGTGTTAAAATAGGTCTGAGCCTGGCAGAGGAGGATACGGGGTGAACAGCTAATCACCCGAGAAGTTGTGCATAGGAGAATCCTGAAGATAAAAGATCTTTTGAATGTATGTTTGTCACATCAGGTCCTCTGAAATAAGAGACTTTGAATGGCAAAGAGACTTTGGCACAGAAGGTCCTGAAACTGTGATTTTGAAGTGCATCCTTGTGCTAGAAAAGCCAGAGTATGTGCTAAGCTCGAGTGTGCCGCCTTGTCCTGTGCTCAAAACGAGGGGAAGGCATGCTAACAGCTCAACTAGCCTGACATCATTTCTTGAACACTTTTGTTTTGCATAACATTGTTTCCCACACCATTTGTATTTAGAAGTAAGGATTGGCAATAGGTTCATAGTATAGGTCCTTTTTATTTTGACCAGACTCTACTAGGACTGTTTTCATTATTATTTGATGGTCGTAGCTTTCTTCCAACTTTCGATTTAGGATTAGATGGATGTTATTCAAACCCAATTGAAGTTCAATAAGCACGCTTGAACTGCGATCACTTGTGTCTGTCTTCACTGTTTGATACCATGCCTTCCCTACACTCCCCACTGTTTGAGTATAGCTTCCCAAGGATTGCACCTGCATGCTCCTTGAAGTCATTCAAAAGTTTAGTTGCCCACCTTCTCCATGTTATTATTCAAGTCATCATAGAGCGTATTTGGTACCGCCATCACAGTGTTACGATAGTGATAACACTCTGCACCTATACCAACTATTAATTGAGACTAAGCCCAACTCAAACCCCGCTGTAGAGGCACATTTGAAGGCAAACCCACAGATTTTGTCCAAATTAGGCCTTCAATGTCTTCCCAGTCCAGTTGTCTTGCTCGTGGTTCCAATTCCAATCCATATAAATGTGACAAAATCATTTTCATTTTGGTGAAATCCAGAAGCGGCACACTAGAACATTTTCAGTATTTCTTCAAAATCTTACGCATCTGGGCTGCACATTTTTCATGCCTTTGCCCCAAGGGGCCATGGTCTGTCTACTCCGGGAAGAGGTCAGGGTGGATGCTGCCAGAAGAAAAGTAGAGGAAGAAGTACCCAGTGTGTTGGTGTTGCAGCTGCCTCTGTCTCCGCCTCACCACAGGGTGCCAAACCTCAGTGACATGCTTTGCCACTCTTCGGCGGTGGGGGGAGGCTTTCCTCCTTCAGCCCGGAATAGTCAAAAGCCACTCCCAACGCCTGGGCCATACAGGTCATCCAACAGGGACATTGCCTCCTATTCCTTCAGCGCGCCATGGCCCTCTGACAACCCTGTTATCTCCGGACTTCATCGTCCTAGAGGAGGTTTGTACGCTTATGTCGGAAAGCTTTAACGAGCTGATTATGCGCACAAACTGAGCAAGGTGTGGTACTCCACCTATTTTCTGGTGCTGAAGAACAACAGTTGATTGTACTCCATTCTAGATCTACGGCTGCTGAACTTGTTCTTGCGCAAGGACAAGTTCAAGATGGTTACTCTAGACCAGATCTTGCAAGCCCACGATCTTCGGACTAGTTGATTTCTCTCGACCTTTCGGGATGCCTATTTCTATGTGCTGATATATCAAAAAGCACAGGACGTACCTAAGGTTCATAGTAGCCTAACACCTATACCAGTTCAAGGTCCTGCCATTTGGTCTTTCCTTGGTCCCAGGGTTTTTACTAAGCTGCTGGCAGTGCTAGCGGCTTGCCTTAAGAGAGAGGCCATTAATGTCTTTCACTACCTGGATGATTGGTTCCTTGGGGCTCACTCCCCAGATCTGGTGTCTGAGCACGTACTCAGTACATGCACTGTTTTGCACAGCTTGTGCTTTTCCCTGAACTTCAAAAAGTCTTGAGTTTCGCCGTCCCAGTCTCTCTGATTCATTGGGGCAGTCTTGGACTCTTGTCTGGGCAGGGCTTTCCCACCCGAGGATTGAGTCGTGAACATAGTTTGGGTAATTCCAGGAACAAGACGCGGCCTCTGCTTTCCTGCGCTTTCTGGGACTCATGTTCTCCTGCATCCTTGTGGTGCTGAGGTGAGGCGGCGCAAGGGATCACTTCAGTACCTTTGCCATTGCCAGTTGTTGCAGTTTCAGGACCATGTGTCAGACCTTCTACAGGTGGTTCCATGTATTAATGTCCCTGCAAAAATATCCTTTTTTTGTGGAGACATTATTGCATAGGAGCAGGGGGCATTCCCGCAACCCGTCCGCATACATTTTTTTTTGGGGAATAATTTTTATTATTTTACAAACAACACTCCAAACATTACAACCAATTAGGACAATCATGATCATTCATCAGACGTTACATTGTGAAATGCGCTCTTCTGTCCTTCCCCCCTCCCACCCCATTAACATGAGCCTCTATCTCTGTGTCGTCCACCTGAACATCTACAGGCTTATCTATAGCCGTCATTCCTTCTGTGTCATCAGCTTCGTGGTCGGCCTGGGGAGGGACCACCATTGAGGCCACCAATTGCCTCCAAGCTATCAGGGGACCCACCTCTTCTTCCCCTCCTCTGGTGACTGCCTCATAACAGACAGCTGTTTCTGCCTCTGCCCATTTCAAGAGGTCTGCCCACCACATCTCGATTCTAGGCCGATGGGCCGCTTTCCAGCACATTTCAATTCTCTGCTTGGCTAGGATGTACGCCAAGTCCTTCATCTTAGTAATGTGCCTTAGGTTACGTGGCCTGGTAAAGCTCCCAAGCATGCATGCCCAAGCAGACCCCACATCTAGCACCACCCCTCTGTCCGCCAATCTTGTTTTCAGTTCTGTGCAGAACTTACTCACTTCCGGGCAAGCCCAGAACATATGCAGCAACCCGGCTTCCTCCTCCCTGCACCTGGGGCATTTTTGTATAGTCGGACCTCCAAACCTGGCTATTCTACCGGGGTCAAATATGCTCTATGGGTGGCGTATAGGATCTGCTGAAGTCTCGCATTTCGGACACCTTCTTATGATACCTTAGGACTCTATCCCATTTTCCATCTGTCATGGGTTCACCCACCTCCTCCTCCTAGTCATGCCTCAGCTGAAGCAGCTCCTTCCCCGCCCCAGTACTTAGTAACTCTTATATACGAGATATTTCATGCCTACCCTCAGACACATCATACATCATCTCTATGGTGGCATCAGGTTGTTCAGCTAATACTGCTTCCGGCCACCTTTCTCTCACCCATTTAATGATTCTGTAATAAGTGATATGTTGACCTTTATGCACCCCGGTATCCTCCATTAATCTATGAAATCCTAGTGTTTCTTCCTCCTGCCATATATCTCCAAGGGTGGCCAGGCCCATCAGTTCCCAGTATCTGCTGACCCCTTTTATCAGTTGGGAGTCTCCCCCACATAACGCCACCAACGGGACCTGCTGAGATAACGGGACCGGGTCACCTACTGTTTGCCATGCTCTACGCCAGACCTCCCAGCCCAGCCTCAGCAGTCTCGCCATCTCCAGTACCTTTATTTTAGGCAACCACACTATCTCTCTGAGGAAGTAGGGAACAGAATCACTCTGAAAAAGCCTGGCTTCGGCCGATTCCTTCTCTGACAACCACCTAGCTACATACAGTAGCTGTCCCGCCAAGTAATACAACTCAGAATTCGGCAGGTTTATACTCCCCTTATCACACGAGTTTTGTAATTTCCAGAGGGCCACCCTGTTCCTGGAATTGTGCCATATGAAGCTCCTGCACAGGCTATGAAGTTTGACAAAAGAGAGAGGCGTTCTCCCAGACAGTATGACAGAGACCCTAGTGATCCCAATGCTCAAACCTGACAAACCCCCTGACAAATGTGACTCTTACCGCCCACTTGCTATGCTCAATTGCGACGTTAAAATATTAACAACGATCCTAGCAAAACGACTATCCAAAGTGATAGGGGAAATAGTACACCCGGACCAAAACGGCTTCATACCCGGCCGCAATACATCTCTAAATTTGCGCAGGCTCCAACACATCATAGCCCAGACCAACACTTGCGACGAAAACCTAGCACTACTATCCTTAGACGCCATTAAGGCGTTCGACTCCATATACTGGGAATGGCTAATAGCAGTTCTGGAGGGATTCGGAGTCGGCCAAGGATTTATCAGATGGGTCAAGATCCTGTATAGCAAACCTAAGGCCAGGCTGAAATCTGGGAAATACGTGTCTGAAAAATGGGATATTCAGCGGGGTACTAGACAGGGCTGCCCGCTCTCCCCCATGCTCTACGTCTTAGGATTGGAACCTATAGCAATTTATTTCAGACAGCAATTCTTTGATGCGGGGATCAGGCTAGCAGGAATAGACCATATCATCTCATTATATGCGGATGACGTCCTGTTGTATGTTAACAATCCCCACCTAAATGTGCCGACAATATTAGAGGTGCTCGACAATTTCACCAGATATTCAGGTATCAAGTTTAGCAAAACTAAATCCTGCTTGTTCCCTCTGGCAGGACTGAAAAACAGAAACAGCGATGATCTCCCCAAAGTGGGTATCGAATGGCAGACTGCCTCCTTCCGTTATCTAGGGATCCAAATAATGCATACCCCAGAATTAATGCACATACACAATACACAGGCCAAAGTACCAGCACTACGCAAATCCATAAGATTCTGGGCGAAGCTCCCATTGTCCATGCTAGGGAGGGCCTCGATAGCCAAGATGATTATTCTACCCAGATTTCTGTACGGATTCCAGAATGTCCACTTTTACATCAAAAACCCCTTCTTCCAGCTTCTCAATAAAATAATCAAGGAATTCCTCTGGGGAAAGGGCAGACATCGGGTAGCCTTATCCACGCTAGTCCTACCGTACGACCAAGGTGGCATACAACTACCAAATCTAGAAAAGTACTATCTGGCGGCCCAACTGAGCCATGTATCCAAATGGCTAGCGGACGAAGCCACGTCTGAGACACCCCTGCTACAGGCCATGATAGCCCCGATCCGCTTGAAAGAATGGCTTTGGGCCCCACAGAAACTGACACATAGACCACCACTATTGGCGACCCTAGGCAAGAAGATATGGCACAGAGCCATGATGGTCCTGCGCCTGAAACACCCATACTCCCGAGAAGTGCCAATCATCTCAGGGCTCGACAAGACAGACACCAACCCATACAATATCAGGCTCTGGGAAAAGAAAGGGATATACACTTGGGGCGACCTATACACCGATGGCATATTTAGAGAATTCACTGAGCTGCAGGCGGCAGAAGATATCCAGGTCGGCCAATTCCTATGGTATCAAAAGCTCCGCAACATAGCCCGCACAAGATGGTCCACCTGGCCGGAAGAACCCGAAGAAGACCCCTTCTTGACACTGTTGTATAACTTGAGCGAAGGGGGAAAACCGATATCTCAAATATACAGTCTTCTGAGAAACATCCCTAATCCTCGCAGTGCTGCATTAAAGACCCGCTGGGAAACAGACATGGGACAGGAAATGACAGATAGCGAATGGCTCAGAGCATTGACCTTCCCAAAAGAGGTCTCCAGGAACCAAAGATTTAGATTAATTCAAATCAACGTATTATACCGTACCTACTTGACCCCGAGCAGGGTGGCAAAGTTCAAAAGGACCACTGAGATGCACTGCACCTGGTGCGGGACGGATGAGGCTGACTTGATCCACATGCTATGGAACTGCACCAAGGCACAGAACCTCTGGTCGAAAGTGCAGCAAACCTGTGAGGCAGCAGAAGTCACAAGATACAAATGGACCCCAGCTGAGTGCCTCCTAGGCAGCTACTCTAGGCCAGCCAAACTGAAACACGCTGTAAAGGTAATGGACCTGCTATGCATAACGGCCAAAAGAACCATCGCCATGGCCTGGAAAAAGCCCACAGGACCAAGCCACAAAGCATGGCGCAGAGAACTGGAAAGGTGGGCGAATGCCGAAACCAGAGCCTGGGAGGACAGTGTAACTAGATCTACCGAAGACTCGAGCATGGCACTGGAGGCATGGAAAGACACCTTAACCAAACTGTTCAGATCCCCCGATGACAAACCTCCCTGAATGTCGCAGGTATCCATCCCACTGCTAATCACGAAATCAAGGAACACTCGAAACCACACCCCCCAACCCCCGGACTACACCGAGAAGAACTCCCCCCGCTCCCCTGTGGACACTAAACCCACCCTCCCCGACAATGCCTACCGCCAAACACCCATTCGCAAGGAGACTGTTAATGTTAAGTTTGTTTATGTATGTTGTTATTCTGTTTTATGAACAAGGCATGACTGTAATAAGTCGGTCAGGTGCCCTGAATTAAGGCCCAGACCAGTAAAAATGTAAAGCGCTCTTAACCACAAATGCCAATAAATAAATTTTAAAATAAATGAAGTTTGACAAAAAAGCGTTTAGGGATCAAGTACGGGACATTCACGAAAAAGTGTAGCAGTCTGGGAAGGACTACCATTTTAAGCAAAGCTGCTCTTCCCATCATGGCCAGGGGCAATCTAGACCAGAACCCCATGCTGTTTTTAATACCCTATACTGCTATCTGCGTGTTGTGTTTGTGTTCTGCTCCTATCGTGTGGTATACATCTATGCCTAGGTATCGAAACGTCTCGGTTCGCCAAGGTATTGGCAAAATAGGCAGTTTTCTTAGCGGGGTACCTTTGTATCTCCCGAGTGGGAACACACTGGACTTTCAGGGGTTTACAGCTATGCCCGAGAGGGTGGCATTACCTCCATGACATATTGTAGGTTCTCTTCCGTGAAGCGCAGATACAAAAGCAAGTCATCGCCATACAGTGATATTAAATGTGTGCCTCCCGCAGTATGGATCCTTATCTCCCCGTATTGTTGCCTAAGGCAAGCTGCCAACGGCTCCAGAGCAAGGATATATAACATGGGCGACCAGGGGCATCCCTGTCTGGTTCCCCTACTAAGTCTCCATTTATCTGAGATTATAGCACCAGTTTTAACCCTTGCCATCGGGGAACTGTATATCTTGACCCATCTCAGGTACTCCGGCCCCATCCCATATGCTTTCAAGGTCGCCATCAACCAAGGCCATCTCACTGAATCGAAGGCCTTGACCACATCTAGCGACACATTGGCTAGCTCTCCTGGGTCTTTCTCTGATTGGTCAATAATGTGATGTAATCTCCTATGATTGTCAGTAATGTTTCTGCCAGGGACATAACCTGTTTGATCCGGGTGTATCAGTCTGCCGATGACTCGCTTAAGCCTATTGGCCAGCACAGCTGGGAGGATCTTGCTGTCCTGTCTGAGCATCGATAAGGGCCTATAAGACCCGCAGTCCGTGCTAGGCTTGCTCGGTTTCAAGAGCTGGATGATCACCGCCTCCCGTAGGGACTCTGGCAACCCTCCCCGTTCATAGGCCTCATTAAACATGGCCATCAGTGGCTGTAGCAGCTCTTGTCTGTACTTTTTATAATATTTGTTGGGTAATCCATCCGACCCAGGCGCTTTGCACGTGGGCAGGTGTTGGATCACTATCTCCAGTTCATGTGATGCAATAGGGGCATCCAGGTCTGCCCGTTCCAGGTCTTCTAATGTGGGCAGATGTATGTCTTCCAGTGTTTCTTGGATTTCTTGGCCCATATTTCCACCCACGTCTTCATACAGGCATTTGTAATACCTAAGGAACTCTTCGTTCACTCCCTCTTGAGTATCCTGGATCTGGCCCTCCTCCCCCCTGACCTAATCACTGGTCTTGGTGTCTCATTTTTATATAACCAGGCCAGCAATCTGCCTGGCTTGTCACCACCCGCATGCTGCCTTTCTGCATATTTCTTATAGTTCAGATTACACAGTCTATCCCAAAGCTCGCTGCTGGCTTGTTGAAGCAACCTCATCCTTGCTCTGTCTTCTCGGGTGGTCCCCCCATCTCATCATATCCTCTAGTTTCCGCTCTGTTTCCTGCAATTCTCGTTCTATACCTCCTTGGATCCCCCTGGATTTTGATATAGCTACCCCCCGCACTTCGACCTTGAATGCCTCCCATACTGTTCCTACAGATTGTACGCTGCCAGTATTAATCTCAAAGTACTCCGTGATGGCCTCCCTTAGGTCCTCTCGGTATCCTGAGTCCTGCAGTGCCTCAACTCTGAGCCTCCACGTCAGGATACGCGCCCTGGGGGGTTGGTGTCGGCACTCCAGGACCAAAGGGGAATGGTCCGACAGCACCCTGGCCTTATATTCCACACCCACCATTTCTCCTGCTATCTCAGCGGCTGCAGACACCTAATCTAGCCAAATGTGCAGGTCATGTGGTGCTGCGTAGTGTGAGTATTGCCTATCTGCTGGGTGCAGTCGCCTCCAGACATCCTCAGGTTTGAAATCTGTCAACAGGGCCTGTAATGCCTTAGCAGCCGGTGTGGGTTTGTCTAGCCTACTATATGATCTGTCCATCATGGGATTCAGAGTGCAGTTGAAATCACCTCCCCATAGTATAGCGCCACCCAGCAGGGGGCTGATTTTACTGTATAGAGACCTGAAGTAAGCCGCGGTATCTTGATTAGGGGCGTATAGATTTATAATGCTCACTTCCCGGTTTTCCAGCAGCCCCTCCGCTACCGCCATTCTGCCTTCCGGGTCTACTGTCGACCGGAGCAGCTGAAATGGCACCTGCGGTGCCACCATCTGATGACTCCCCTTGCATACGCTGAGTATGTAGCTCCCACGACACTCTCCTTCCATTTCCTCTTGACCACTTCCAGTTTCTATCTAGTGAGGTGGGTTTCTTGTAGTAATGCTATATCAATCCTCATCCTTCTCAGGTACATCATTACTTTATTGCGCTTTAAGTAACTATTGAGGCGCCGCACATTCCAAGTCACCACTCTGAGACTACCCGATGCCATTTACTTGATATCCTGCCTTTCCTCCCAGTTTCCCTTTCTGCTCCTGGTGACACAGAGTTTGGCTCGCACCCCTCCCGCTCCCAACAACCTCCCCCTCCCTCCCTTTCCCAACTCCAACCCACTGCACACAACCCCTTCCCTCCCCCCTCCCTGCCCCGCCCCAACAAATGCCCAACTCTATCCTTGGATCTCAAGCCCACCCGCGTTTGGTCCTGCCTCGGAGTGCCGAGGGCAGGAACCCGGCAGGGTGTCACCGGACTACCGGTGACCTAACTAAACTTAACGCTGTGGGGGCACGAGGGTTAGCTCCGAAGGGCTCCCGCAATGTGAATAAGGTTTCTTGGTACTATCGGATTATGCTTGCATGTATACTCCCAACTGCTCCTTCCCATGAGACATATCTAATACTATATTCGAGTCCCAGTGTCTCATGCTACGTCACCCTGGGTGCCATAGCCGTGTATTACTTATCGTCTCCATCTCCCGCCTGGATTCCCGACTCTTGGGGGAAGCTCTGCGTGTCCAGCCATCCCATGGCATCCTCCGGAGTTTCAAAAAACAAAGTCCTGTTCTTATGGAACACCTTCAGCTTGGCCGGGTAGATCAGCATATACTTGTGGCCCATCTCACGCAGTCTTCTTTTCACAGCTCCAAAGTTCATTCGTCCGCGCTGCACTTGCAAGGTGTAGTCTGGGTATGCGGTTATCTTCGCTATCCCCTTTTCTATTGTTCTGCCCTTCCGAAAGAACTCAAGAATTTTTTCCCGATAATTCAGGATCTTAGCTATCATTGGCCTGGGGGGGTTTCCTGGTGGCGGCACACAGCATAGTTTCAACGTATTCCGTGGGGTTCGTCCCCTCAATTCCCTCTGGCAATCCTACAATGCGGATATTGTTCCTTCGGGCGCGTCCCTCTGCCTCAGTCCGCTGTATTTGGGGCCACCTCTTTTTCTAGGTCCCCGGTGCGCTCTGCCAGTGTCCTGACATCTTGTCTAAGCAGGTTCACCTCTTCTTGTACCGCCCTGACTTTGAGCTCCAGTGCCGCCTTCAGTTCATTCATAGCCAGTCCCAGTTTAGTCTCCCAGGCCACTTTCAGGTCCGCAATTGCGGCGAGGATCTCCTGGTTTGTGCCCATGGTGTCTGTGCTTCCAGCAGGAGTTTTGTCTTTGGTTCTGGACCCTGGAGATGTCCTTGCGCAGTCATCAAGCGTGGGCTGCTTGCTCTTCAATCTTACAGGTTTGTTAGACATCGTGCTGTACCACCAGGGTGTGGGCTAGCCTGACCATCTATCGCCCGCAGGCCTTGGTAAAGTTAAACGGTTCCTGGTGTTTGGGCCCAGTCGGGCCGTATCAGAGGTGTATGCCAACTACCTGTTCGACTCCTGGCATGGGCTATGTCCTCCCACGTGTTGATGCAGGCTTAGTTAGCCCGTGTGGGCTTTGGTCCATGGCTCCCCCAGTTACTATACTCAGGCGCATCTGGTGGCACCGTGCGCAACCGCTTCGGGCCCCGACTAGACCCTGCGGCTTCTCATCCAGCGGTGGTGTCTGCAGCACTTTCTCTATGCCTCATTCAAGTGCAAGCTACTTCGGGCGTGCCCCCACGTATTCAATGTAGGCCCAGAGGTGGGCTGTATTGCTCTGCTCCATTCTATGGGCGGTGTTGGTCTCTCAGGACTGGGGTCCCATCCCAGCGGACCATTGCCTCATCCGTCTTTCGCAGCTTATTGTGTGGGGGCTCTGGCACCGTGTTATTGTCTTTCATGTCTCCTGTTAGGGGCTGACCCCGTGGGTGCCTCACGGCGTTCAATGCGCAACGTTGCTGGCCCCAGTGCCTCTCAATCCCGTCCTCGGTCCCAGCGCTCAGGTCTCCCCCCTCAGTCAATGTTTATTTCAGTTACCGCTCGGTCGCTGCAGGTGTTGTAATATTTGGGCCTATGCCCTCACTTGTGGTCCCCCACTGCAGGCGCGCATACCTGCATGCACGCTAGATGCCCCACAGAAGACCAGCTGCATGCTACATCCAGGGCGAGACCACTGTCCGCCGGGTCCTTCAATGCCTGGTGGGATTTTAACTTCGGGCCTTCGTGCGCACTGGCACTGTGGGTCCCAGGTGCCACGGGTCCCAGCCCAGCCTGTTTCAGCTCCCGCTGGGCTCCGGCACATCCGCTGCTGCCGCGACAATACAGGGCGGGCGCCTTCACCCCCCACTTGGTGCTTCAGGTCGCCAGGGAGGCCGACGGCACCTGCCCCATTCAGCCCTCCCCCCGGCTCGGGCTCCGCGGGGTCCTCTGTTCTTCCCGGAGCCTCGCGACTTTGTGTCAAAGTGTTGGACACCGAGCATTTGCCGTTCAAATGCACAACGCTCCGCGGTCTGCAGCGCGGACACCGAGCATTTGCCGTTCAAATGCGCAATGCTCCGCAGTCTGCAGCGCGTTCGGGGGCGATCCTCCTCAGCCCCGCGCGGTGTCACACAGGCTACACGGTCCAAAATCCTCCGACGCTCCTCTGTGTGTTACGGGTCACGGTCCTTGCCCCTTGGTCCGGCGGGACCCCCCTCCACTTAAGTCCTCCAGACGGCTCCCGGGCTGGACGCCTAGTATCTCCCACATCTGCTGCTGGCTTGGTTTGCGCCGCACTGGCCTGCCATGTCTGCTGCGGCATTGCGGTCAGTTTATGGCCCTTTGACCGTCTTCGGCCATCTTGCAATCTTCCAATTCACGGGCTCCCCGCTTTTTCCGACAGCTACAGCTCTTCCGTCCGGCTGCCGATCGGGCTGTCCTTACACTCGATCCATACCCCCACTGTTCATACGTCCACAAGTATACTGCGGGCATGCATATCCCCAGAGAAACATCACTTTTCCCCAAGGATCAATGATGGATCTGCGGGAGCTCCTCAAGGACACGTCCTCTCACGCAGCCATTTAGCCACGCCCCCACCCATCCGCATACATAATGTCACCATATATGTTATGTTATGTTACTTGCCATTTATATAGCACCTTATATATCATTGGTATAACCTCAAAGTGCTGGTAGGTTGAACGTCCTCGGGAACCGCAGTTCAAGTCAGTAGAGAGAGAGAGTGTCGTATGGTGCCTGGGCACACCGGATATGCGTGCAATTGGTGTTGTTGTTGCATGATAGTTGCTTCTTAGCGGTAAGTGTAGTGCTGAGGAAATCAGTTGGATGTGTTCAGTCTGGAGGGTGGACACCCAGACTGAGTTCTGGCTGCGTTAGGCCTAAGGAACGCCTAAGCTAGCCGGAATGTGCTCAGCAAGCTGTGTTTTATTAGGGTGATGAGGTGTTCATGGGGTTATGTTCATATGTGAACAGCTAGGCCAAATGATCATGGTATAGCTGTGTTCTAGTTGAATGATGGTGTATAGGGGAGAGTAAGCGTAGAGGTGTGATATGGTGGTTATCAGTAAAGCGCCTGAGACCAGGCACGTGAGCGGGACAGTGGGGCCATACATGGCTGCATACGTATATAAAGCGACAGGATGGATAGGGGTAAACGTGGGATACAGATAAATAGGGGGATACAGATATGTACCATCTGCTGCAGCATCCTCACCGTCTGCAGCATCCGCACCATCCGCAGCGTCTGCGCCGTCCGTAGCATCCGCGGTGTCCGCAGCATCCGTGGCTTCCGCACCATCCGTGGCAACCGCACCATCCGTATGGTCGTTAGCATTCACAACATCCATAACATTTGCAACGTCTGCACCAACGTAGAATCCGTAACATCCGCAGCATCTGCCCCATCGATAACATCTGTGACATCTGCACCGTCTGTGTCATCCGCACCATCCAAGACATTTGCTTGGTCCGTACCATCCGTTCCATCCCTCTCATCCGTTCCATCCACACCATCTGTTCCATCCACACCATCTGTTCCATCCACACCATCTGTTCCATCCACATCATCCCTTCCATCCACACCATCCACTCCATCCACTCGGTCCGTTCCATCCACAGATGGAGAAATATTTAGTCTTCAGATGAGGAGAGTGAAGCAGATTGCCTAGGGATTGATGTCGAACGGTCGAGAAAAAAAGATAAAAATCACTAGAGAAAAGATCTCAGACTTTAGTAAAAGGTATTGAAAAGAGGCAAAGAAATAGAAGCAGGTTAGTCAGCTAGAGGGTGGAGGTTCGAGAAGGCCAGGTTCTAACAGGGGAATGAGGTTCCAGTGAGGTTCAGGAAGCCTAGTGACAGTTTAGAGAAGGTGGGGAGAACAGAGTCATAAAGGAAGGCTAGCAGGGAATGGCCCTTCTGCCCCTCCCTGGCTGACCCAAGCGGCATCTGCTAGGGAACCCGGAGCGTACGGCAGAACATAAAAGACTGGCTTTGTCTTGGGGTACGTGGCGCCGGAAAGCTAGCACCTAGGCTCAAAGGAGCAGAGGAAGGACTTGCTTCATCCTGGAGTCTGTATCATTCAGAGAAGTGTGGGATAACTCCTCTGAGAATTTGAACAGTGATGGCTAGGACATGAAAAGCCTGACCACTTAGCACGCTATTGGGAAAGCCGTCTGAAGATATTTGTGGAGGATGGCCATCTATGTTTTGTTCTTTTTGGAGGGTGCGGGGGGGGTTCCATTTATATTTAAGTTTCTCCATACCTGTATACAGCCCTGAATGAATCTTTAAGCACCTGATCTTGGCGTAGCCATTGGTTCCTAATGTCCAATCTGAGACAAAGGCACGTTCAGAGCAAAACACGCAGCAGCATTTTGGATCACTGTCCCAGCTAAAGGGCATTCCCATAATCCAGCCTGGATGCCACTAATGAGCAAAGTGCAGGAAGATGTACAAAAAGAAGGTGGGGGGGCTAGGGGTGAGGTAAAATCTTACAAAAAATCATGTAGTTATTGGTAACTGCAATAACTTGAGTCAAGAATAAGGTCACAATCAAAATAAATACCCAAGTTGTGCACACAGGTGACATGGCTGCATCGAATTCAGGGGACGAACGGTCCACAAGGCTTGCCACCTTCTCTACCGATGTGAGTAGACTTGCCTGAAGCCGTTGGTCTTGACACCTGCTGGCAGAATCTATCCTGGGTGAGTGTGTTTATTAGTGCTTTCTACGTGCCGCTGCAATTTAAAAAGTATAAAATCCAAATAGTGGGCCATCACGGCTCATGGACCATTCCTTTCCTTCTTCCTTGTTCCTACCTGCTTCCCAATGGCTTTTCCCGGCGGCATTATATATGGGGACATTAGTACCTGATACCCTACAGGTCCCGAAACAGGTGGCTCAGGATCTCGCGTGGTGGGCCATGCAAGACAACTTGCTGAGAGGTGCGTTATTTTGCCAACCTTGGCTCCAGGTGACAGTAGTCACGGACGCATCTTTGACTGGTTGGGGCGCTCACCTTTCAGACCTAACGGTAAGTGGACTGTGGTCTCCCGCCGTGTCTCGGGAACACATCAACTTGCCCGAGTTGGGGGCAATCAGGCTGGCCCTTATCGCTTTCCTCCCCTCTGTAAAATGAATGACTGTGCTGATTCTGATGGACAAATTCGTTGCCATGCACTAACTCAACAAACAGGCTGGTGTGGGGTCCTTGTCTTTGTGCAGAGAAGCAACGCGACTGTGGTTCTTGGCTCTGAAGAACAGTATCTCTGACGGCGGCTCATCTGGCTGGACGAGAGAATGTCACAGCGGATGCCTTCAGCAGACAGGCTTTGGCCTCCCATAAGTGTTAGCTCTGCCACGAACTTCTGGAGATCTTCCCCATTTGGGGGACTCTTCAAGTGTACCTCTTTGCCTCCAGTATCAACCGGAAGTACGAGTTGTTTTGCTCCAGGGAATTTCCTCGTCACAGAGCTCTAGGGGATGCCTTTATGGTTAAGTTGACTTACGACATCCTTTTTGCGTTCACAGAATCCCCGTCTTTCCACTGGTTCTCAGGAAGTTACGCCTGTTCGGAACCACAATGATCCTGATCTCTCCACACTGTGCACAAAGAACGTGGTATCCAGAGTTGCTGGACCTGTCAATCTGTCCTCCCGGCGCCTTTCGAGGAGAGTCAACTTGCTCTCCCAATCTGAGGGGCAGGTCCTTCAGCCGAACCTTCATGCTTGGCTATTGAGTGGCTGAGATGCAAGTAGTGGGACTTGTCGGACAATATCCTCAATGTGCTCCTTTCAGCTCAGAGGCCTGTGACAAAATCCATTTATACCTGCAAGTGGTGTACATTTCTGGTTTGCTGCCAGGAGAGGGGCCTGGATCCTTTATCCTGTACTCTAGCGCCCGGAATTGGATTTTCTGTTTCCTTCACCCAAGCAGGCCTGCATATTCGTAGTGTGAGGGGTTACCTTGCCGCTATTTCAGTGTTCACAAGGTCCCTGGAACTGGGCTTGTTTTTCACAATTACATCAACAAGCAGGGTGGCACCAGGTCCGCTCCCCTCTGCAGATTGGCGATCGATATTTGGGAGTGGGCGCTGGTGAACAAGATCAACCTGTTGACAGTCCACTTCCTCTGGAAGTCCAACCTAGAGGCCGACAGGCTTAGCGGGCTTGCTACGGCCAACTACGAATAGCAGTTAAACAAGGAGGTCCTTCAGGGGATCTTCACCAGATGGGGTAATCCACAGGTGGACCTCTTCGCCATCAGTACCAATAGGAGGTGCCCCCAGTTTGCCTCCTGGCTGGGGCAAGGTAGGGTTCATTAGGCGACACTATGCAGATCCCATGGAACATCATGAACGCGTATGCTTTTCCCCCCTACTCCCCTGGCGCACAGGGTCATCTGCAGAATAAGGGAGTCGCAGGACTTTCGGATCATCCTGATGGCTCCATGGTGACCAGCAAGACCCTGGACTTGACGTTGGGGTCAGCATAAATGGTGGTGCATCTCCCTGTGACCTCAGTTCCTTTTTTCTGCGCACTCTGTTCGCTGCTTGGGAATGCACTTGATGAGCTTCTATTTTCTAAAATGGTGCCATGCCTACTCAGTCGAAGGCCTCAGGCTTCAAGCTGTGTGCAGATTGTGGCCGGGAGATGTCGGTCTCGTATCCGCACCAGATTGGTCTATACTGCTTAGGCAAGGACCATGACATACAAAATTGCGGGTCATGCCACCTAATGCACCTCAAGGCTCTCTGGGAAAGAGCAGTGAAGATCTTTACATTCATCCACAAGGCAAAGGGTGAGGCTCTGCCCTCTCAGTCGTGGTCGCATGGTGCGGAACGACACCCTGAAGAACAAGCGGCTCCGCGTAAGGAAAAGAGGGAGCAGCATCGTAAGAGATCCTGCTCCCTGAGTGAGTCCTCACACTGACATTGATTTTTCTCTTCAAAGAAGAAGAGCCACCTCTCCAGGGAGTCCCCTGAGCATTCGGCGCATGCACCTTTTCCAACGCAATCCTCCATGCCGGACGAATGAGAGATCTTTTGCCTGAAGTTGTTGGATATATTCACCAAGCACTGGCGGTTCCTGCCTTGGCGCCTGTGGCGCAGGCAACAGAGCCGTCAGCTTTGACTATGATGCCGCAGGGTTCCACCACGTCTGTTATGACCAACTAGGTACCCTCTGGGGTCCGCTCCCGCGCACCTAGGGGATTGGGCCTGGACCAGACAGAGACTGAGGTCTCTCAGCGCCGACGGACTCCACCTTCGGGAGCGGAGGCACCAGCATCAGTGCTGACTGTCGTTGACACAGCAACCTCCGTGGAAATATGTTTCACTCCCTAGGGACACCTTCATGTCAAAGATGTACGACATCTGTGGCCAAGAGGACGACCAGGGGAAGGTGAGGATGTGCTGGGTCTGACAGAGGGACCTGCAAGGGTCCAGTGACATTGACACTGCTCTAGCGATGGATTTTTTGCCATCTCCCATTCCAGGAAAGCTTCAAGCCACCTTACAGCATTTGATGGGCAGGGTGGCTAATACCCACGGACTATGAGCTCCATCCAGGTTCCATGGTTCAGTACAATCTTTGGGATATTCTGAATGATGCCCCCAAGAAAGAGATGCTTCTGCCCTCAATGTGGCAGTGGTGGCTGCTGTTTTTGACCCGGCCTTTCTTTCGTCCCATGCTTTGCCTGAAGGTTTGGTGGTTCAGGCCACGAGAGCTAGCCTGAAAACTTCTACTTTGCTGTCCCTTCCATTGGACAGGCAGAGAAGGAGGGTTGACGCATAGTGCAAGAAGGTGTTTGTGTTGGGCAGTCTTGCACATCGGGCTGTTAATGCCTCTTACGCCATGGCAAAGTTGTTCTTCGCCCTTTAGACAACTGAGGCCGATGCAGGGGTCGACATTAAGATTGGATAAGTAGGAGCTAAAAAAAATCTCCTCTTGGTCCAGCATTAACCAGTGACCAGGAGCTACCGAGGAGCTAGTGCATGACGTTCCGCACATCTAACTTCCACATACGATGCAAACATAACATCATTATTTATGAACACTTATGCTATAAAATGTTGCATAGATGTATTCTAATGTATATTTCTAAATTGTCCCAATGTACAGAGTTAAAATTGCGTAGGTTTGTTCGGCATCAGTTGGCTTAGGGAGCCAAAAGTAACTCCTCGTAGTTTTTGCAAACAGGTTAATCAGGTTCTGGTAGGCTACAGGCACAAGCTAAATAGCTCCAACTCCCTTCAATTTCGAACCCTGCAATGCAGCTGAGTACATTCATTTTGACGGCCAAAACCTTTTTTGGAGCTAAGGCTGACTACACCCTGCAGAAGGTCCAGTTGTCTAAGGCAACTGCTAGGTCCTTGGGCGTAGCACTGCAACAGGCTTCCGCACAGCTGTCTCTCTCGGGACAGGATTTTAAAATTTAATTTACCATGAATTTGTTGAATTCATTCAACATTACATATATAAAAACATATACAGAAAATATTTAAAATAGAAACCAACATAATAAATATACATATTACATATACATTCTTCAAATACAATTACAAAATTCCCTCAATTAGAAAATCCTAAAATGTAATTTCAACCAAATTGATTTCTCATAAAAATTTCAGAACACTTATAGTAAGACTCGGATCATGTACACCTGGTAATCTGTGCAAAAAAGCATCTGATTTTAGCCATTCTGACGGGTAAAAAGCTAATTTCTCAGTTGGTCCAGGGCTGTACACTGTACCAGCAAATGCTTTAGTGTTTACACAGTTGCTTCACTGTCACAATAGTTAGTCTCCTTTCCCTTTTTCACCTATCTCATTCACTCTAACTGCAACGATGTCTCCTGTTTGTAGAATATTAAGTCGGAATGTAAGGAATAACGAGCGGCAATAGAACCATCTCAAATAGTTTGGGATCAGACCTGTTGATTTATCAATTAATGAGTGGTTATGATATAATGTATAACTTCTCAATTTGTTTATTGTACTAATCCAATCATATTCAAATAGGATTTTTTTACAGAAGGGATAGGAAATTAGTAACTCCTGTGAGAAACCAGAAGGTGTCTCACCCACTGGTCCCTGAGTAACTGTCATCCAGTTGGCCAGGACACAGCCATCGCTTTTGGATCCAGTTCCTGGTGGTGGAAAAGTGCAGGAAGATCACCTGGATTAGGGGTCTTTGGGGAGTGGGACACCGGATGGTGAGACGCTTTATCGCTCTCTTTCCTGTAACACCTTCACCTCATCCTATCAGATAGGATACATAGGAACCTCATCCGCCCTTTCCCCTTTCTTGCACAAACACTTTCACACAGACAGCCGCTCTGGGCGAAAACAGACTAACACCCGAGCAGTATGCCTGACATGTCCCAATACAATGGTCCGGCGAGGTCCGGAAGTTACTGACCATCACTCACACCTGACTTCCATTAAGCTTCCCCACACGGATAAAAGGCAGGCCACTAAAGCACACTGTGAGCGAGGCAAAGCACACAAGGAAACAGCAGTTTCCATGTGGCAGCTGAACGAGTGAAGAAAGACGGCAAAACAGGAGGAGATCGCAAGGAGGGAAGTTCCCTTGACCTTTCTGCCATGGAACCGTAACTTTCAAGAACCCTCGAGATTAGAATGCATAAGGCCAGGAAACTAGGCTGAAGAATCTGTATTGTGTGTCGGAGATACCCACGGCCCTCCTGCTACACTAATGAAGGTGGGAGAAGCAGCAGCTGCCGTGGTACCATCCTTGGCTCCAAAAACAAAGCAGCGTCCCTGAAATCAACCCAGCCAGTGAGTTGGAGAGGCCGACACAAGACCGGTCTCAGTTGAAGCCAAGGTTGCAAGCAGCAACATTGTATGGCAAGCGCTAGAATGAACATTGTTAAAACGCGTATGATAAAAGGTGCAAGTACATTTGAACTGCTGATGAGTGTTGGATCCTTGAAGAGACTTTGATGCAATGCCCTTGACAGAGTGGTCCGGCACCGCGTGGGTGCTCAATTGAAGGGCTCTGCAAGGTGTCCAGCTTACAATTGTGAGCCGAA
Organism: Ambystoma mexicanum; assembly: GCF_040938575.1. Lineage (NCBI taxonomy): Eukaryota > Metazoa > Chordata > Amphibia > Caudata > Ambystomatidae > Ambystoma > Ambystoma mexicanum. Next base: position 458,452,619 of record NC_090940.1, read on the forward strand.
CTGGTCCTGCGATGGGTAAAGCAAAATCCCATGCACAGCCGAAAGTGTTTGGTTTTCATGTAGTAAAGAAAGTATTCAGAAGAGAACAAAGAATTGTGAATCGAAGTGGTCCTGCGATGTGCAAAGCAAAATCCTGCACACAGTCGAAAGTCTTCCATTTTCATATATTAAAGAAAGTTTGAAAAATGAGAGATTTGGTCCGAGCCCGGCGGAGGGACACCAATTGAAGGTTTTGTGTTAAAATAGGTCTGAGCCTGGCAGAGGAGGATACGGGGTGAACAGCTAATCATCCGAGAAGTTGTGCATAGGAGAATCCTGAAGATAAAAGATCTTTTGAATGTATGTTTGTCACATCAGGTCCTTTGAAATAAGAGACTTTGAATGGCAAAGAGACTTTGGCACAGAAGGTCCTGAAACTGTGATTTTGAAGTGCATCCTTGTGCTAGAAAAGCCAGAGTATGTGCTAAGCTTGAGTGTGCCGCCTTGTCCTGTGCTCAAAACGAGGGGAAGGCAAGCTAACAGCTCAACTAGCCTGACATCATTTCTTGAACACTTTTGTTTTGCATAACATTGTTTCCCACACCATTTGTATTTAGAAGTAAGGATTGGCAATAGGTTCATAGTATAGGTCCTTTTTATTTTGACCAGACTCTACTAGGACTGTTTTCATTATTATTTGATGGTCGTAGCTTTCTTCCAACTTTCGATTTAGGATTAGATGGATGTTATTCAAACCCAATTGAAGTTCAATAAGCACGCTTGAACTGTGATCACTTGTGTCTGTTTTCACTGTTTGATACCATGCCTTCCCTACACTACCCACTGTTTGAGTATAGCTTCCCAAGGATTGCGCCTGCATGCTCCTTGAAGTCATTCAAAAGTTTAGTTGCCCCCCTTCTCCATGTTATTATTCAAGTTATCATAGAGCGTATTTGGTACCGCCATCACAGTGTTACGATAGTGATAACACTCTGCACCTATACTAACTATTAATTGAGACTAAACCCAACTCAAACCCCGCTGTAGAGGCACATTTGAAGGCAAACCCACAGATTTTGTCCAAATTAGGCCTTCAATGTCGTCCCAGTCCAGTTGTCTTACTCGTGGTTCCAATTCCAATCCATATAAATGTGACGGAATCATTTTCATTTTGGTGAAATCCAGAAGCGGCACACTAGAACATTTTCAGTATTTCTTCAAAATCTTACGCATCTGGGCTACACATTGTTCATGCCTTTGCCCCAAGGGGCCATGGTCTGTCTACTCCGGGAAGAGGTCAGGGTGGATGCTGCCAGAAGAAAAGTAGAGGAAGAAGTAGAGGAAGAAGTACCCAGTGTGTTGGTGTTGCAGCTGCCTCTGTCTCCGCCTCACCACAGGGTGCCAAACCTCAGTGACATGCTTTGCCAATAGGCCGGAATAGTCAAAAACCACTCCCAACGCTTGGGCCATACAGGTCATCCAACAGGGACATTGCCTCCTATTCCTTCAGCGCGCCATGGCCCTCTGACAACCCTGTTATCTCCGGACTTCATCGTCCTAGAGGAGGTTTGTACGCCTATGTCGGAAAGCTTTAACAAGCTGATTATGCGCACAAACCGAGCAAGGTGTGGTACTCCACCTATTTTCTGGTGCTGAAGAACAATAGTTGATTGTACTCCATTCTAGATCTACGGCTGCTGAACTTGTTCTTGCGCAAGGACAAGTTCAAGATGGTTACTCTAGACCAGATCTTGCAAGCCCTCGATCTTCGGACTAGTTGATTTCTCTGGACCTTTCGGGATGCCTATTTCTATGTGCTGATTCATCAAAAAGCACAGGAGGTACCTAAGGTTCATAGTAGCCTAACACCTATACCAGTTCAAGGTCCTGCCATTTGGTCTTTCCTTGGTCCCAGGGTTTTTACTAAGCTGCTGGCAGTGCTAGCTGCTTGCCTTAAGAGAGAGGCCATTAATGTCTTTCCCTACCTGGATGATTGGTTCCTTGGGGCTCACTCCCCAGATCTGGTGTCTGAGCACGTACTCAGTACATGCACTGTTTTGCACAGCTTGTGCTTTTCCCTGAACTTCAAAAAGTCTTGAGTTTCGCCGTCCCAGTCTCTCTGATTCATTGGGGCAGTCTTGGACTCTTGTCTGGGCAGGGCTTTCCAACCCGAGGATTGAGTCGTGAACATAGTTTGGGTAATCCCAGGAACAAGACCCGGCCTTTGCTTTCCTGCGCCTTCTGGGACTCATGTTCTCCTGCATCCTTGTGGTTCTGAGGTGAGGCGGCGCAAGGGATCACTTCAGCACCTTTGCCATTGCCAGTTGTTGCAGTTTCAGGACCATGTGTCAGACCTTCTACAGGTGGTTCCATGTAATAATGTCCCTGCAAAAATATCCTTTTTTTGTGGAGACATTATTGCATAGGAGCAGGAGGCATTCCTGCAACCCGTCCACATACATTTTTTTTTGGGGAATAATTTTTATTATTTTACAAACAACACTCCAAACATTACAACCAATTAGGACAATCATGATCATTCATCAGACGTTACATTGGAAATGCGCTCTTCTGTCCTTCCCCCCTCCCGCCCCATTAACATGAGCCTCTATCTCTGTGTCGTCCACCTGAACATCTACAGGCTTATCTATAGCCGTCATTCCTTCTGTGTCATCAGCTTCGTGGTCGGCCTGGGGAGGGACCACCATTGAGGCCACCAATTGCCTCCAAGCTATCAGGGGACCCACCTCTTCTTCCCCTCCTCTGGTGACTGCCTCATACCAGACAGCCGTTTCTGCCTCTGCCCATTTCAAGAGGTCTGCCCACCACATCTCGATTCTAGGCCAATGGGCCGCTTTCCAGCACATTTCAATTCTCTGCTTGGCTAGCATGTATGCTAAGTCCTTCATATTAGTAATGTGCCTTAGGTTATGTGGCCTGGTAAAGCTCCCAAGCATGCATGCCCAAGCAGACCCCACATCTAGCACCACCCCTCTGTCCGCCAATCTTGTTTTCAGTTCTGTGCAGAACTTACTCACTTCCGGGCAAGCCCAGAACATATGCAGCAACCCGGCTTCCTCCTCCCTGCACCTGGGGCATTTTTGTATAGTCGGACCTCCAAACCTGGCTATTCTACCGGGGTCAAATATGCTCTATGGGTGGCGTATAGGATCTGCTGAAGTCTTGCATTTCGGACACCTTCTTATGATACCTTAGGACTCTATCCCATTGTCCATCTGTCATGGGTTCACCCACCTCCTCCTCCCAGTCATGCCTCAGCTGAAGCAGCTCCTTCCCCGCCCTAGTACTTAGTAACTCGTATATACGAGATATTTCATGCCTACCCTCCGACACATCATACATCTCTATGGTGGCATCAGGTTGTTCCGCTAATACTGCTTCCGGCCACCTTTCTCTCACCCATTTAATGATTCTGGAATAAGTGATATGTTGACCTTTATGCACCCTGGTATCCTCCATTAATCTATGAAATCCTAGTGTTTCTCCCTCCTGCCATATATCTCCAAGGGTGGCCAGGCCCACCAGTTCCCAGTATCTGCGGACCCCTTTTATCAGTTGGGAGTCTCCCCCACATAACGCCACCAACGGGACCTGCTGAGAGAACGGGACCGGGTCACCTACTGTTTGCCATGCTCTACGCCATTCCTCCCAGCCCAGCCTCAGCTGTCTCGCCATCTCCAGTACCTTTATTTTAGGCAACCACACTATCTCTCTGAGGAAGTAGGGAACAGAATCACTCCGAAAAAGCCTGGCTTCGGCCGATTCCTCCTCTGACAACCACCTAGCTACATACAGTAGCTGTCCCGCCAAGTAATACAACTCAGAATTCAGCAGGTTTATACTGCCCTTATCACACGAATTTTGTAATTTCCAGAGGGCCACCCTGTTCCTGGAATTGTGCCATATGAAGCTCCTGCACAGGCTATGAAGTTTGACAAAAAAGCGTTTAGGGATCAAGTGCGGGACATTCACGAAAAAGTGTAGCAGTCTGGGCAGGACTACCATTTTAAGCAAAGCTGCTCTTCCCATCATGGCCAGGGGCAATCTAGACCAGAACCCCATGCTGTTTTTAATACCCTATACTGCTATCTGCGTGTTGTGTTTGTGTTCTGCTCCTATCGTGTGGTATACATCTATGCCTAGGTATCGAAACGTCTCGGTTCGCCAAGGTATTGGCAAAATAGGCAGTTTTCTTAGCGGGGTACCTTTGTATCTCCCGAGTGGGAACACACTGGACTTTCAGGGGTTTACAGCTATGCCCGAGAGGGTGGCATTACCTCCATGACATATTGTAGGTTCTCTTCCGTGAAGCACAGATACAAAAGCAAGTCATCGGCATACAGTGATATTAAATGTGTGCCTCCCGCAGTATGGATCCTTATCTCCCCGTATTGTTGCCTAAGGCAAGCTGCCAACGGCTCCAGAGCAAGGATATATAACATGGGCGACCAGGGGCATCCCTGTCTGGTTCCCCTACTAAGTCTCCATTTATCTGAGATTATAGCACCCGTTTTAACCCTTGCCATCGGGGAACTGTATATCTTGACCCATCTCAGGTACCCCGGCCCCATCCCATATGCTTTCAAGGTCGCCATCAACCAAGGCCATCTCACTGAATCGAAGGCCTTGACCACATCTAGCGACACATTGGCTAGCTCTCCTGGGTCTTTCTCTGATTGGTCAATAATGTGATGTAACCTCCTATGATTGTCAGTAATGTTTCTGTATTGGCCAGCACAGCTGTGAGGATCTTGCTGTCCTGTCTGAGCATCGATAAGGGCCTATAAGACCCGCAGTCCGTGCTAGGCTTGCTCGGTTTCAAGAGCTGGATGATCACTGCCTCCCGTAGGGACTCTGGCAAACCTCCCCGTTCATAGGCCTCATTAAACATGGCCATCAGTGGCTGTAGCAGCTCTTGTCTGTACTTTTTATAATATTTGTTGGGTAATCCATCCGACCCAGGCGCTTTGCACGTGGGCAGGTGTTGGATCACTATCTCCAGTTCATGTGATGTAATAGGGGCATCCAGGTCTGCCCGTTCCAGGTCTTCTAATGTGGGCAGATCTATGTCTTCCAGTGTTTCTTGGATTTCTTGGCCCATATTTCCACCCACGTCTTCATACAGGAATTTGTAATACCTAAGGAACTCTTCGTTCACTCCCTCTTGAGTATCCTGGATCTGGCCCTCCTCCCCCCTGACCTAATCACTGGTCTTGGTGTCTCATTTTTATATAACCAGGCCAGCAATCTGCCTGGCTTGTCACCACACGCATGCTGCCTTTCTGCATATTTCTTATAGTTCAGATTACACAGTCTATCCCAAAGCTCGCTGCTGGCTTGTTGAAGCAACCTCATCCTTGCTCTGTCTTCTCGGGTGGTCCCCCCCATCTCATCATATCCTCTAGTTTCCGCTCTGTTTCCTGCAATTCTCGTTCTATACCTCCTTGGATCCCCCTGGATTTTGATATAGCTACCCCCCGCACTTCGACCTTGAATGCCTCCCATACTGTTCCTACAGATTGTACGCTGCCAGTATTAATCTCAAAGTACTCCGTGATGGCCTCCCTTAGGTCCTCTCGGAATCCTGAGTCCTGCAGTGCCTCAACTCTGAGCCTCCACGTCGGGATACGCGCCCTGGGGGGTTGGTGTCGGCACTCCAGGACCAAAGGGGAATGGTCCGACAGCACCCTGGCCTTATATTCCACGCCCACCATTTCTCCTGCTATCTCAGTGGCTGCAGACACCTAATCTAGCCAAATGTGCAGGTCATGTGGTGCTGCGTAGTGTGAGTATTGCCTATCTGCTGGGTGCAGTCGCCTCCAGACATCCTCAGGTTTGAAATCTGTCAACAGGGCCTGTAATGCCTTAGCAGCCGGTGTGGGTTTGTCTAGCCTACTATATGATCTGTCCATCATGGGATTCAGAGTGCAGTTGAAATCACCTCCCCATAGTATCGCGCCACCCAGCAGGGGGTTGATTTTACTGTGTAGAGACCTGAAGTAAGCCGCGGTACCTTGATTAGGGGCGTATAGATTTATAATGCTCACTTCCCGGGTTTCCAGCAGCCCCTCCGCTACCGCCATTCTGCCTTCCGGGTCTACTGCCGACCGGAGCAGCTGAAACGGCACCTGCGGTGCCACCATCTGATGACTCCCCTTGCATACGCTGAATATGTAGCTCCCACGACACTCTCCTTCCATTTCCTCTTGACCACTTCCAGTTTCTCTCTAGTGAGGTGGGTTTCTTGTAGTAATGCTATATCAATCCTCATCCTTCTCAGGTACATCATTACTTTATTGCGCTTTAAGTAACTATTGAGGCGCCGCACATTCCAAGTCACCACTCTGAGACTACCCGACGCCATTTACTTGATATCCTGCCTTTCCTCCCAGTTTCCCTTTACGCTCCTGGTGACACAGAGTTTGGCTCGCACCCCTCCCACTCCCAACAACCTCCCCCTCCCCCCCTTTCCCAACTCCAACCCACTGCACACAACCCCTTCCCTCCCCCCTCCCCACCCCGCCCCAACAAATGCCCAACTCTATCCTTGGATCTCAAGCCCACCCGCGTTTGGTCCTGCCTCGGAGTGCCGAGGGCAGGAACCCGGCAGGGTGTCAGCGGACTACCCGTGACCTAACTAAACTTAACGCTGTGGGGGCACGAGGGTTAGCTCCGAAGGGCTCCCGCAATGTGAATAAGGTTTCTTGGTACTATCGGATTATGCTTGCATGTATACCCCCAACTGCTCCTTCCCATGAGACATATCTAATACTATATTCCAGTCCCAGTGTCTCATGCTATGTGACCTTGGGTGCCATAGCCGTGTATTACTTATCTTCTCCATCTCCCGTCTGGATTCCCGACTCTTGGGGGAAGCTCTGCGTGTCCAGCCATCCCATGGCATCCTCCGGAGTTTCAAAAAACAAAGTCCTGTTCTTATGGAACACCTTCAGCTTGGCCGGGTAGATCAGCATATACTTGTGGCCCATCTCACGCAGTCTTCTTTTCACAGCTCCAAAGTTCATTCGTCTGCGCTGCACTTGCAAGGTGTAGTCTGGGTATGCGGTTATCTTCGCTGTCCCCTTTTCTATTGTTCCGCCCTTCCAAAAGAACTCAAGAAATTTTTCCCGATAATTCAGGATCTTAGCTATCATTGGCCTGGGGGGGTTTCCTGGCGGCGGCCTTCTCATCAGAGCCCTGTGCACTCTTTCCACTGCAAACCCCTGGGTCAACACCCCTCTGGTTATTTCCCGCAGCAGCATAGTTTCAACGTATTCCGTGGGGTTCGTCCCCTCAATTCCCTCTGGCAATCCTACAATGCGGATATTGTTCCTTCGGGCGCGTCCCTCTGCCTCCTCCGCCCTGCTTTCCAGGTTGCCCACACGCTGCACTAGAGCATGTAGTTCCGACTTGTGGGCGGCGCCGTCCGCTGTATTTGGGGCCACCTCTTTTTCTAGGTCTCCGGTGCGCTCCGCCAGTGTCCTGACATCTTGTCTAAGCAGGTTCACCTCTTCTTGTACCGCCCTGACTTTGAGCTCCAGTGCCGCCTTCAGTTCATTCATAGCCAGTCCCAGTTTAGTCTCCCAGGCCACTTTCAGGTCCGCAATTGCGGCGAGGATCTCCTGGTTTGTGCCCATGGCGTCTGTGCTTCCAGCAGGAGTTTTGTCTTTGCTTCTGGCCCCTGGAGATGTCCTTGCGCAGTCATCAAGCGTGGGCTGCTTGCTCTTCAATCTTACAGGTTTGTTAGACATCGTGCTGTACCACCAGGGTGTGGGCAAGCCTGACCATCTATCGCCCGCAGGCCTTGGTAAAGTTAAACGGTTCCTGGTGTTTGGGCCCAGTCGGGCCGTATCAGAGGTGTATGCCAACTACCTGTTCGACTCCTGGGATGGGCTATGTCCTCCCACGTGTTGATGCAGGCTTAGTTAGCCCATGTGGGCTTTGGTCCATGGCTCCCCCAGTTACTATACTCAGGCGCATCTGGTGGCACCGTGCGCAACCGCTTCGGGCCCCGGCTAGACCTTGTGGCTTCTCATCCAGCGGTGGTGTTTGCAGAACTTTCTCTATGCCTCATTCAAGTGCAAGCTACTTCGGGCGTGCCCCCACGTATTCAATGTAGGCCCAGAGGTGGGCTGTATTGCTCTGCTCCATTCTATGGGCGGTGTTGGTCTCTCAGGACTGGGGCCCCATCCCAGCGGCCCATTGCCTCATCCGTCTTTCGCAGCTTATTGTGTGGGGGCTCTGGCACCGTGTTATTGTCTTTCATGTCTCCTGTTAGGGGCTGACCCCGTGGGTGCCTCACGGCGTTCAATGCGCAACGTTGCTGGCCCCAGTGCCTCTCAATCCCGTCCTCTGTCCCAGCGCTCAGGTCTCCCCCCTCAGTCAATGTTTATTTCAGTTACCGCTCGGTCGCTGCATGTGTTGTAATATTTGGGCCTATGCCCTCACTTGTGGTCCCCCACTGCAGGCGCGCATACCTGCATGCACGCTAGATGCCCCACAGAAGACCAGCTGCATGCTACATCCAGGGCGAGACCACTGTCCGCCGGGTCCTTCAATGCCTGGTGGGATTTTAACTTCGGGCCTTCGTGCGCACTGGCACTGTGGGTCCCAGGTGCCATGGGTCCCAGCCCAGCCTGTTTCAGCTCCCGCTGGGCTCCGGCACATCCACTGCTGCCGCGACAATACAGGGCGGGCGCCTTCACCCCCCACTTGGTGCTTCAGGTCGCCAGGGAGGCCGACGGCACCTGCCCCATTCAGCCCTCCCCCCGGCTCGGGCTCCGCGGGGGCCTCTGTTATTCCCAGAGCCTCGCGACTTTGTGTCAAAGTGTTGGACACCGAGCATTTGCCGTTCAAATGCGCAACGCTCCGCGGTCTGCAGCGCGTTCTGGGGCGATCCTCCTCAGCCCCGTGCGGTGTCACACAGGCTACACGGTCCAAAATCCTCCGATGCTCCTCTGTGTGTTACGGGTCACGGTCCTTGCCCCTTGGTCCGGCGGGACCCCCCTCCACTTAAGTCCTCCAGACGGCTCCCGGGCTGGACGCCTAGTATCTCCCACATCTGCTGCTGGCTTGGTTTGTGCCGCAATGGCCTGCCATATCTACTGCGGCATTGCGGTCAGTTTATGGCCCTTTGACCGTCTTCGGCCATCTTGCAATCTTCCAATTCACGGGCTCCCCGCTTTTTCCGACAGCTACAGCTCTTCCGTCCGGCTGCCGATCGGGCTGTCCTTACACTCGATCCATACCCCCACTGTTCATACGTCCACAAGTATGCTGCGGGCATGCATATCCCCAGAGAAACATCACTTTTCCCAAGGATCAATGATGGATCTGCGGGAGCTCCTCAAGGACACGTCCTCTCACGCAGCCATTAAGCCACGCCCCCACCCATCCGCATACATAATGTCACCATATATGTTATGTTATGTTACTTGCCATTTATATAGCACCTTATATATCATTGGTATGACCTCAAAGTGCTGGTAGGTTGAACGCCCTCGGGAACCGCAGTTCAAGTCAGTAGAGAGAGAGAGTGTCGTATGGTGCCTGGGCACACCGGATATGTGTGCAATTGGTGTGGTTGTTGCATGATAGTTGCTTCTTAGCGGTAGGTGTAGTGCTGAGGAAATCAGTTGGATGTGTTCAGTCTGGAGGGTGGACACCCAGACTGAGTTCTGGCTGCGTTAGGCCTGAGGAACGCCTAAGCTAGCCGGAATGTGCTCAGCTAGCTGTGTTTTATTAGGGTGATGAGGTGTTCATGGGGTTATGTTCATATGTGAACAGCTAGGCCAAATGATCATGGTATAGCTGTGTTCTAGTTGAATGATGGTGTATAGGGGAGAGTAAGCGTAGTAGTGTGATATGGTGGTTATCAGTAAAGCGCCTGAGACCAGGCACATGAGCGGGACAGTGGGGCCATACATGGCTGCATACGTATATAAAGCGACAGGGTGGATAGGGGTAAACGTGGGATACAGATAAATAGGGGGATACAGATATGTACCATCTGCTGCAGCATCCTCACCGTCTGCAGCATCCGCACCATCCGCAGCGTCTGCGCCGTCCGTAGCATCCGCGGTGTCCGCAGCATCCGTGGCTTCCGCACCATCCGTGGCAACCGCACCATCCGTATGGTCGTTAGCATTCACAACATCCGTAACATTTGCAACGTCTGCACCAACGTAGAATCCGTAACATCCGCAGCATCTGCACCATCGATAACATCTGTGACATCTGCACCGTCTGTGTCATCCGCACCATCCAAGACATTTGCTTGGTCCGTACCATCCGTTCCATCCCTCTCATCCGTTCCGTTCCATCCACACCATCTGTTCCATCCACACCATCTGTTCCATCCACATCATCCATTCCATCCACACCATCCACTCGGTCCGTTCCATCCACAGATGGAGAAATATTTAGTCTTCAGATGAGGAGAGTGAAGCAGATTGCCTACGGATTGATGTCGAACGGTCGAGAAAAAAAGAAACAAATCACTAGAGAAAAGATCTCAGACTTTAGTAAAAGGTATTGAAAAGAGGCAAAGAAATAGAAGCAGGTTAGTCAGCTAGAGGGTGGAGGTTCGAGAAGGCCAGGTTCTAACAGGGGAATGAGGTTCCAGTGAGGGTCAGGAAGCCTAGTGACAGTTTAGAGAAGGTGGGGAGAACAGAGTCATAAAGGAAGGCTAGCAGGGAATGGCCCTTCTGCCCCTCCCTGGCTGACCCAAGCGGCATCTGCTAGGGAACCCGGAGCGTACGGCAGAACATAAAAGACTGGCTTTGTCTTGGGGTACGTGGTGCCGGAAAGCTAGCACCTAGGCTCAAAGGAGCAGAGGAAGGACTTCCTTCATCCTGGAGTCTGTATCATTCAGAGAAGTGTGGGGTAACTCCTCTGAGAATTTGAACAGTGATGGCTAGGACATGAAAAGCCTGACACTTAGCACGCTATTGGGAAAGCTGTCTGAAGATATTTGTGGAGGAAGGCCATCTATGTTTTGTTCTTTTTGGAGGGTGCGGGGGGGGGTTTCCATTTATATTTAAGTTTCTCCATACCTGTATACAGCCCTGAATGAATCTTTAAGCACCTGGTCTTGGCGTACCCATTGGTTCCTAATGTTCAATCTGAGACAAAGGCACGTTCAGAGCAAAACACGCAGCAGCATTTTGGATCACTGTCCCAGCTAAAGGGCATTCCCATAATCCAGCCTGGATGCCACTAATGAGCAAAGTGCAGGAAGATGTACAAAAAGAAGGTGGGGGGGCTAGGGGGTGAGGTAAAATCTTACAAAAAATCATGTAGTTATTGGTAACTGCAATAACTTGAGTCAAGAATAAGGTCACAATCAAAATAAATACCCAAGTTGTGCACACAGGTGACATGGCTGCATCGAATTCAGGGGACGAACGGTCCACAAGGCTTGCCACCTACTCTACCGATGTGAGTAGACCTGAAGCCGTTGGTCTTGACACCTGCTGGCAGAATCTATCCTGGGTGAGTGTGTTTATTAGTGCTTTCTACGTGCCGCTGCAATTTAAAAAGTATAAAATCCAAATAGTGGGCCATCACGGCTCATGGACCATTCCTTTCCTTCTTCCTTGTTCCTACCTGCTTCCCAATGGCAACGGCGACATTATGTATGGGGACAGTAGTACCTGATACCCTACATGTCCCGAAACAGGTGGCTCAGGATCTCGCGTGTTGGGCCATGCAAAACAACTTGCTGAGAGGTGCGTTATTTTACCAACCTTGGCTCCAGGTGACAGTAGTCGCGGACGCATCTTTGACTGGTTGGGGCGCTCGCCTTTCAGACCTAACGGTAAGTGGACTGTGGTCTCCTGCCGTGTCTCGGGAACACATCAACTTGCCCGAGTTGGGGGCAATCAGGCTGGCCCTTATCGCTTTCCTCCCCTCTGTAAAATGAACGACTGTGCTGATTCTGATGGACAAATGTGTTGCCATGCACTAACTCAACAAACAGGCTGGTGTGGGGTCCTTGTCTTTGTGCAGAGAAGCAACGCGACTGTGGTTCTTGGCTCTGAAGAACAGTATCTCTGACGGCGGCTCATCTGGCTGGACGAGAGAATGTCACAGCGGATGCCTTCAGCAGACAGGCTTTGGCCTCCCATAAGTGTTAGCTCTGCCACGAACTTCTGGATATCTTCCCCATTTGGGGGACTCTTCAAGTGTACCTCTTTGCCTCCAGTATCAACCGGAAGTACGAGTTGTTTTGCTCCAGGGAATTTCCTCGTCACAGAGCTCTAGGGGATGCCTTTATGGTTAAGTTGACTTACGACATCCTTTTTGCGTTTACAGAATCCCCGTCTTTCCACTGGTTCTCAGGAAGTTGCGCCTGTTCGGAACCACAATGATCCTGATCTCTCCACACTGTGCACAAAGAACGTGGTATCCAGAGTTGCTGGACCTTTCAATCTGTCCTCCAGACGCCTTTCGAGGAGAGTCAACTTGCTCTCCCAATCTGAGGGGCAGGTCCTTCAGCCGAACCTTCATGCTTGGCTATTGAGTGGCTGAGATGCAAGTAGTGGGACTTGTCGGACAATATCCTCAATGTGCTCCTTTCAGCTCAGAGGCCTGTGACAAAATCCATTTATACCTGCAAGTAGTGTACATTTCTGGTTTGCTGCCAGGAGAGGGGCCTGGATCCTTTATCCTGTACTCTAGCGCCCGGAATTGGATTTTCTGTTTCCCTCACCCAAGCAGGCCTGCATATTCGTAGTGTGAGGGGTTACCTTGCCGCTATTTCAGTGTTCACAAGGTCCCTGGAACTGGGCTTGTTTTTCACAATCTGCACTGTTATGCAGTTCTTGCAGGACTTGTGTAACCAGTTTCCTCCCAGCCACTTTGTGGTTCCAGCATGCGATTTGAATTTAGTTTTCATGTTTCTCATAGCCCCTTCATTTCTGTTATATTAGATTACTCACCCATAAGGTGATTTTCCTGGTTGCCTTGACTTCCGCAAGGCGGGTGCGGAAGCTCCAGGTATTGTCTGTTTTACCTCTCTATTTGTTTTTTTCAAAAGAGAAGTTGAGTTTGAGAGCGAGACAATCCTTTCTGTGGAAAGGAGTCTCGGATTTCCATCTCTCTCAAAAGATACGTCTTCCTTTGTATTCCTCTGCCTCACCCTTCCAAGGCAGAAGAACAATTCCATCAACTGGACCTGGTATGGGCCCTTAAATTCTACGTCTCTCATACTAGCGAGGCCAGTAAACATGACCAGCTTTACGTTGGTTATGCTGGTGCTGGCAGTGCTGTGACCAAACAAACCCTGTCAAGGTGGACCCTTCTCTGCATTTCGGAATAGTATGATCTGACTGGGAAGGATTTGCCCGAGGGTCTTGGAGCTCATTCTACCTTAGGAGTGGCTGCCACCTCTGCCCTGCAGAGGGGAGTCCCTGTCCTAGACATTTTTCAGGTGGCACCGTGGGCTTCTTTGCACACATTTGCTTTGCATTACTGCTTGGATTCCCTTACGGGCCAGGATGCCAGTTGTGGAAGGGCAGGCCTCCATAGTTTTCTGGTTTAGGTGGTATTCTTGCTTCCTCCTCCAGATTACATACTGCTTAGTGAGTCTAACATAGATGATGAATCCGTGAGGGGAACAAATCCATTAGAAGAAGAAATTGCTTATGTCTTGGTAATGTTCTTTCTGATGGATGTTCCTCCCATGGATTCCTTATTGCCCTCCCTACAAGTTCCTCTTTGAGCGAAGCTAGTACACCATTGGTTCTCTGGTCCCTCAGCTTCAGAGTGTTTGCGGGAAACTGGTGGAACTGAGGTCATGGGTGTGCTGCAGCTATATATGCTGACCCGGTCATGTTCAGTGTAGACATGTGGGGCCGATCTGCATTGTGCCCCCTGGCAGCGGAAATGTTTCTGGAGAACAGCTGTGCTGAGATAGGGATATCATAGATGAGGAATCCGGGGAGAAACATGCATCAGTAATAACATTACGGAAAAATAAGTACTTTTTTCTTCTAGGGTTGTGGCATAGGTGACGTGCTTCGAATTTGATGACATAATTGACACGTCATCTTACTGGGACCCAAAGCCTTCACAAGGTTCGAAATAGCATGTACCCGACCCTCACAACGACACCAGGACTGGTTGGGGAAGTGCGTTCACCTAGCCCCATAAGGGGTAATACAATAGGGGTGAAAAACCCCCATAGCTCTGACAATTCCCCTCCTCAGAGCACATTCGGGGTGCAGTGGAGAGGAAAATCAGATATGAAACTGGGCCACCAACCAAGGAGCCAAGACGTTGTAAGCAGGTTCCCATGAACAGTCCTCGGGCCACATTCTTTCAAGTCTACCAAGCAGTGAAACTGGTTTCTGTAGCAACAAGATTCAAGAATGTCGGCAACTTCAAACAGAGCATCAGAAAGATCTGTGTCGTCTTCGGTGTTGGTGGGTAGACGTGTTACAGTGGTATTGTTTGAGTAGAGATATGTAGAATGCTGGATCGATTCATCATTTATTTAATGGTCTTAGAGCAAAGGTTACTGGATTGATGACTTTAACGATTACATATGGTCCTTTGAAATGTGACCCTGAAACACGTAAATGCTTGGTGGATAAAAATACTTTAACTCCAATCTTAATGGGGGGCATGTTCTTTCTATGTTTGCCAGCATGAAGATTGTATTGTCTGTTATTTTTTTTAGATGTTCTCACACTTGTTTGTGTAATGATCTTAGAAGGTCCACAGTTGTTCTAGCTTGAGGAACTTCTGAAAGCCGAGAAAAGGTTATCAGGAATGTTTTAGGACTGGTACCATAAAATGCGCCAAACGGTGACATACCAGTGAAAGCATGAGTAGCATTGTTATATTTGAATTCTGAATGGCAACAATGTGTAAAAATAAAAGTGCTGGTATTTTTCGAGCGCGCGATTGAGTCTTTTGGTTTGGTTTGCCTGTGGGTTTGTGGCTGGTAAACAGTTTAAAGACGGAGATTCCTATCCAACGTTCGGGCAAACACATGCCAAAATTGTGCCATAAGTTGCAAACCTCATCAGAGACGACGGCTGATGGCAGTTCATGTAGTCGATAGATGTTACACCCTCTATCTGTTGCCATATACTATGAATACGATGAAGAGCACTAAGTAACACCTTATTCTCAGTATTTATACAGTACTGCCAAAATGCATCTTCTCTATTACTGTCATAGTGACTGATGAAATCACCAAGCACACATATACAAAGGGTCACTTTTCCCTACACTCAGTCAATACGTGTCTGGCAGTTTTCCTTTCAGTTGGTATTTTGCACATTCGACAAGTTCTATCTTGTTCAGCTGTGCCACGCTTTGACATGCATGATCCTTAGGGAGGTCTACGATAAAGTCAAGACTTGCTTTGTGCCTTGGTCCCACAGGTACGCATAGTGATTGCAACTGACCTTGCCTTTGGACAGGGGTGATTTAACTTGAGCACATGTACGGCACGTCTGAATGTATTCTCGGGTATGGGCAATGAATTCAGGCCACCAACCCCATTGTTTGAGTAACTTTATCGTCTTTTGCACCCGAGCATGACCTTTGGTCATATGGTCATGACATAACTGCAATGCATTTAGTCTCATGAGTTCTGTGGGTAATAGAATTTGGTATTGATATGGTTTTCCTTGATGGATTTTTTACTGTATTCCATGCAAGTGTTCTTTGCCCCATCTTTGCAGCTCCTTGACATCTGTATTTGATTTGATATTTGACACACACATATTACTCTACCGGGTAGGAGTACCGTCACTGGCCTTTTTGCACCGGAATTCAGATCCTCTACTGATAGCCTGGTTATGGCATCCACTTTTGCGTACTTAGATCCTGGTCTATAAGTGATGGATAGATTGTACCCTGAGAAGAACAGATGCCATAATGCGAACCGCGAATTAGTACATCCAAGACCAGTTAGGGCAAAAGATTTGTATGTTCTGTTTACACCGTAACCAGATCACATGGCCACAACAGGAACTGACACCATTTTTCCAATGCATTTAAGCAAAAGGTGAGCGCACCAGGAACATGTAGCTACCGTGCTCGACTGGTCCTTGTATATGTGTGAAGTTAAAGCATCCTTGATGGCCAACAGCTCCATTTCAGTTCTTGTATAATTACGCTCAGCCGGAGTGAGTTTTCTAGAGGGAAATGCGATGCATAGAGTAGACCAATGTTTTTGAAGATTTTAGATATTTTAGCACCAACTGCATAGTTTGAAGCATCGGTTTCTACTATAAATGGTATAATGGGTTCTGCATGGAGCAATATGCGTGCCCTGGTAAAGGTGGCCTTTAGGGTGTCAAATGATTCTTGGCCTTACTGACTCTATTGAAATGCAATGCTCGTTAGTGTTAGGCTAGTCAATGGATGGGCAATTTACGAAAACCCTAGTGTATATTTAAAAAAAAGAAAATGTTTTATATGTTTTTGGTTTCTTACCAAAAACCTTTACAAAAGTAACATATTACAAAAACATTAACCAATACATCTTTCATAACATATGAACATTTAAAATATTTGCATAATCTTCAATATCACTTTGCAAAATTTGTTACCCATCATTTAGAATCATTCATTTTTACTATACTAAATAATTATTTTATTACACATCTTACCGAATTTTGATCCTTTTCATTAAAATCATTCATTTTACAATAATGCATTAATGTTTCTTACACACCCTCCAGATTATGGGACAGTTTTGAGAGAGGTCATATGTATTAGACCACAAACTATACACAAGAATTGTACAACTGCCAATTTCACAAATACCAATTTTCCATGAAGCATGTTCCACCAAATTACCTCTGGAAACACTATTTCTGTATTAACCACAAATTTACCAAAGTATTCAAGTCGTTTTACAGATAGACTCAAATTCCAGAAACATGTGTCTAATGGTTTCCTTAACATTTTACTTTTACAAAACCGACATGGGACATGCCCCACTCCCCAGTATGGATTGTGATCTCAATAATTTCCCCTGTTTGCAACACATTAAAACGGAATCTCATAATAGCGTGTCTCCACTTTCTATCCGGCAATTTATCCAGGTATGGTTCCAAGAATCCCTGAGTCCTCCAATTTGATATCAGATGCCTATATAATAATGTGTCAGATACTTTCTGCTTAGTTTCTGCCCAATCATAGTACTGCAGTAAACATTTCACTCTCTTTGGATTTAAAACCAGAAGTTCAACGTTCACTCCAATGTTGTCTGATGATTTTCCACAACATTCCTGCATGGATAACAATAAATGGGAATTTGAGTTACCTATCCATAATTTTAGGCCCACAATTGTATATAAATTGTTACCCGTTGCAAAAATCAACTTCCTATAAAGTGCAATCTTTTTCCATTCAACTTTGCTTAACAATCACTGCAGCCCCAACTAATACCTAAGAGCTTCAAGTGGAATACACTTAGGGAGAGAGTATATTAATTCCCTTCAAATGTTAGACTCAATCCTACGAAACTCGTTTTGCATGCTTATTGGGAAGAATGCAAGTTTGTAGGTTAACTTTGGTATTACCTTTAAATTATAAAACCTAATCAATGGCTGCAGTGAATACCCGCAGAACATTGTGTTAACCTTTCTCATTTGTGTAATCAAATGGCCCATTCGTTCTTCCAAGCAATTCAAATAGGCACATCTTTTAAAGGTGGTAAAAACCGGTAGCCCAAGTACTTAAATTAGTTTCTACTTGCCAGCTTATAATTATTTAAATACCAACCACACGATAACAACTTTTTCTGCTTTCCCATGCATAAAGCCATTGACTTCTTCTCATTAATACTGAGACCATTTAAAATAACACATTTTGTAAAGGCATTTATTATGCGCTACAGACCTATTGGTGTGTTATCTATATCACAATCTAATATACTACAATACACAACCAATCAGTTTCTGAACAAGTTCAGCTCCCCTGAAGTGGGAGCAAAATGGCACTTCAGTTACTTTAAAAAGGGGTAAAATGACAAGGTTATAAGAATCAACAGCACAAATACTTTCATAGGCAGGGCAAAGGGTTTCAGTTCACTACAACCAGCAATTCAATTCAATAGGCCTGGGCCAAAGTCAATGGTTCAGAGTCTTGTATTGGATAGCTGTCATGGCCACTCAGGCAGGGACACAGTTCTTGCCCATCCGCCCTCGTATGGGGCACTCCAGAGCCTCTTATGGGGCACAACATGGAGCCAGGTGGGTTTTGTCCTGGCGCCTCTTGGGCGCCAGGCTCATGAAGAAGACCAGATAATTGGGAACATTCCAGGCCCACTCCACACGTGCATCTAGTATTAGGCGTGGCGCCACATCACCTACACGGGGAAAGAGTAAAAGAGAGACATTAAGGAAAGAACAAACAAAATTGGTAAAGCAGGTTGAAAGCAAAACGGACTATACAAACATAAAACACTCACGTGGAGAGAAGTGGATTAGTCGCAGCTGGACTGGACAGCCACACAGAGGGACCAGTGAAGGAACTCGGTCGTAGTTAAGCAAGCGCCCCTGCCGGAAGTAGCAGGACAGAGAGCTCATCATTCAAGATAAGCAGGTGAGCCTCCTATGGGCAGCGCAACCTACAGAAACTACACCCTCGGTGGAAGGGGTCTGGAAGGGAACTCGGGTCACAGACTGGCATACTTACACCTCCTTTACATTTACATAGGAGCAGTCTTGAGCAGCACTACCGCAGTAACTGTACAAGCGCAGAGGGAGAAGCCAGATGAGGGCGAACTAATCCCTGGGAGGGCTGCAACCGTGCCCCAACACCCCGCAGAGACCAGGTGAGCGTAACAGAACGCAAAGCCTCTTCGAATCTCTGCCTGGGTGTAATGCAAACTTCAGAGATGGACCAGTTGGCCCAATTACTGGGTGAATTACGGGCTGAGGTTCATGCCTCAAGACAGGAAACCAATGCCCTAAGAAGGGATCTCATAGTGAATCGTGAACAAACTGATGAACTAGCAAGACACATGCTTCAAGCACAAGCTGGTCAAACCCCACTACCAGGATTAACCCCTTCTGCTACACCTGCACAGTCAATGCCAGTACAGGTGGTTCTTCAAGGGCGGTTCCTTTGGCCCGGCCCAAAGTTTCACAGGCAACCCAAATAAGTATGCCCTTTTTATGAACCAATGCCACCTACATTTTCTGTGCAGACCTGGGGCATTACCCTACAAGCAATCTAGAGTGGCATTTGTGCTTTCATATTTGGGAGGTAGTGCGGGGGACTAGTCAATACCTTTGGTCAACCAAGATGATCCTTTACTTCAGGATTTTGGGGGTTTTCAGCGTGAAATGGAGAAACTGTTTGCAAGACATACCCAAGGACAAGCTTTGGGCAACAAACTGTTGTCACTTAGGCAAGGCAACCAAGACTTATTAACCTACATCTCCACCTTCAATCGCCTTATAGCCCAGACAAATTGGCCAGAGGAGAAGAGGACTACGCTCTTTTATTGAGGGTTGCAAGGAGAAGTTAAGGACGTTTTAGCCCAAGTAGTAAGTCCCCCGGATTGTTGTGCAGAGTACATTGACCTGACAGTGCAGCTCGATCACAGATTACAGAACTGGAAAATGGACCGAGCAAGAGCAGAAGGGCGGTTGGTCTACCTATGATCCTGTGAAAATCAAACCAGGCCACACAATCACTCTGAACCTATGCAGATCGGGGATTTGTGGAGTCCACTCACCAAGGCAGAAAGGGAGAAAAGGAGACAGCAAAAACTTTGTTTATACTGTGGTAAAGCTGGCCATTTTCTCCGGAAATGCCCGCTGAAACCACCCAGGAAAACAGTAGGAGCAACCGACAACGACGAAGAAGAACAACAGGACTTGGGAAACTCCAACGCCCGGCAAGCGTAGGGGTCCACTTGTCGAACAGTAAAAAGGAACCAACACAGACCTCACACCTAGTCATCCCTGTGCTCTTGGTAAACGACAAACAACCGTCAAAAATACATGCCTTGGAGGCATATATTTACAGTGGAGCTGTGGGAAATTACATTGACCAAGCTCTAGCTACCCGGATTGGCCTTCCTGTCCGACAGAAACGAATCTCAGAAAACGTTACAGCAGTTGATGGATCTCCGCTATCATCCGGCCCAGTGACGCACTACACCGAGTTGGTTACGCTTCTGTGTCAGGACGGTCACCAAGAAGACATCACCTTCTATCTCATCGGCACGCCTCAGTTCCAGATGTTATTGGGAATGCCTTGGCTGGAGACCCACAACCCTAAGATTGACTGGCTTAAAAGAGTTCTCGCCTTTCCAAAAGACTGTGCTGATACCTGTTACAACAAAGGATTCCCATCGAAAGATTTCACCGACCCAGGAGCAGGGAAAACAACTGTACTGGGCCTCACAAGTTCATTACCACCCGAATATCTGGATTACCAAGATGTTTTTTAAAAGGAGCAAGCGAATGTCCGACCACCACACAGGCCGTACGACTGTCAAATCAATCTCGTACTTGAGGCCCAAGTTCCGTGTAGCCAGATCTACGCTTTAACGGAACAGGAAAACCAGCATTTAAGAACATACTTAGACCAGTATCTGGCAAACGGCTTCATCCGCCCGTCCAAGTCCCCTGCTTCATCGCCCCTCTTTTTTGTGCCCAAAAAGGAGGGAGACTTAAGAACTTGCATTGACTATAGGGCACTTAACCAGATCACGGTAAAAAAACGGTATCCGTTGACACTCATCCCCGAGCTACTGGATCCAGTCAAACACGCCCAGATTTACACAAAACTAGAGTTGTGAGGGGCCAATCATCTGGTAAGAGTCAAAAAAGGGGACGAGTGGAAGACTGCCTTTCGTACAAAATATGGTCTTTTTGAATACCGGGTCATGCCCTTTGGGCTATGTAATGCCCCAGAGGCGTTCCAATTCTTCATGAAAGACGTACTTTGCGAACTATTGGACGTCTCTGCACTTGTCTACATTGATGACATTCTCATCTACTCAACCAACAAGGAAGACCACGTCAGTCATGTTCGAGCAGTTTTAAAGAGGCTTCGACAACACCAGTTATATGCCAAACTGGAGAAGTGCTTCTTTCATGTGACAGAGGTAGAATTCCTCGGCTTTGTTTTCACACCACAGGGCGTACGCATGACATGCGCAAAGTAGACACCATTCTCCATTAGCCTTCACCGACATCCACAACGGGAGTACAGAGTGTGCTCAGATTCGCCAACTTTTATCGTTGGTTTATTCCTGGATTCTCTGATTGTCCATCCAATTACCTCCTTGCTACAGAAGAATAAACATTTTCATTGGTCTGCAGAGGCAGAAGAAGCCTTGCTGAAACTAAAGCAAGCTTTTTTTTCTTTTTTTCTTTATTTGTATTTGATTCAAAGAAAAACTTGAACCTTTACAAAATACAGTTATTACATATTACACTTCAAGAAATCATCGATATTTAGCTAATCTCGTTTTAACCTTATAATATAAAATAAACTATTTACTACATCCTAAAATCAAAACAAACCGCTACAAACACCACAGAATAAATCATATACCTCAAATTAAGACATCAAATTAAAACCACAGAAACCAAACTTACAACAAATAACCTCATCGGCTCTCATATTGGATTATTTCACTTTCAAGGTGGTTACAGAAATTCACAAGGTCGTATATTAAAGGTCTATACTCCCCACTCATCATTCTTGCCCAGAGAGTTTCGAGGCAATTATCATAGTTTGTGTTAGTGAATTTCATTAATAGAATAGTTCTCTTGACTTTAAAATAAGAACAATATAAAATTAGGTGTTTCAGCGCTTCTCTTGGTTCTACACACTGGAAAAAATGACATTTTTCAATCACGGTATCCCCATTGTCTTTGTTCCAATGTTTAGACCTTTCTCTTGTGTGATACAAATTAAACTTAAACCACATATACTGCTTTCTATAATGTTGACAGGGCAAACTCTCAATGTAGGTGTATCTAGGCACACGTTTCCTAATGAACTTGCAATATTCAAAATACATTTTGTACTTTCCTATAGCTGTGATACACCAGTCAGCCTCATTTAGTTTTTTCTTAGCATATGCTGGTCTTACACATAGCAAGCTTTTACCACCGCACCAGTTTTACGACATCCTCGACCAGAACTACCATACGTCGTTCAAACTGATGCATCCAACATAGCAATGGGAGCAGTCCTGTCACAACGAGGCCCCGAAACAGGACAGCTACACCCTGTGGCATTCTAGTCTCGTAAGTTTTCCGCCCCCGAAGTAAACTATGCCATTACTGATAAAGAATTACTAGCTACCAAGGCAGCCTTCAAGGCATGGAGGCATTAACTCCTCGGAGCTAGACATACAGTTACTGTCATCACAGATCATCACAACTTACAATACTTAAAAACCGCCAAAGCACAATCCTCACGCCAACTCCACTGGGCCCTCTTCTTCTCAGAATACGATTGTGTAATTACCTACAAACCCGGAGTTCGCAATGGCAAATAAGAGACCCTTTCATGTATGAGCGGGCAAGAGGAGGACTTCATTACACTAGACCCTGTGGCCATCATCCCGGGAGGACGAGTCCTAAACACGATCGCAGCAACCACCTCTTTAGACGACTTAAAATCTAACCTACAACATTCTATGAATCACACAGCTCAAAAAGACTGGTTATCAAAGGGTGTTAGGGAGAATTCTCTGATAAGGCTAATTTCCCAAACCTAGTGAGTCCCCCAGCAACTTTGCTGGATTTTTAGGGTTTGTTTTTTTTTCCTGCTAAGAGTGAGACTCTTTTACTCCCTTTGACTGCCCCGTCCCCCCTCGTCGAGTTTCTGGCTGATGGCAGTGGTTACCACGTGAAATATTCCTCCGGAATATTCTCTATGGGATTTTCCCATTAACTTTTTGGTGCAATGTTAAAGATACCGCTGGTTTATTTATTTAATATTAAATCTACAGTTGGGTCTTTTTGCCAGAACTCGGTTCCAAAATGGCGTTTGTGTCCGTCTCTGTAACTCTGACCAAGGTCGAGCCCTTTGTTCCACTATTTTGGCGGGCTTCTCCACAGAAGCCCTCCAAATGGTGCCACTCTGTCTGGGTTCCACAGGAAGGGTGGAGGGGGGAATTGGCACCCTGGACTGTGTTGCCTTAGCAACCCAAGTTGCCATCTACTCTGATTGGCCCAGTGGTGAGCCGCCCGGCTCACCACTTGGCATGTGTGATTGACAGCTAGGCTGATGAATGGGGGTTTTTCTGCATAAAACCAGGGCCTTTGGGACTGGAACTTCAGAAGTCGCCACAGGACCTAAGAATCCAATGAGGGAAGAAGCTGTGCCATCTGCAACAACAACACCATGGGTGAAGCCATGCTGCAACTACCTCACCACTTTCCTGACGACAAGAGAAGATCTTCTGCTGGACGAGTCTTCTTCCCCTGAGCTGGTGGGATCAACCAGTTCACACTTTTCGCCTTCCAAAGATGTCTCTTGGTCGAATCGCCCGTGCCAAGCACCCCGGCGGCCGGATAGCCAAGCTCACCACTTTTGACCGCGAATAAAAGGACCGCACCTTTTAATCGGGAACTCCGCGGCTGGTTTCATCCCTGTACAGTGCAACGACTCCAAGTTACCTCCTCGACGAGATCTTCTCTCCCCCTGATCGGAACCACGAACTTCAACCACTGCCAGGAACAACTGCCCCCACTGGAGCTTCCTTTCTCTTTAAGGTAGTGTGTCCTACCTGGCCTCCCTTTCTACAGATTGCTAAAGGTGACCCTTACATACTTAGCTTCTAAAATGGGTTGGCTCCAGGCCTTCTAACTATATCTTTTGACTCACCCCAACCTCTTTTGAACACTCTGCAAAGACTTTCAGTGCACTTTAAACTGTGTGATCCTGGGCACATTTCGCTTGGCTCCATTTTAAGTGGGCCTGGCCTATGAACTTTGGCTCTATAGTATAACCTGCCATTCTCCCCTTGCTCTGAACTCTTAAGTGTTGGGAACTGTTTTATTTTATACTCTGCCTTTTCTCTCCCTTTTTAACCTAAACTATTGGAGTGCCATCTAGGTTAAGCGCTCACTTCGGTCTTAACAAATAGTTGTGCTTTAACCCTTACTTGTCTGATAGTTATCAAGGGAGGTGTGTATACTTACCTGACAGTGTTTTAGATTACTTTTCATTGAGAGTGCTAGTGTATTGCCTAAAGTGTGTTTTAAATAAATAATTATATACTTTTTATACAAAGCTCTGGTCAGTGTTTGTTTGCTCTACTGTGTTTTGACCCTATTGTGTATACTCTGCATACTGCCCTACTCTTCTTGAGAGAGGTCTGACTGCTCAGCCACAGCTACCAGGTAAATCTGGGTGGTGCAGACTGCTACCAATTCGGTTTACTGCTGCTCCTGTAGCCTTATTCTTTTTGCAGTGTTCCCCAAGCGAATTGCACAGGATTCTGCCTAACAAAGGGAGATCGTCATACCATCGTGAACAATTTGCCATACTTTCAAGGACGGCTGTACATTGCAGATAAAAATCTACAGAACCAAATCATAGCCAACTATCACGATTCTTTAGTAGAAGGACACCCAGGAATAACAAAAACCCTAGCTAAAATGAGAATAAAATACTGGTGTCCGACTTGGCGAAAGGACATTGCCCAATTCATCGCAACCTGTGGTGTCCGCGCACAACACAAATCTCAAAAACAAAGTCTGCCAGGTCTACTGCGACCTTTATCAGTACCCCCAGTGCCATGGCATACATTGTCAATGGATTTTATTACAGATCTCCCCCCCCCCTGCAACGGATACAAAACCATTTTGGTCATCGTAGATCTGTTCTCTAAAATGGCCCCTTTTATTCTCTGAAAGGTCTACCTACTGCATCCGCTCTGGCTACTGTATTTCTGGAACAGATTCTTTGGCTTGATGGATTTCCATCAGTGCTAATATCTGATCGAGGGACTCAGTTTGTCTCCACCTTTTGGAGAAAATGCTACAAAATTGCCAAAATCGACCTTCGACTATCCACCAGTCATCCCCAAACCGATGGCCAGACCGAACGGACCAACCAGACTCATAAGATGTTTGCTGCAACAAATCAAGGATGCCTGGAAAGACATACTTTGGATAGCAGAATATGCGTACAACTCCATTCACACCAGTACGGGGCAAACTCAATTTTATATTGTGTACGGAAGACATCCACGAACATCCATCTTTGACCCACCTGAATCATTGGAAATGCCAGCTATAACGACTTTACATAAAACCATAACCCAGGTTCTTAAGGAAGCAGCAGTACATCTGGCCAGAGCCAAACAAAAACAAACAAAAACAAAAGCAGTTTGAAGATCGCAACAGAAAGGAAGCTCCAAACTATCAAGTCTGAGACAAGGTCTGGTTGGCATTTAAAAACATTCCTCAGAAAGGGCCACAAACCTTCCGGCCTCGATACTTGGGGCCCCTACACTATCAGAGCTGTGATTAATCCTGCTGCCATGAAGTTAGAATTACCACCTCACATGCGGATCCATCCTGTGTTTCACGTCTCCCTTATAAAACCAATGATTGATACACGGATTGATTTCCACCGGACCCCTTACTCATAGAAGGGGAACCAGAATTTGAAGTCAAAAATATCATGGACTCCAAGATAGTTCGGTCCAATTGTACTATCTTATAGACTGGAAAGGCTATGGAACTCAAGACCGAACGTGGGAACCCAGGGAGCATATCCATGCTCCGTGACTGATCAGGCATTTCCATCGTGACCATCCAAACAAACCGGGACCAGAGGAAAGACTATCTTTGAGAGGGGCCTTGAGTGGGAGTGCTGTCACTTAGGCAGGGACACAGTGGTTGCCCATCCACCCTTGTATGGGGTACTCCAGAGTCCCTTTTGGGGCACAACATGGAGCCAGGTGGGTTTTTTCCTGCCGCCTCTGGGGCGCCAGGCTCATGAAGAAGACCAGATCATTGGGAACGTTCCAGGCCCACTCCACACGTGCATCTAGCATTAGGTGTGGCAGTGCATGCCCAGCCAGGCTGCTCGAGGGTGTGGCTAAACAGCCCAGGGCTATATAAGCCCCACCCTCACGCTGATCCATGCTTCGCGTTACTTTGCATCTTCATTCAACGTGACGCTCACCGCCGCTCGGACCAACTTACTTACCTTCTGGAAGCCAGCATTCACCATTTCGCCGCATCTGCATACTCATCTTCTGGAAGCCAGCGATCATCATCTCATCGCATCTGCATACTCACCTTCTGGAAGCCAGCGATCACCATCTCATTGCATCTGCATACTCACCTTCAGGAAACCATCGACCCTGATTCCGGCGCCGTGCTCATCATCCAACGCCGCGTCCATCGTCCACGGAGGCGGGCCCTGTAAAGAAGCAGAAAAACAAGGTTAGACAATTGAAACTCAGCAGCTGGGGTCGTGCCGCTTTGGGACCACACGTGCATCCTCAGAAGTCACTCACCTGTTGCCGAGCCATCGTGAACTCGTTCCCTGCTCGCTCCGGCTGCCATCTTCTTCTTCGCAGCTGCCAGGTCGCGACATCACCTACACGGGGAAAGGGCAAAAGAGAGACATTAAGGAAAGAACGAACAACATTGCCGGAACAGACGAAACAAACACCGTAAAGCAGGTTGAAAGCAAAACGGACTATACAAACATAAAACACTCACCTGGAGAGAAGTGGATTAGTAGCAGCTGGACTGGACACCCACACAGAGGGACCAATGTAGGAACTTGGTCCTAGTTAAACAAGCGCCCCTGCCGGAAGTAGCAGGATGGAGAGCTCGTTATTCAAGATAAGCAGGTGAGCCTTCTATGGGCAGCGCAAGCTACGGGAACTACACCCAATTTTTATCTACCGATGTTCGCGGTTGGGAAAAATCATGGTAGTTTGTTTAAAACCACTGCCACCAGCCATTTCAAGTGGGAAAGGGTAACATTTGAGTGTTTAGACTCAGGGGAAGCTAGGCAACCCCTCCAGCACTCTATAGGAAGATAGTCTGTGCTGGGTCTGTAAATTTAAAAAGACTAGTAAAGTCAATTTAACTTTACATGCTCTGGGAGACAGTAGTGAGTCCCAGAAAAGGTATTCAAACCTTGGGGAGTCTGAAAGACACCCCTGTGCCACTGCATTGAGGGTGCTGTGCGACACACAGAAAAAGATGATGTCTATGGCGTTGTTTTTAAACTCCATATCCAAAGAACACAAAAGTAAAACACACATCAAAATACATGTAAGAGTGGGGAAAAAGGCTCACACTCTTCCCAGGTAAAAAATCAAATCCCAGAAACCCAGCAAAGTTGCTGGGGGTCTCAAAAGGTAAGGGAAATTAGCACATTCTTGAGAATTCTCCCTAACACAGCAAAGCCTGATCTACTAGGTCAAATGCTTGCGATAGATCTATTGCTGCCACATATATAGCAGAGGCTTCTTTTTTCCATGCCTTTTCTTGTAGTAAGGAAAAATGCATACCAACAATATCTGTGGCCATTGACTTCCTGAATCCTAATTGCTTGTGTGAGAGAATGGAGTGTTGTTACGCCCAATCAACTATGAGCTTTAAAACCAACACTGCAAAATTCTTCAAGTCAGTGTCCATTATAGCTATGGGTCGATAGTTTTTTGGGTCACTCCTCTTCCCTTTCTTGTATACCGGTATTATATGTGAAATTCTCCAGGAGCTAAGGATAAGGCCTTTGCCCACATCTCTAGGTTTGCCTCAAGTATAACATTGGCTAAGCCATTTGGGGCTGAGGCTCTAGATGGATTTGATTTCTGAATTTGGGTCACTATCCCTGCAACAGAGACATTACATTTACATGGTTGTATATTTAACCCTAGAATCGCAACAGTGGGAGAGTGATGAGTTGCATATAAACTCCCAAAATGGCCCACCCATACTTCCTCTGAAACATTATTTGTTTGAGCCTCCAATTGGGAGGACTCTCATTTATCAGCCTCCAAAATTGACGTGCTGATCCATCTTTAAGTACAGACAACATAGCCTCATTGTCCGCTTGTATCATGGCTGTCCTGTGGGCCCTCGCCAAGTTTTTCAACTTCTGTTTTATACTACGAATTCTTATTAATTTCTCTCCCCAGTCCAAAGGACTGTTTCTCAGCCTTCGCACCTCTTTATTACATACGTTTTTATTAGCGTTGATTAAGGGGTCGAACACATGTGTACGCTTGGATCTGGGTTTATTCTTCCCCTTTACTTTAATTGATCTCAGAATCATTTTATCTACATAACCTGCGAATTGCCTGCAAGTGAAATCAAGCTTCTCTCTTCCAACTGCAGATTTTGGCTGTCCGCTACAAATACTGCATTCAACTTTCCCACATTTCCTTCGTGCCATGTTATCTGATTTTTATTAGCATTCATAATTAGGTTTTCGTGATAATAATCTCTAGGTAAAATTTCATACATTAATTTTACTTCAACCTCTAGCAAACTATGATCGCTAAAATGTGTTGTCTATCAACTTAAAAGAGTTGCAAGCTTCAAATCGACTTTTTCGACATAAATATGTGATCAATAATCAATCTTTTTATCCCATTGAACCATGTATGAGGGTCTGAATCCTGTTTTAATATAGGGTTTACATGTGATAGACCCCAATTCATAAAAAATGTATACCAGATGTGCCCATGTGGGCTGTTCCTTGTGGAACCATTTGGTCCTCCTACGATATTATGTTTCCCCTCACCCTTTAGCATGATAAGAACACTAGATCAGATTCCATGTTACTATTTAGGTTGTCTGCTGAGGGGCTCTCAGCATTAAGGTCCCCAGCAACCATGATATAAAGAGCTTTATATTTCGTGATCATATCCATAAATAGGGTATTTTTTTAATTGTATATGACACATCATGTAGAGGGTTCCAATAAAGGTTCACAACTAAGATGAAAATATTTTCCTGCCCAAATTTTATTTCTAGCAAAACAGCTTAACACTTCAGTTACCTTGGAATATGATTCAAGGATCTTAAACCCCTCGCCAGACCTTACAGCAGTAATGAGGCATCCAGAAGGGCACCCCTATTTTGATGGGTTTTTTTTCAAGTTGGAATCTTGATTCATAACCATCAAGCTGGTATGCTTGTGTCATCCAAGATTCCTGTATACATATAATGTTATTTTTAGTAAGTTTAGCACACAACTCTTTTGAGGAGGATAGATGGGATAGGCCCCTAGAGTTCCATGATACTAAAAAGATTTAATTTCCATTTTTAAAAGGTCTGGCTTTAGAGATTTAAGTTGGGCTATTGTTTCCCTTAGTGATAGAGCCAACCATGTCCAAGATTTTACATCGTCTTGTTTGGGAGGATTATACTGATTATTCATTGCTCCTCTCACATTCCAATCATCCCTTTTTACCATCATAGCCCAATCTATTCAATTCAGAGATTTCTCTGAGGACCAAATCGGGAACAGTACGGGAATGAAAAACAATACGCACAAATTCCTAATGTTCAGGATGTATAAAATCTACTAACTTTATGTCCGCGGAAGTCCAGAGTCTCAAATTTGGTATCTCGTTAAACAGTTCTAAAACACATCCTCTGTATAAGGATGGAGGACCCCCATAGTCAAACAAATAGTACATGAAGATACTTGAACTATCTGGAGAGATTGACTTACGCCACTGGATATTTTTTAGATCTCCTTGTATTGGTTTGTATAGAGCTTTCCCTGTAGAATCGTCAGAGGCTATCTGCTTCGATCGTTCATCTTGTAAGACCTTTTGACTTTGTTTCGGGATTTCCTCCTCCTTCCCCAATATTTGAGACTCCATCATTCCAGGCAAAGAAACATTTCGCTCAACTGTACTAACAGGTTGGACAGACTCCATATCCATATTTTTAGAATGATCCACTGATCCAGGTTTTTTAAAATATCCTGGTCTTTAGCGGGCAACTCTTTAGGTATAGAATATTGACTCAATGTTTGTTCAATAGTACGTCTAATAATAGTCTCAAATGTGGAATAACCTATGTTGGATTTGGTGTTAATCTTCACCTCACTATTAGTATCATTTGGACTTGGGTGTGGTCTTGCATCTGGTTCTTCACTAATCCCTGCCCGACCTTTTACAGTTAGCAGATGCACAGCCCCCATCTGTTCATGAAATACGTCAGAGAATGTATTTGGGCCTATTTGCTAGTTCTTTTGTGGCTCTTTGAACAGTTGAATGCGTTCAGCTATTAACTGTGTGCCTCCACTTAGAGGCTAATTTCCGGGGGTTACTACCAGAAGAGGCCTTAACACACCCAGTGTTTTTCTGTAGTACTTCTGAGAATTATTGAAATCCTTTTTGTTTAATCATGGAGTTGCTGTTAGAAACCTGATTTTTTTGCTGGTACCTTCAGATGAGATTTTGGAGAACATGGTGGATTCGAGCTATTTTAGAAAATAGCTGATCACTTTCTTTACTTCCTGACTCTTTATTATCTTTTGTACCTTTGTTTCATTTCTTCAGTTAGGGAATTTGTGGCATCTTTAACCTCAACCTGATCAGCAACCAATTCAACACCCGGATCTTTGTCCAACCCAACTCCAAAAGATGATGTACCAGCTCCTTCAGTATATTTATTTTTAGAAATACCAATATTTTTAGAAATACCAATTGATACAAAATTTGTAGACATATTCTTAATCTTATTTTTTTTTTTTGTGTTTGATAATATTTTAGGAACCTTCGTTGTTCCGAGCCCTTGTTCCTTTTCCTTAACTCCAGAAAAGATTTGGACTCGTCGTCTAGTTGTTGAAGATCTTTAAGTACATCTTCACTGCATTGTTTTTTTTGTTGTTTCTAAAGACTTATCTGAGTTTTCTTTTGGTGTGCTCTTCGGTTTTGTGCTCTCAAGGCCAAGCGTTTCTCTTTACGAGTAAGCACAACCACAGGGCTCTCTTCCGTTTCGGCATCACCATCCTCCATTCCATTTAGAGCCATTGACCCGTCTATTTCCGACTCTAAATCAATTAAATTAGTCAAGCCCTTTTTTGGAGATTTCGGTATGTCGCCATTCAATCCCTTGTAACCTTTTTGTTACATTAGATATCTTGATGTATGGGGAGAGAGAAAATAACAAAAAAGAGAGCAAATGTGTTTTTTCAGAAAATGGCAATAAAATGATGTACAAAGAAGCCTGTGGTTTTTTCATTGTAAGAGCTAGGAACAAATGGTCTGCTGTTCTGAAATCGCCATTTCCCAAGCTTTCCGCAAGCAATAACAGGTTGAGTGGAAACAAAAAAAAAAGCCATATTTTTTACCATCAGTTTTGTGAGAGGGAGGCAAGTTTTCTCTTTTTTTAATAGGAATTGCTTGGACAGAATGGAAAACGAGGGAAACTGAAAGGGAAGACAAAATTCCAAGTTTAGGAAGGGGTCATTTGCGCAGGTCAGGCAACAACTATGTAGGTAAAATGTGCCATAGTTTGGGAAAAAATTATAGAAAAAAATGTATGGGGTGGTCATGTTTGGACCTGTAAGGTAATGGCATCTGTGAATATTGAGAAAAGCAAGGCAGCGCTACATTCCCCTGACTCTTCTAGTTAGGAAATCACACATTTTTCATAATATTTCACAAAACAAGCAATACCCCACGCCAAAAACAGAGCCATGGTACACAGGATTTTTATGCTGGTGGCCTAAACAGATGTACCTAGCATTTCAAAATAAGGAAAACAATTATGGTAAGCAATGGCAAATATACATTTGAAAGAGCACATGCAGACCTTTTGAAGGATA
Source organism: Ambystoma mexicanum (assembly GCF_040938575.1). NCBI lineage: Eukaryota > Metazoa > Chordata > Amphibia > Caudata > Ambystomatidae > Ambystoma > Ambystoma mexicanum. The sequence goes on from NC_090940.1 coordinate 458,484,398, forward strand.
GGTGACTTGTGCAGGTTACGAAAGCGTACAGTGCCTAAAGCAGCTACTAAATGTAGGTTACATTTGGGAAATAAAAGGGATGTGTAACAAAGTGCAGTAGCAAATGTATGAAAACTTTATCAAAACCAAGAGAAAACAAATGTCCTACCTCCCCACATTCCCACAGGTGTCGCGACGAAAATTGTACCTCACGTGTGGGTGCACCTGCCTGGCCGCAAAGAGAAAAGGCTAAACCACTGGTATCCCAAAGGGTCTGGGAAGAGGACATTTTTAGGATTTTGGTCATGTGGACAACCCACAGATTTGGGTCTGGGTGTCGCAGCCACTAATGAAAACAGGTAAATCCATGAATTTCTGAAAATAAGGCACCCGTGGGAATCCAAAGAGGTCTGACTTGTGCAAATCGCCCTTGAATGTATTACCCACATTGCCCAGCAAAGTCAAAAATGTAGGAAAAGTGCCACAATTTTCATACATTTGCAACCGGGAAACCACTGAAACACTCTGGCAACAACACATGTCCTACTTTCCCACATTCCAACAGGTGTCCCAACGAAAACTGTACCTCACATGTGTGGGTGAACCTACCTGGGCGGAACAGAAAAAGTTCGACCGTCCACAAGTCCAGCAGCAGTCCCAGGGAGCCCCCTCAGTCTGTGTCCCCATTCTTACCTGGAGGGAAAAGCTCTAACTCAGTGCAGCTAGACCACATTGACTGTCGGGGGTGATGTCCAGGCCATGGGCACCTGTCTCCCATATGTATCGATTGCCCCAATTCCAGCGCTGGTCGCAGCGATCCTCGGCAGGGTCCCCATTCCTAGCCATAGGGAAAAGCAATAATGCAGCACTGCCAGAACTCCAGGAGGGCCGGGGGTGAGGTCTGTGGCATTGGGTGCCTGTCTCCCATGAGGGTCGTCCATCCCCAAGTGCAGTGTCAGTCCAAGGGAACCCCGGCAGGGTCCCCATCCCTTCCCAGTGGTAATTTCTGTAACGCAATGCAGCCAGAGCGCCAAGAGGCTGGGGGGTGATGTCTCTAGCCTTGGGTGCCTGTCTCCCATTTGGGTGGTCAGCACCCAAGCTTCAACAGCTGTCCCGGGGAGCCCTGGCAGGGTCCCTGTTCCTTCCTGGAGGGAAACGCTGTAACAGGACACGGACGCTACCGGGGCTCCCTGGTACTGCTGCTACACTTGGGCATGGTCGAGCCACATGGGAGACAGCCGCCCAAGGCCAGAGATATCACCCCTGACTATCCTGTAGCTCTGGCTGGCCTGCATTACAGCGTCTCCCTCCGGTAAAGGACGGGACCCTGCCAGGGCTCCCTGGAACCTCTGCTGGGCTTGGGACGTTCAACCCACACAGAGGACAGCCGCCCAAGATCAGAGACATCACCCCCGACCATCCTGGAGCTCTGGCTGGGCTGCGTTACAGGTTTTCCCTCTGGGAAATGTAAGGAAGGATTGATATCAAACAGTGAGACAGACACAAGTGATCACAGTTCAACAGTGTTTATTGAACTTCTATTGGGTTTGAAAAACACCTATCTAATCCTAAATCTAAAGATGGGAGCAAGCTACGACCATCAAATAATAACGCAGGCCTTGTCAAGTCTGCCAAAATAAAAGGGCCTATACTAATAAACCTGCTGCCAATCCTTATTTCTAGATACAAATAGTGTGGGAAATAATGTTATTCAAAAGAAAAGTGTTCAAGAAATTATATGTCAGGATGTTGAAGCCGTTGGCTTCCCTTCCCCACGTTTTCAGCACGGGACAAGGCGGCACACTCAAACTTAGCACACTCTATGGCATCTCTAGCGCAAGGATATCAGTTCAAAACTTCACCATCAGGGCTCTTGTGCCAAAGTCCCAAACATGAAAGTTCCTTTCTTCTTAGGATTTCACATATACAACTTCTTGGGTGCTTTACTGTTCACCCCGGGTTCCCCTTTGCTAGGCTCAGACCCACTTTGACACAAAGGCCTCATTCCGAGGTGGGCGGTAAGGGGTTAACGACGCCGGTACGGGTGCCATTAACCCCTTACCGCTGCATTATGAGGTCCTTTAGCGGGTCCCACTAATGCCGGCTGGTTTTACCAAGCGCCCTTAGTGGGAGCCGCTAAAGGATCAGCATGCTAACAACGGGCCCATTATTAACAGGCCCGTTGTTAGCATGGTCCCCATTCCCATTGAGCCCTATGGGGACTCGAATGGGGATGGGTTCCCTGAATGGGGAAATACCGGGTCTTGCAAGGTTGGAATGGCCCGGTAATTCCCCATTCAGGGAACCCGGAACCGGTATGCGTTAAGGGGGTAGCCATGGCGCTAATAGCACCATGGCTACCTCCAACCTCGGAATGAGGCCGAAAATCATCAATTGGTCTCCCTCGGCCAGGCTCGGACCAAATTTCTCTACTTTATCAAAATTAGACTTTCGACTGTGCAAAGGGTTTTGCTTGACCCGGTGCAGGACCACTTTGATTCACAATTACTTGTTCTCTTCTTCATCTTTTTTTCACTTTTGCCATTTCTCAGCTGAATACCTTACAGAGACCTTCGATTAAGCTCCAAAGGTATTGTATCTTGTTTTTGAAGTTCAGTCACTCATCAGCAGTTCATCTTCACTTGCATCTCTTATCACACACGTTTTAACAATGTTTGTTCCAGCACATGCCATACGATGTTGCTGCTTGCAACCTTGGCTTCAACACAGACCGGTCTTGTGTTGTTCTTCCCAACTCACCGGCTGTGTTGATTTCAGTGTCGCTGCTTTGTTCTTGGAGCCAAGGACGGCACCACAGCTGCTGGTGATTCTCCCTGCCTTGAGTATTGATGCGGGAGGGCCCCAGGTATCTCCGACACACAATGCATGATTCTTCAGCCTGGTTGGCTGGTCTTAAGCTTTCTATTCTCAAGGTTTCTGGAAAGTAATGGTTCCTTGTCAAAAAGGTCAAGGGAACTTCCCTCCTGGCGATCCCCTTCTGTTGTAGGCTTTCTTTCCTTTCATTCATCTGCAGTCTCAAAACTGCGGTTTCCTCGTGGGATTTGCCTCGCTTCGAGTGTGCTCTCGTGCTCCGCCTTTTATTCGTGTGGGGAAGCTTAATGGAAGTCAGGTGTGTGTGATGGTCACTAATTGCCTTACCATTGTATTGGGACATGTCAGGTATACTGCTCGGGTGTTAGTCTGTTTTCTCTCATAGCGGGCTGTCTGTGAGAAAGTGTTTGTTTTGTAAAAGGGGGGAGGTAGTGTTCCTAAATATTCTACCTGGCAGGATGGGGAAAAGGTGTTACAGGGAAGGGGATACTGTGTCTCACCATCCAGTGTCTCACTCCCACTCCCCAAAGACCCCTCACTCAGGTGATCCTCCCACACTGGTCCACCCCCAGGAACTGGATCCAAAAGTGATAGCTGTGTCCTGGCCACTTTGATGACAGATCCCCAGAGACTAGTAGGTGAGACACCTTCTGGTTTGTCATAGAAAAGAAGGAGGACCCTGCCGGGGCTCTCTGGAACCGCTGCTGGGCTTAGTCAACCCACATTGGAGACAGTCGCCCCAAGTCCAAGGACATCACCCCGACTGTTCTGGAGCACTGGCTGCGGTGTTACAGAATTTCCCTCTGGGAAGCGATGGGGACCCTGCTGGGGCTCCCTGGGACTGCCGCTGCACTTTGGGATAGTCGACCCACATGGGAGATAGTCAGCCAAGTCCAGGGACATCACCCCAAACTATCCTGAAGTTCTGGATTGCCTGCGTTACAGCTTCTTTGTCTGGTAAAGGACAGGGACCCTGCTAGGGGCTTCCTGGGACTGCCACTGTGATTGGGAGAGGGATGCCCAAGGCGAGGGACATCACTCCCAACCAGCCTGTAGTTTTGGCTGGGCTGTGTTATAGCTTTTCCCTTCGGGGAGGCATTGCCACACTGCCAGGGCTCACAGCCATCGGAGTAGGTGCGGGTCCGTCAGAAGTGGCTGTTACACCGCGCAGGCAGTCAGAGGCGTTTGGATCGAGGAGAAATCCACCAGCCCCCCCGCCCCCCGGTGCCCAGGTGAGAGCAAACTAAGTGGGTGCAACTTCATAATAAGAATAAGTGATTGTGGGCCCAAAAGTAATAGGTGCTAAGAACGTGGCACGTTGATCCAACTGGGAGGACATTCTCGTAAGAACAGTGGTGCTAGAGATAGTTCATGCAGGCGCTGAGAGGGTGGTGCGCATAAGCCACTGAGGGACAGCCTCACATGAACGGTTGCGCTGTGTTATTTTCAATTATTCACTGAATGGTAGGAGTATATCTCCTGTCAATATGCATGGCGCGTACGTGATTTGCAAGGTTCAGGCAATGAAAAGACTCTACTGAACTGTGCTTGGTTTGGGGTGTTTTGGGAAGTGCACAGAGAGTACACAGGGCGTGTACAGGAAACAGAAGCAGTGGAGTAACTTTGCTGAAAATGTTAGGGGGGACACGACATCTGATGAAAAGGTGCCCCAGCCAAATGAATGGGGACAAAGTGATGTACCATGAAAGTTGGAGGGGACTAACACCCCCGTCCCTCCCTAAAATTACGCCCATGAACTGAATTGACCGTTGGAGCAAGGAGCTCTGTGTGGATTGCTGGACGCTGCAAAAATTATGTCACAAGGCGTGATACGGGCGTGGGGGCGTTCGGAAGACGTTGTGAAGGTCCTTTCCTCCAGTGAAAGGATGAGAGCTGGTCTGGGTAAACGAAAAGGCGGTGTGGAGTCAAGCGGATCTGTTATGGACTCTAATCGTACTACTGTGGAGGCACAGGCTAATAGGCCTGCCGAAATAGATGGCGCTGCAGCGACAGTGACTCATCAGGATGTTTTCAGATGTGGGAAAAGAATCAGTTTGGCTGGCGTGGGAGGAAAAGAGTGTAAAGTTTGTATTGAGACTGTACGGTCGAAGAACATTTCTGCACAGCAAGGAACACTGAAGAATCAGCCAGCTGATGTGTTGGAATAGTGTTCATTATTCCCGGTAAGAGAAAGTGGGAGTGTTCAAGTCCAGACAAGTAGCCGTCCTCTGAGCTGTTGGGATTATCAAGACAAGGGAGTGGCACTATGTGACTGTTGTTTAGGTGCATTCCACGAGTTAAGAGCTCATTGGGAGGAGCCTTGGGGACATTGTGGGTCCTGTGGAGAGCTTATAGGAGAAGATGTGGAGACCTCCATTATTGTTCTAGAGGAGCTGGATCCTGATTTTGTGAAGTTTTTTAAGGACCTTTCATGCTATGATAGAGAATATTAAGGTGTCATGTGAGGCCTTTGTGTGGTAGGTTCCGAGCAGAATAGGCACATGAGGAGCTGATTTGAGTGGTATGAATGGATGTATGCCGTGGCCTTTGTTAGCAGTTGGAGGTTATAAGGGGGTTTAGACAGTCGAATTAAAAATTGTATTTACTGGAGATGAGCTGGTAATTATTCAATGTATATGCTAAAATGTGTGTTGTGACCGTTCTACAGGTCATCGAGCAATTTTAAAGGCAGTTGTTGTGCTGAATAATGAATGTATAATACTCTCTTAATGCACTTTTCCCATTTCAGATTGTTGGGTAACGCAAAGACTGTATGTGATATACTTTTTTCATTTCAGGTCGACGGGTAAATCAAAGACTTTGAAGAGTATCTCAGTGCTTACAATGTTAAATGTGTTAAATTCAATTAAATGGCATGTATGCATGAATTGGTTGTGATGTGCAGAGGATCACAGGGTTCAGTGTGCGAACACTTAAAAGAATGTTATTTGTGAACACTGCTTAGGAGGAAATGTTGTTCTGGGAAATTAAGGAAAATGTGGTGTTTCTATTAAAGATATCAGTTTAGGTGTTTTGGGGAGTTGGGAACTCCGGCCTTGGATTATAGAATTGTTGAATTGTGGAAGTTCATTGAAGTTCAGGATGTTATGGGTTAAACTTCCTGGAGACCTTAGGGTGAGATTTCTAGACACAAGGTGACTGTTGGACGCTGTGGGTTGTCTGCTTTCATTTTTTCGTGTTTGTAGGGATCTCTTCAGCCTTTTGGTGTGAGGTGTGCGAGAGAATGGATTATCTCTTGCATTCTCAATTGTGGAGAGTGGAGGTTGTTATGAATATATTTTAGGGAGAGATGGAAGGAATGGTGTTGGTTTTGTTTGTTGACAGAAGTTTGTGCTGGTCTCTGTTTGGTTTTACTGCAGGGCCTGCAGTTAGTTGAGGGTTTGGTTTTTGGGAGTGCATCTATGTTGTGCTTTGTTTGAGGGAAGCTGTGAGGTTATTTGACTTTAGGTTGTTGTGATTTGGAGGTTATGCTTTCTTTTTATTATTTTAAGAGAGGGAGATATGCAATGATTTGGTTCAATCTCTTTTATTTGAGCAACATGTTTCATTATGTTTTGGTGTTATGTCATGAGGAATGGAACCTGGTGGTATTGCGGAATGTTGTGTAAGAGAGGTTCTATTGGAGACGGTTAGTGTGGGGCTGACCATGGAGGCTGGTGGATGTTTATAGCTTGATCTTGAATTGTAACTTAATTGATTACATCAACACTAAATCAATAAAGGTGCTTAAATCAGAAGTGCCTACAGGCGTTTACTTGCAACACGGCACACTTAGTTACACTCGTCCTATTTGCATCGAATTTCATCAAACTTAGCATTTAAGGGGTTAATGTTAAGGCTTGTGGCTGTGGGCTTGACCATACTCAGCTTGCCCCGCCCTCCACCTCACCTCAGTCTTCTTTCACACTGGTGGCATCAGGCCTTTTTCAATTAGGCTTGGGGATTTTTTGTTTTCCAGAACAGAACGGAGGAAGAGAAACCAAGAACGAAAAAAATGGTCGCCATGTTGGAAAAAGACTAGAGCTGCAAGTGGTTTGTTGAGATGACGCTGAGAAGGCGCCAGCTTGAGTTCCATTGTTGGTAACTGTTAAGACGGATTTCTGAACTCTGTCCTGGCGGCGCAGAAGTTCAGAAGGCCAACCTAATTACTTGGAACAGGGTAACCTCTGGACAAGCCAGACCAATCAGGGTAGCGATCGCGGTGGTCAAGACTAGGTCTCAAGAGGGGTGAGGGCGACTGAAAGCCCGCAATGAGCACACGAAGCAAGGACACTTACAAACTACTCCAAACAGGTGTTTTATTAAAAATATATACACATTTATTCCAAGGCCTTTGCAACAATGACCGTAGCGAGAAATCACAATACAACTCTAGTAAACCAACACATACCAAACCAATACAATATATATACAAATACAAACAAGTCTAAAGCGTTAGATGCACGAAATGTGTAGTCCACCTAGAAGGGAAGGAAAACAGGCAGTGCGAAATAATGCTTAGACCCAGTCCGCCTTCAGAGGCACCTAACTAAAAGGAAGTCTGAGCCCTACAAAGAGTGGAGCCTTGTGCTCAAAAGTACCTGCACACGCTGGTGCCCACGGGCAAAAAGGGGAGTCTCTTCGAGGGAATCAGGCAATTCAGTTTAGTGCACAAATGAAGAAGAACAGAGTTCCGCGACTCAAGCACAGCCTCCACTGTGGGCAGAAGCAGAGCGCGAGTACGGAAAGGCGTGCTGTTTTGACACAGCGGGGAAAAGCTATGGGCTCCTGCAGGAGGGCGACCAGTTCCTAGCTATGCTACTCACCGGTCCCCGATGCAAGCAGACCCAGGCTTCTCCGCGTCAGTTTCAGTGCTGGCAGGTTCAGGAGAGCAGGGGACGTCTCATCGTTGTGTAGATTCTGCAGCGGCAGAGTTGAGTTAAAGATGTCCCAAACGAAGTGAACCCGCACAGTTTGTTACCACAGCAGGGCAACGGAGCGGCCGTGTGTATCTCAGCCAAATGTACACTACTCACTTCAGACCTGGGAACGCCAAGTGTACGAATCGTGTGAGAGTGACAAGGACTAGAAATACAACACAACCTGGCGGCGGTTACAGAGCAAGACTCCTGTGTAGGCTGGTCAGTCTGCTGGATGGCCCAGAGACACTTCCGAAGGCTTACATGCAGGAGATGGTGAAGATGCCAAGAATAGCTGTTCCCGCTATTCCAAGGGTCGAAGTACCAGTACAGGCCTTCTGGTTCGATCAGAGGTAAAAGGGGTTTCACAAGGCGACAGCAGTGCAGAGGAGCAGTCCTTCAGCGGGTCACCAGCGATTCCTCGGTTCAGCCTCGTGGTTGCAGGATTACTTCGCTCCTGTGTTCCTTCGTTCGTAAGAACTCAGGAGATCGACATGGTAGTGGCGTTTCCAGCCCCCTCTTATCCACGGTTCCCTTCGCGCCAAAACGGAGGGGACCCAATGGGAGATCCGCTCATCAACACTCACACCATACATGGACCTATCACGGACCACGGTGGTCCCAGGCATTCACACCACCCTAGACTCTCTGGCACCCAGGATGTGTATTGGGACCAGACATCCCAGCCCACATCCTGGAGGCACACACAAGGCCTGTAGAAGCCCGCGAAAGCATCTGTGTTTCGCGGGAAAGTACATGCCCAAATAAGGAAGGCTCCGGGTCGGCTCGACCTGGGGAAGGTGAAGGGAGCAAGACGGTCAGCGGACAGGACAAAGGAGCCTCGTGGTCTGGCCATTTTGGGAGCCAGGCCACCATTTTGGGTTAAGCACGAGAAACACGCTTAAAACGCCAAAAGGAGCTCAAAACACAAGAAACGATCGCTGCCACCATTCCCGTCCGTGATTCACTTGCACCGATCAGTTACAATCCTAAAAGAGTATCTAGGGCCTGTAGAAGGCTAGAGACCCAAGAGAGCAGTAACTTAGCTTACAGTGCCCTCTTGTGTCATGTTGCACGAAAGCCACAACATGATAAAGAAACTACGGAAAACAGCGTTTCCCGGTACTGACTGTCTTAAGGGCATGTCAGTTCCCCCGTAAGAATGGAGCGAAAGCCCAGAGGAGTGCGGCAGAAGGCTGCACTTCTCTGGCAAAGTCTAGATCATGGTGAAAACAACAGCAAAAAGTTTAGGGGTTGCCACATGGAAGGAAAATTACCCACAATTACGAAATCTTTCCTAACAGTAACAGGAATAACACTTTCTCCAATTTCTCCAGGATTGTTGTGCTGAATTACTGACACAGGGTATATATAACGCAGACAGGGGTCAAGCATGCCTCCAGTGGCTTCTTGGCTTCTTGGAAGCCAGCCGCTTAAGCGTCATCATAAGCAGCTTCAACAGATTCATGGCATTCGTGAAATCCCAACAGATGACAGGGATTCTAGAAAATCTTATAGAATAGGACATTCCACAAATGTTGATGCAGACCCAGCAACTGCTGCTAGCACATCTATCTATACCTCCTCCACCATTTACTGGAGTCCCTACACACCTGGTGACATATGTAGCTAACGGCCCCTATATCAGTGGGTCTGTTACCTGCACCTAGCAATGTGCCTACAGTACCAGCGGTGCCGATGCTGCCAGCTGACACTGCGTAGCCTCAGTCACAACCTCCTCCATAAGGTCCTCCGGAAGACCCGAGGCCCCGACCCCTACCCCCACTACCACTGCAGGACGATCAGCAATCAGCAGGGGTTGAAAATCAGGTGGCTACACATAAGGATGAGGAAGAGGGCATAGACATGTCAGCATTCCTTGATCGGATGAAAGGCTTTGCTGAATTCCTGGGTGTCCCTCCACCGCAACAGGAACAGCCAGAGACTGGCATCCTGACAGATATCTTAACTTTGAGGGCTTCTAATAAATCAGGTGTCCTTCTGCAGAAGGATGTGGCAACCCTAGCCAAAAAGGTGTGACTCAAGCCTCAATCCATGCAATCCATAAACAAAAAGTTGGATGCTAAGTACAGGCAATTGGAAGGGAAGACTATCTTTTTATCATCCCAATGACGTCTCCTTTCCTCTGCAGACTGGCAATACAGATTTGAGCTTGGGACATTCACCTGTCAGTGGTGCACCTCCCAGGTGAAAACAACTCAGAGGCAGACAAGCTGAGCAGCCTAGGCGTCAGGAATTACGAATGGAAGCTCTGTTCCCACAGTGTAAATCCTGGGGTCTGGGCTCTGTAGATTTGAGGGGGCCGCAGTGAACTTTTCAGCTCGGATGTGTGCAAATTGCTCCAATGTGTTGGACCAGTGTTTGGCAAAGTGTGCCTGCGCCGAGTAATAGTACAAAAGAAAGTCTGGAGCTGCCACGCCCCCGGTGTCATAGTTTTCAGAGTATTTGGGCCAGCTGATTCTCACGGTGCCACCTCCCCACACAAAGTTCACTGCTAGTTTCTGCAGTGTTTCAAAGAATTTCCTGCCCAGCCAGATGGGATGCCGCTGAATAGATATAATAGTTTCGGAACCACTAGCATCTTTAATAAGGATATTCGTCTGTACATGGATATTGGTAATTTGATCCAGATGCCGAGTTTACATTTCAATTGTTCCAGGAGCGGCTCGAAATTGTTAAGGTACAGAGTGTGTTTATCAGTTGCTAAAATGATACCTGGGTATCGGGCTGTGGTAGGGAACCAGCGGAATTGGGCAGTAGCGTCCGACTGCGTTGTGGCACTGGTCATGGGGACTACCTTGACTTGGACTGGTTTATCTTGTATCCTGAGTATTTCGTGAATTCCGCGATGTCCTGCATCACTGGGGGAAGGTTGACGCCTGGGTCCGTGACGTAGAGCATGGTGTCATCTGCATACAGTGAAATAAATTGAGGTGGTCCTATAATGCGGATCCCCCTCCAAGCATGTTTGTGTCGTAGGTTCGCTGCCATGCCCTCTATTGTGAGTGCGAAAATCAGGGGGCACAGGGGGCAGCCTTGCCTTGTGCCCCTCTGTAGAGTAAAGCTGGGGAAATGGTCCCATTGGTCCGGACTCTTGCAGTGGGGTTGTGATATAGTACCTGTATGGTATGTAAAAATCCTGGGCCAAAACCCATCTTCATCAGTATTGCATACATGAACTCCCATGAGATCGAGTCAGATACCTTTTCAGCATCCAATGTGACCGCCACAGGGCCCAGTTGGGAGGTGATGGTGAAAACTCTTTGCAGGTTCAGGGCCGTGGAGCGAGATAGTATCAAACAGGATTGATCCGGGTGGACAAGACAGTTCATATATGCGTTCAGTCTGTTGGCTATGACTTTGGCGAATATTTTTGCATCAACATTGATGAGGGAAAAGGGTCTGATGACGATGGATCGTGCAGGGGCTTATGTGGCTTTAATAGGACCGTAATGACGGCCTCTCGCATTGATGTTGGTAAGGAACCGCTTCCCAAGGACTTCTCCCAAGCCTCCAGCAGCCTCGGGGCCAGTTCCGTAATGAACATCTTGTAGAAATCTGCAGGTATGCCATCGGAGCCATGGCGTTCTGCAACTGGGCTAGTGCGACGGGTCTGGGTGTGCTGGTGAAGGCGTCTTCCACCTCTTTGATACGAGCCTTGGCTTGGGAGAGCTCTGCGCGTATTCTTGTAGTGTGCCATGTACCCTGGAGATCAGATGACCCCTCAACCACACCTTGAAGGTCTCCCAAACTGTTTTGCATGAGCTGACAGACATCTCATTGCGCTCGAAGAACTCAGTCACATCCGTTCGCAGCGGCTCTATCAGAGATTCATATCGCAGGAGATCAGGTGGCATTCTCCATGAGCAGGGTTCGTGGGGGGGGGGGGGAGTTCCCAGCTGAATGTCTAATATCACTTGGGAGTGATCAGATAGGGTTCGTGGAAGTATAGAGCATTCGTCGATCCGGGGGATATAGTTAGCAGAGCATAGCCAGTATTCGATCCTCGAGCTTGAGGAGTGGACATATGAATGAAACATATATTCTGTCTGAAGGGGGTGCCGTCTGACCAACTGCACCTTTGCAACAATGGAGGCGGTGTGGGCTGATACCACGTCTGGAGTAGTAGCCCCTGAGTATTCTGGAGGAGCTGCGGTGTCTACATCAACCTGGGTCATTATTTGGGCGCCTAGCAAAAAAACAGTGCTTCCAACGTGCAGGTCGGTGTTCAGGTGCCTTCAGTGTTTGCTGGAATATTTCATTCAATATATGCCAGGGCATCTTCCGGTGTTTCAAAGAAATGGGTCCTGACGGCGTGCTGAATGCAGAGTTGGCTGGAAACATCATGGCATAGACGATCTTCCTATCTCTCAGTGTTTTCTTCACATGATCAAATGACCGCCTGGCCGATAACACCCCTGACGAGAAGTCTGGATATATGTGGATTCTGTTAGAATCATAAGACAGGGGGGGCTTTTTCACATTCTAATCGTAGGATAAGGTCTAGATCTCCATAGTTAAGCAAACGCGCTATGATGGTTTGGGCAGGAGCTCCTGGCTTTGGGCGAGGGGCTAGTTCTCTATGGGCCCTTTCCACAAGAAACTGGCTTGAGAACTGACTATCCAGGTATAGCGCGCGGAGAACCTCTTCCAGGAACTGTTCCGTAGGTATATTGAGTTTGGCCTCTGAAATCCTGACCACCCTTATGATGTTGCGCCGTGAACATGACTCAAGGTCTTCGCATTTGTTCCGGAGGGCTTTGATGTCTTAATGTATTTCTTCTATAGCCATGCCCTGTGAGGTGGATGTGTCCTCCAGGGTGTCCTCCAGGGAGACCCTGACATTCACCTTCTTTATGTCAGAACGGATGGATGCTATGTTGTCGCCGATATCGTCCAGCTTATTATGAATGGCCGCAAAACCCTCTCTCCATTGCCGCCATATAAGGAGCCATACATTGTTTGGATGGTTCTGGTGCGGGACCCCGGGAGGTATGATGGGACTGCATTGGGTTCCATATTAGCTGCGCTGGCAAATGCATCCATTGGCCCTTTCTTCTTACTTTTCGCTCCTCCTGTCATCGCTGAGTATTAAGGGGTGATTGTATTGTGTCACCTGGCGGGCAAGTGCTTCAGTGTATTAGGGCTGCGCCTATGCGTAGGCTGTGGGCTCTTGGGCGCAGCAGACGTGGGTCTCCACCACCATGCAGCAGAGAGTTGCAGCTGTAGCCTCAGACTATCTTGCTAGTATGGTTTGCCCTGCAAGAGACCTTGTAGTTCAGGCTTATCTAGGAGTTTCAAGCAGCCACTTTAAACTTCAGTTGTGCATCTAAAGAAAAAGTTGTGCCAGCACTGTGTTTTTTGGCTAATCCGGGGGTGTCTATGAGCCCTTATCTCAGCCAGAGGTGCCCAGGAGCAGCTGTGGGTTGGTGCTGTAGGTCTAGGGTAGCGCTTGTGCCTGCTCTTAGTGTAGTTGGCGAGACGCTATATTTTGGGGTGGGTTTACCGATGCGTCTGGGCCCCAGCCAACTTGGTGTTATCCCCAGTGAGGAGCTGCTCCAGAAGAAGGGGGTCAGTTGTGTTGGGTAGCGGGGGGTTATGTCCATACAGCGTCTCAGGCCCTCATCCAGCTATCAGGCGGCACTGGAGGGAGCTGCTGGTTGCTCTCCTGCGTTGGAGAATGTCAGTTACGGGCTATTCTCCCCTATCTCCGGTCCCGCGTACCTTGTGTGTGTCGACCCCTCCCGGGGTGCCCAAACCCGCTGCTTAGGAGGAGGGGGTCCGGCGATGCACTATGTGAATATCGGGGCCCGGAGAGTGCATAGACACCTCGCCTCCCGTGGATCCGAACGTTGCTGGGGAGCGGGCTGGCACGAGCGAGGCGGCACAAGCAAGGGCGGCGTGCTCAGCCTCCCCTGGTGCCCGCTGCGACCCAGATCAGGAGTCGTCAGAGCTTGGGCAGACCAGGTCTTCGGATAAGGCTGCAGCACTCCGCCTCTCCCTGGGGACCGCACCAGGGGTCGGGTGTCACTCGCTACACAGGTGTGCCTGCGTCGGGCCGGACTACAGGATCTTCTCTGCCGCCACCCGTGCTGTTGTTGGAGGCGCAGATTATTGGTGTGCAGTTTTCCGACCGTTGGTCCCCACTGCCTTAGTCTCTGATGGGATTTCTGCAGGAACGGGGAAGCGATTTTGCCCCAAAGTTGCACAAATTGCTCACAGAAACCTCAGATCACCTCTCTTGTATCCGGAGTCGATCACTGCAGCCGCGCTCCGCAGGGTATGTTTGTTCAGGATTTTACAGCCTACGCAGCTCACAGATCAGGCGGCCATCTTTCACAGTGCACAAACAACCCATCCTTTCTTGATACAAACACTTTCTCACAGACCATGAAAGACGACGGACTAACACCAGAGTCGTATACCTGACATGTCCCAACACAAAGGTCAGGTAGAGTCAGGCAATTGCCGAGAATTACACACACCTGACTACCCTTCGCTTTCTCCATTGGAATAAAGCACACTCTGAGCAAGGCCAAACACATGAGGAAGCAGCTATTCCAGGATGGCCGTACAAACGGAGGAGAAACCTGAAAGGACGAGGAGGGAATTGCCCTTGCCCTTTTCAACCCAGACCTGCAGAACCTCACAGAAGGGAAACATAAGACTGGGAATTGCAGCTGGCGAATGGTGCAAAGGATGTCAGCGGGACATGGGACCCTCCCGCACTGATCGCCAGGGCGGAGAGAAGCGGTTGACATCTTGGTACCGTCCTTGACTCCAGAGGCAGGAGACGCCAACAGAGTTCGGCTCAGCCAGTGAGTCGGAAAGAGCTCATACTAGATTGGACTGTGTTGAGCTCAAGGTTGTGAAGAGCAACATTGTATGAAGAGAGAAGACTAAAGCACAAAGATCTTTTGTAAGCAAAATAGTTATCAATTAGTGTGGTCCGGCGCCACATGGGAGTTCAATCGAAGGACTCTGACTGATGCCCCACTCCTGAACAAGGAGAATGTGTTGAACTGAGAAATTGAAGTGGTCATACGAGGGTCAAGCCAAACCCCTTGTACAATTGAAAGTCCTTGGCAAATTGCAGAAGTCTTTAAGGAATATGAAGTGTGAACCCGACTAAGGGAAGTGTGAAACTGGCGTTTATGATATGATATGGCATTTATAACATGCCTATACACAAGTGTTTCAAGGCGCAATGAGGCAAGGGAGGGGGAACAGATGGAAGATGGAGACAACGATCCTACTAGGCCAGGTGTCCTTCGGATCGCGATGACCCGGACGAGGGGAACGCTGTGTGAACTGTGATATTTTTAAGTACTCCCTTGCCAGAGAATAACCGATTAACCCAGTGAGACGTGATTGCCCCTTTTAAGTCTTTGTTTGAACTAGCAAGTACTTTAGGAGGCCGGTGAAGGAAGATCTGAGCCCAGAGGAAGGGGATCTAACTAAACTAGATGGTTGTTTAAAAAGATATTGAGATTTTTTAATATTACACATGAAGAGATTCTGATTGAAAGGCGGTAGTGAACCCAACTGAGGGTCGTCAAGTGCAGATCTAAGGGAAGTGAATCCCACATTGTGGAAAAGCTTAGTGAACTACATTGTGGTGACAAACGTGAACCTGACTGAGGGATGTCCACAGTGAGTGCTTGGTCTGAGTCTGACTGAGGGAGGCTAACGTTGAGAGAAGGATCAGAGCCCGGCTGAGGTCGATCCAGGGGTGAAGAGTAATCGTCCGAGGTGAAGATAAATAGAAGAACTTTTTGTTTTGTTGTTTATGATAAATCAGGCCCTCTGAAGCAAGATAATTTGTATGAAAGAGATTTGGACACAGAAGGTCCTGATATTGAGAAAAGGAACTGTACCCTTGTGCTGGAGAAGCCCAGGAGTGTGTTGTGCTCAAGAGTCCCAACTTGTCCTATGCTAAAAAGTGGGGAAGGGAGACCCCGGCCATAACATCCTCACTAAATCATTTTGCGAACACTCCTTTCTTTTCTTGTGAGCATCCCACACTCATTTGTAGCATAGCGGTAAGGATTGGCAATATATATATATTTTTAATATAGGCCCTATTTATTTGACTAGACTACACTTGGACTCTATTATTATTATTTGATGGTCGTAGCTTGCTCCATCTTAGATTTAGGTTTAGATTAGGCGTTTATCTCACCCATTTTACAGTTTAATAAACACCCTTGAACTGTGATCACTTGTCTATCTTACTTTAATACCATGCCTTCCTTTTACAAGACCTTCTCTCATCTCTTCTGCTGACTGCACATTCATCCGCTGGTAAGCCTGCTGCTTCTGGACTCCCCCACGGTGCCGGTAGCTTGGCTGTTGCTACCGGTTCCCCAGCGGTCCTCTTACGGTGCCTGCAGGTGTCTTCTGTGGCCTTGCGCCACTCCGGTAAGTACTGCCTGCAAGCAGCAATCTGAGAACACCTGCTCTCACCAGCACAGTCCTTTTCCATGCTTCTGCCTTCTGTGGGTTTTTTTTTCCTTCTTCCATTCGGCATCTCTCTCTCTTGCAAATGCAGAAAATATTTATAAATGTCCCGCCTAGATGTCTCAATACAACAACTAGCCTGCATGTTCACCTTAGTGTTTCTTTTGATCCATATTATCTCCTTCGTGTCAGTACTTGAGGTTTTATGACAGTTGGAGTCCATAGCATTCTTAGGACTTCTAAGGTGATTTTGTTGGGATTTTTGTTAGCACAAAAAGATCAGAGACAGGAGGTGTGTGTGTTATGTACATATGAGGTGTAAATGGTACTCTGTCTAGAATGTTTGTCAGGAAGGTGTTTTAGGGTTTTGCAACTGTGGGGATTCATGTAGTGACAACATGCCATCAGGAATTTAGGAAATATAGGGTCTTCTTCATTTAAAAGGGAAGAATACTGCGTCTCTCCTGATGGGGTCACCACATCTCCCTGGCAGCCATCTCCTCCCATGTGATCCTTCCTCATAATACCACCCCCAGGGTCAGGATCAGGTAGCGGCTGCCGTCCCCTGGCCTAATCGGAGGAGATCTCTGGCTTGGGTTCGGTGATGACTCCACAGGATTCATTACACTTGTCGGAGCTCCCTCCGATCAGGGGGACTTGCTATCAATGGAAATTCTTGTGGACACACTTTTCAACCTAGGCTTTTCCATCAATTTTAAGATGCACCCCCTTGTTCTCACACAGGCTTACCTTCCTGGGCTTCGTATGGGACCGGTTGGCAGTAATTTGTACAACTCTGGCATATGATATGATATGATATTTTATTTGTATTGCGCTCATACACAGGTGTTTCAGAGCGCGACAAGACAAGGGAGGGGAACAAGGGAGAAACACAACTACAATCTTACTAGGCCCAGTGACATTGAGAACGTGCAAGTGCATGGGAAAGGGGAAAAGTGCATGGAAGGGGGAGAGTGCAGAGACAAAGGAGAACAGATAAATACAATAAATAGATAATAGATGCAATAAACAGAGGTAGTGCAGCCAGCAGGTGGCAAGTGCTGTGTTTACAGTGGCAGACTGGGTAAGTCTGATAAGTGCAGAAAAAGAAGAACATTGGAGGTGTGGGGGACTGTATGGGTACAGATACAGTCCCCAGAGCAAGGGCTGGCCAGGAGGCAGTGCAGGCGGGTGGCAGGGTGAGCAGGTACCAGGGCCCAGGACAGGAGACAGATGTGGCCAGATGCACAGTGCCAAGAGAGAGCAGATCAGCAGGGGAGAGGGGGGAGCGAAGGCATGGATCACAGACATTCGCCTAACAATCACATTTTTGAAGCAGGCAGTTAACCTTGGCCTGGTGGTTCCCGAGGGCCGTAGGTTTGATGGCTGCTTGCGTGCTGTGTGTGCCATCGGCTTACCTGAAAATGAGGAGACTTCAAATTGACGCAAGGTGTTAGCTTAGCTTTCAGGAATTTCTCCTCTCAGTGTGTGTTACGACTGACTCGCACTGCGTTGTTTGGGCTGCCACTAAAGGAGCCTCAAAGGAACCTGACCTTTTGGTCTGCCAGTGGTAGGACCTTCATATAAATGTTTTGGAATTACAGGCAACTTGTAAGGCTCTGAAAGCATTCCTACCAGTTTTTCAGGGTGTGGGAGGGTTGAGGGGGGTAGTCTGTTCTGATTCCGAAAGACAGCTCAACCTAGTTGTTTTACATTAACATAGTGGCACCAAGAGCCCCCCCCCCTCTGTGCCCCCTTGCGGTTACATTCTGGGAATGGGACATAGGCCAGTAGATAGTAATCCACCTCTCTGGGGTTCACAATACAGAGACCGTCCTTTTGAGCAGAATGGCACATTCAGATCACAAATGGGGGCTAAACTAGGCAGTCCTCTGTTTTCCTTTCACCTCTGGGGCCAATCATCATTGGATATGTTTGTGGCATTCGACTTTGGCAGTGTCCTCTCTTCACTGCCCTTAATGGCATGGGTCGGATTTTGATGGGGATGCACTGATGGTGGATTTGAAAAGAATGTCACTTTATGCTTTCTCTCCATTTGCTCCGATAGCTAGGGTTCTGGCGAAGTTCGAGAAAACCGGGAATGCCACGCTCATCCCTGTAGCCCTGTTCTGCCTAGCCCGGGTTCTTTTTCTTGGACCTCCTGAGGCTCTGTTCGGATGGTTTCATTCAATTGATGGTCTGTTAGGATATCCTTCACCAGTAGCAAGGCAGGATCCTATATCCCTCCCTTTGATTGTTGAATTTACGGCCAGGTACCCAAAGGAGTAAACCTGACTCATCTAGGCATTGCACAGACAATACTGCCATCATTCACGCAGCTAGGAAGAAAACCAAATGTGCATAGTACAATAACAAATTGACGAGATTCTGCTACTGTGTGCTGGACAAACCACATTAATTGACTTTTGTGCTCCGTGAATGACGTACTATCGTTTGTTGCTTTTTAAGCATCTTCCAGTTTTTCAGTGGAACATGTCTGGGGATGCTTGTAGTCTTGTGCAGAAGGGATATGACCAAGCAGTTCAGGCTGAACTGCCCCTTTTGTGGTGGGACCAAGCCTGATTTGCAAATGGTCTTTCCCCTTTTGTAATGGCTTGGCAGGCGAAGACCGATGGTTTGGAGGGTTACAAAGAGCAATCCCATAGGTTAAGATTAATTTTAAACCTTCGAGCCATCATCTCTTTGGTTTTTCTTAGGTTAGGTTAAGAGAGCTTCCTGGGACCTGGAGTGCAGCATTGATTGTTTTGATTTTTAAAGGCAGAGACAGGTTATCTCCTCTGAACTACATGCCAATTTCATTATGGGACGCCTCAAACAAGATTTTTGCCAAGATGATTCGGAAAGAACTACATACTTGGCCGGGGGGAGCTAAATGTCTGGATTTTTGCCAAGCAGGCTTCAAGAAGGAAGTGGGGACATCCTTAAACGGCTTTGTTTTGGCTCTTCTTTCAGGGCAGGCTAAACAACAGGGGAGACCAGTGTTTCTGGCCTTCCTTGATGTAAGTAAAGCCTTTGATCTTGTTAACAGGGAAATTTTGTGGAAGAGCTTGAACGATAATGCATGCCCCTTACCCTTAATTGGGATCTTGGAGGCCCTCCGCTCGGGGACAAAAATTAAGGTAAGATTGGATTCTCATCGTTCATTTACATGTTGGAAAGAGACGAACAGAGGGCTGCACCAGGGCTGTGTACTCACGCCGTTCCTGTTTAGTTTCTATATTAAGGACATGGGTGCCTGCTGGAACTTAGTGAGGACTAACTGGGGGAGGTGAAACAGCACCATTTAAATTACATGGATGACATAGTCATCTGCAATATGACCCCCATAGGCCTGCAGAGAGCTCTACAGGCTGTTGATGAATTCCTGAGTAACTTGGAACTCTCATTAAACATCACCAAATCAAACTTTGTGGTGCTGAATGGAGAGAGGTCTTAATGGAAATCATTTTGTTTTTTCCTGAATGGCCAAGCTATGGAGGTCATCAATAAGTACCAGTACTTGAGCTCCTTCATTTATGATGGAAAGGGAAGGAGTGGTCCAGATGGAGACCTAAAGTCCAAATTCGTGGCAGCCACAAGTCGGCTAATCAAATTTGATTTTAAGAATTGTCCCTAAATTGAGTGTTGGGGCTCAGACTGGGAAAATGACATACCATGGGCGAAGTTGGAGGCAGAATTGTGGAGAAAGGTCTTGCATCTCCCAGCAACAGTCCCCGTGGTTGGGATTTTGTATGAATTGGGACAACTTCCAATTCAGACATTAATTGACTCGGGCAAATTACAAATCTATGCTAGTATAGTCTCTCCCCTGAGGCCTCCTTTTTTATGTATCCGAATGTGATGTGTGTATGTGGCAATTGTAGGGTGCTTGTGAATTGGGTGCAGTTGTGTATGCAGGTTCTTTTGAAAATTGAATCCTCAACAGAGGAATTGACCTTGAACCCAAATAAGGTGACACAAAAACTATACAGGCACGCTTGGATACATCGGAGGGTTGACTTGATGGAATACCAATGTTTAAATTACCACTTTGTTTGGTCGATAAAAAGTTATAATATTCTGGCTCCCTACTTGATGAAGCATCCATCAGGAGATTTTAGGTTTCAAATGTTGAGGTTAAAGTTTAATGTGCACTGAAAAAGTATATCCAGAGTACTGAATGTAATAGATACGTATCAAAATTATTTATTTAAACTGATACATTAATTATGATTGACAATTAGTCATGAATAAATCATCACTAAGAGTGAAAATTTAGGTTGCAGGTAAAAATCACATCTAAAATAGTCTAGATGGCATTAATCATTTCTACTCAACACAATCCATTCATTAATTCATGCAACAATCATACTCATACAAACAAACACAAACAATAATTATTTCACATACATTTTGAATAATTTGAATGACATTAGTAAATATATAAAATTCAATATGACGTCATAATTTGGAGTGGATCTTAATGATGGTTTCTATGATTGCATCACCAACTGATTTCCGTTTCCAACCGGTTTTGACGTGTTGGTTTATTTTGACCACATCTTCATCAGGGAATCCAAATGTATAATACAAAGAAGTATACACAAATGTACATTACTAGCATCAAAGTAAAATAAAACTATAAAAATACCAATCCAACAATAAAAAGTTGTGCACATGATCAAAAGAATAATCAATTTAAAATATCACATGCCAGACTACACCCATTCAAATTAATGAAGTGCCCTGAATATCTGGGTGCCTGCAGGTTAGTGAGAACTGAGAAAGAGAGGCGCCTGTGCCCTGTGGTGGTGGAGTGCTAACACCAGGATGGCCGACCCAACACCTGTTGTGTTATTAAAAACCACATATAACCATATGTGTGAAGAGAGCACCAGGGTTTAGGAGTTACCTAATTATCCAACCACTAGCTTTATGTACCAAAAGAGCTATGGCTGCAATGTAGTTTCTGCAACTGTTAACCAAAGTATCAAGCAAGGCAGGGGAAAAGAGAAAACAGAGAAAAAAAGAAATAATCATACCCTTGCCATATTCATTGGTCTGTGGAAATATTGTGTGAGTAATTCCATCTCACCTTACAAATGAGGGGATATATCTTACAATCAATGGTGACCTCAGAGCAGTGATAGAATATATTCCATAGTATTGGGGTCTCCCTGCTTTGCAGCGCACCAAGTTTAAATCTGCTCCCTACTATGGAGGTGCAGGGGATAAGGAGATAGGTCCCAAGAGAATGCAATTATGTCGATACTGTGCCTTCTCCTATGTCATGTCCCCTTTCCTCCATACTGTATGGGCGTCCCTCGCTTGGGATGGGAGACCGAACTTTTTTCACCAGAAAAATCATCTTCCCTTTTAAATTTCGATGCGCGCGGCCCTAAGAGCATGCGCTCCCCTGACTCTGCCCACCGGCGCCACTCCTCAGTCCTCTTTTCTGTGTCGATGGGAACAGACCGCTTTCACCAGCGCTCCTGGGTTAGGCCTCTGGCCTAGTAATTCCACACGCTCTTCCCCAAAGAAGTACTGTTGTCTTCTTTTTCTCTTTCAATTTTCAGGGACTGCTTTGTCCTCTAGCGCCACGCTCCTCCCCGGTGCATGTCGATGATGCCGGGCTTCAGCAGGTGTCTAGCCTGCGAGGGTCCCTTCCCAACGTCCGACCCCCATGCCCTCTGCCTCTGCTGCCTTGTCCCTGACCACGGCTGGGACGGCTGTACCGCGTGCAACGCTCTAACACCTAGCGCCCTCAAGAACAGACTAGCTCTTCGGAAGGTCACCACCAGAGAACCGAAAAGCGTTGGGGAAGCAGAAGACCAGGCCCAAGGTAGGTGCACTGTTCTCCTCTGCACCCTGCAAAGACGACTCCTTTCCAAGGAAGGGCACTAGCAGGAGGGACCTAGCAGGTCCTATGGCCAACAAAAGCACTGAGGCTGCTCCAACTACCAGCCACCAGGATGAGGGGTTGCAAGATCCTACCGGTGATTCCCCTGAGGGACTGCAAGGTTCTATTACCGGGTCTCAACATGAGGGGCTATGCCCTAAAGCCGGACTGAAGTCTGATGGGGCGCCTGTACGCATCACTACCGGCTCCACAGCCAAGGGCACTCCGCCTACCAGTTCTCAACCCGAGGGGCAGGGTAGGCCTCAATCTCCACCTCCACCTGGAGGAAGCCAGGCCCAGCACAGCAAGTACCACGACACAGGCACGTGGCATGCAGCAAAACACAATGGCCACCGGGACAGACAAAATGGCGGCTCACCCGACACCATCTCCCTTTGGGGACCAGGTAGGGGAGCGAGTTTCCAGGTGGGATTAGTCAACGCCTGTCACCTGGTCCACAGCATACCCATCGACTTTGCAGGGCAGATACACCTCACCCCATACAGCGAGACAGGGCACGCCTAGGTCGCAGCAACCTCAGGGCCCTGCACCTATGTCTACTCCATGAAGCACTCATCCGGCCTGTGAAGACAGGTTCTTTGAGAAGTTCCTTGCTCTCATGAGGTCTCCACAGATGGGTGCCATCCTTAAGGATATGATCAGGGACATTCTCCCTCCAGTACAGACGCTAGCAGCACCCACAGCCACTTTGCATCTGGGTCCAGCGCAGACTCAGGAGCCAGCGCCAGTCCCTACTACACCGGCATCCCATGCCTGTAAAAGTCACAGAAGCCCCATCCACACTGCCACAGCAGCCTCTGACGCTGATAATCAGTACGCCACAGTTTCATGCGCACAGCACTCCTCCAGCTACACCGGACCAGCACGACACAATGGTGGACACAGAGGAGGAGGAGGACCCCGACACTCGATGATCAGCCAAAGCCTTTCACTAATGTCTGGCGGGCCTAGCTAAGTATTTGGTGATCCCACAGCCATAGGTGGAACAACCCGGAGGCGGGGGTATTGGCAGGAGTTCTCTCTACCCCCCACTGCTAGAACGGGAATCCCACTGCAGAAGAACATGGTGACGCTTGCCAAAAAAGGATGGCTAAAGACACATTCCAGTAAGCCTACCAATCGGCGTCTCAACGCTACATTTAGGCAAACGGAAGGGGACCCCCTCTTACTGTTGGCGTACCTCCACCCACACTCCTCGTGATAGCGGCAGCATCACTCTACTCTAAGCCTCAATCGTCCTCGGCTACATCAGTCTCAGTGCTTCTGGGTAAGGAGAAGAAGATCCTGTAGGCGTTTGGAAAGAAAATCTATTCCAAAGCCATTCTCCATCTGCGCCATTCCAGTGCGGATGCCATGCTGGGAGCGGTCAACCAGAGGCTCTGGTGGGAGATCTGACTTCCTACCGGAACTCCCTGTGTAGAGCCAGGCTCGTTTCAAGGCTCGGCTGGCTGAAGCCAAAATAGCGGCACAGGACATAATGGAGTCCACGGTTGCTCACATCGATACCTTAGGTCGTGCCATCTGTATTGCTACCGACATGAGAAGAACGGCTTGGCTAAGGGTGAATAAGTTCAACCCTGATGTACAGGGACGTAAACAGGACTTTCCTTTTGAGAGGGGCGATCTGTTCCATCCAACAACGGACGAGGAACTTGATAAGAAAAAGAACAGCTCGCAGACTGCTAAGTCTTTATCGATCCTCACCAAGTCCACCCCTAAGACATATAGCGAAGCACACCAGCGCTCAGACAAGTGTCAGTCCTTTGGAGGTTTTAGGGGCTTCCAAGAGAGACGGTCCAGACAACAGGACAGATCTCCGAGCCAGCATAGCTGCAAGCAGCACAAGGCAGCTCACAAGGGCCTTTTCCAGTACCCATCCTCAGCCCCAGCCTCAGAGGGCAAGAAATTGTGACACAACCATCCGGACCCACGAGTCTCCGCTGGGGGGCAGGCTTGCCCATCATTCTCACTGCTGGCGGACAAGGTTCACGGACCCATGGATCCTCTATATAGTATCCACTGGATTCTGGCTCCCTATCCCTCCTCCTCCTCCTCTCCGCTCCCCCAGGTTGGTACAGCAACTCTGTTGGCGGAAATACACTTGCTCATAGAGAGTCAGGCAGTGGAGGTACAAACACCTCTTGGGCAACATGGTGGCATGTATCCTGGCAGTGCCACATGCGAGGCTCAAAATGAGGCGATTGCAGTTGCACTTCACAGCCTCCTGGAGTCAGGAGAGGGGTACCCAGGCGGAGCAGGTCAGCATCCCACATCATCTCCACCATGATCTAGTCTGATGGAGCACAGACAATAACCTGCGGATAGGCAGGCCCTTCTGTCATTCAGCACCTCAGGTCACCATCACCACAGACTCATCCCTAGAGGGCTGGAGAGCTACCTTCGGCAGCCACAGTGTCTATGGAGTATGGTCCATTCAGGAGCAAGCGGCCCACTTCAGCTGGCTCGAGTTGATGGCCATCTGGCTTGCTCTCAAAGCCTTCTTCCCGATGATCAGTGGCAAGGCGATCCTCATTAAAAAGGACAGCTCCACCAGCATGTATTACATCAACAAGCAGGGTGGCACCAGGTTTCTTCCCCTCTGCACTCTAGCAGTTAACATTTGGGAGTGGGCTCTGGTAAACCATGTGCACCTGGCAGCAATCTACCTCCTGGGGGAGTCTAACGTAGAGGCGGACAGGCCCAGCAGGCTGGAGGCGGACAACTACGAATGGAAGTTGGACGAACAGGTCCTTCAGGAGATCTTCAACAAGTGGGGTCATCTGCATGTGTATCTCTTTGCCACCAGGACCAACAGGAGGTGCCCCCAGTTTGTGTCCTGGCAGGGACAAGAGGGGGCTCGCTGGGTGATGCTATGCAGATCCAGTGGAACAACATGAAAGCATATGCCTTCTCGCACTCCCCTGGTGCACAGGGTAATCTGCAAGATCAGGGAGGCCTGGCACCTCTGTATCATCCTGATAGCTCTGTGGTAGCCAGCGAGGCCATGGTTCTCGGAACTACTCAGCCTGTCGGATCAGGGCCTAGTTCACCTTCCGCTCGGCCCAGCGCACCCACTCGCTCAGCAGGGAGGCACAGTCATTAACCCGGCCCCCCTGAAGTTAGCGTGGTTCGGAAAAAGTCACACTGAGGCATCTGCACATGTCACAGGCTAACCTAGACATTATATATGGGGCCAGGAGCGATGCTACCAGGAGCCGGTACAAAAGCAAGTGGACCAGGTTTTGTCACTGGGCGGAATCAAAGGAGGTCGATCCGTTGACCTGCACGTTGGACGACGTGCTATCCTTCTCTACGCACCTAGCACAACCTAGCACACTCGGTGGTGCAATTAGATACATGTTGCACCTATCTGGCGGCCATTGGAGCCTACAGGAACTCGGTGGAGGAGGTATTTTCATCCTCTAATCCTGTGGTTAAGACACTTGGCGGGCCTGACCAGGCTTTATCCACCTATCAAGCAACCACACCCGGTCTGGGACCTTAATGTGGTCTTGGGTTCCCTGGCGCACGTTAGGCAGAAACCTGTGCAGTTCCCTCTGGGACTACTGCAAAAGATTTAGGACTACAGGTGTTTGGCAGTAAACCCACTTGGTAGCAGTCTGTACCACACAGATTCACTTGGTAGCTGTGGCTGAGAAGTCAGACTTCCCTCAAGAAGAGTTAGGCAGTATACAGAGTATTCACAATAGGTCAAGAGAACACAGTAGAACAAGTAAGCACTGGCCAGGGCTTGGTGTAAAAGAGATATAATTATTTATTTAAAACCACATCTAGAAAAACACACGGGCACTAATAGTAAGCAATTCAAAAACACGGTCACTAAAAGATATACACTCCCTTAAAAGAATATCAGACAAGTCTTAAGTAAAGCCCCACTTATTTTCAGACAGCGGTGAGCGCTTAACGTAGATGGCACTCTAATAATTTGTTTTTAAAAAAGGGAGAGAAGAGCAGAGAACAAGTTGGAACAGATCCCAACACTTTTATCAGAACATAACAAGAGAGGAAGGCAAAGTAAAACCGTGAAGTTAGAGTTCAAGAGGCCGGATCCACTTTCAGAGGATCCAAACGAAATGTGTCCAAGGTCACACGGTTGCAGTGCACAAAAGTCTTGTAAAGGTTCAAAAAGGAGTTAGACCAAAGAAAGGGACCAGTTAGAGGGTCAAGGCGGCCAGCCCAGTCCAGAAGTTTAAGGGGTTATTATTACCTTGTAGCAATCTTTAGAAAGGGAGGCCTGGCGGACACAGTACCTTAAAGTAGTGAGAATGCTCCAGCAGGGGCTGTTGTTCCTGGCAGCGGATGCAAGTTGGTGCTTCGTCCGGGGGAAGAGAGGATCTCGTCGTGGAGGAAGACAGGAGTCCGTTGCACTGCCAGGGAAGAAACCAGTCGCGGAGTTTCTCAGGTACAAGGAGCGGTCCGGTGATTCGCGGTTCAGTGGTGAGTGGGTATCCGGCATCCGGGGTGCTTGGCACGGGCAGTTCGACCACAAACCGGGCTGGGGTGCGAAGAAAGAAAGGTAAACTGGTTGTGCCCACCAGTCAGGGGAAGAAGCCTCTCCAGCCGGGAGATCTTCTCTGTCGTCGGGAAGTGGTGAGTCGGTTCTGCAGGGCTCCACCAGTGGTGTTGTCGTGGTAGGTCGGCTCAGCTTCTCCCTCGTCGGATTCTCAGGTCCTGTGGCGACTTCTGAAGTTCCAGTCCCCAAAGCCCTGCTTTTATGCAGAAAACCCCCATTCACTCAGCCTAGCTGTCACTCAAACATGCTAAGTGGTGAGCCGGCCGGCTCACCACTTGGGCCAGTCACACAAGAGTGCGACTTGAGTTACCAAGGTAACTCAGTCCAGGGTGCCTAAACCCCCTCCTACACCCCCTGTGTTACCCAGACAGAGTGGCACCACTTTTGGAGGCATCTGTGGAGAAGCCCGCCAAAAAGTGGAACAAAGGGCTCGACTTGGGTTGGAGTCACAGAAGAGAACACAAACGCCATTTTAGAATCGAGTCTTGGCAAAAAATACCAACCGAGAATTAAAATTAATTAAATAAACCGGCGGTATGTTCGAGGCGATGAGAATTAAATAATTAAAGTTGGTAGCCTCGAACAATGGGAAAATCCCATAGGAAAATATTTGCGGTCGAATATAAAAGGTAGTTTCCACTGCCACCAGCCAAAACTCGATCAGGGGGGACGGAGACGTGCCCCCTCGACTAACAGACCCCAGGGCAATTGAATTGCCCCAACCAGTACGTCCACAATATGATGGTTTGTACTGGTTTCTGTTAATAATTTGGGTCTAGTAAAGCCAATGGTGACTTTACATGCCCTGGGAGACAGTAGTCAGTCCCAGGGTATGGAGTCCATGGTGGGGTGTCACTATGACACCCCTGTGTTACTGCACGGAGGGTGCTGTGTAACACACATAAGAAAAACACGAGACCCTATGGAGTAAAGGACCCCATAGCCCATAAAACACATTACCAGTCAAAGGAATACCATACATCATGTCCAAGAGTGGGAGAAAAAGAGTCTCACTCTTGGCAGGAGGAAAAAAACAAACTCCAGAAATCCAGCAAAGCTGCTGGGGGACTCACTAGGTTAGGAAATTCAGCCTAAAGAAAGAATTCTCCCTAACAGCGCCTAAGCCATTCGAACCTATAGCATCCATCGACATCAGGCTAGTCACCATTTAAGACAAGCCTCCTGGTGGCCCTTACCTCAGCACGCCAGATAAGTGAAATCCAGGCGCTGGTGGCCTCCAAGCCTTATACTACTTTTCATAAGGACAAGGTGGTGCTTAGAACTCACCCTGCATTCTTACCTAAGGTTGTCTTCTCATTTCACCTAAATGAGGAGATAGTGCTACCAACGTGCTTTGCGGACCCTAAGGATGATGCTCAGAGGGTACTGCACTGTGTCTGGATGTGAGGTGCGTGCTGAGATACTACCTAGACCAGGCCAAGAGCTTCTGCATATCAGACGCTCTCTTTGTCACCTTCGGAGGGCCAAAGCCGGGCTGTCAAGCCTCCAAGGCTTCCATAGCAAGGTGGACGGTATGGGCCATTAAGGAGGCCTACGAAGGGCAGCACAAGCCTCTTCCAGCAAATATGCATGCCCACGCAATCCAAGCTAAAGCCACAGCGGTTGCTTTCCAGAGGAACGTCCTGTGGCAGGTTATCAGCAAGGCGGATACATGGGCTACGCTCTCGGCCTTCTGCTAGTACATCTGCTTGGTTGCTGGCTCCAGCCGGACGCAGCATTTGGTCAGGCAGTGTTAAGGAACTTGTTTCCTTAAGAGAGCACCTCTCCACCCTGGGGCTACATTCAGCTGTACTCGCCCATACAGTATGGAGGAAATGGGATGGGGACTTAGGAATAATTATGTTACTGTATTGACTAACCCACCCCTAGTCCATAGTCCCCATCCTCCCCCCTAATTAAACTGGTGTCATTAGGGAATATTAATATTGTCGATGCGTCAAAGCGGACAGAGGCGTGGCGCCAGCGGGCTGAGTCAGGGGAGCGAACTCTCCCAGAGCCGCAACCCGCGCGCATCTAAAGGGGAAGATGATTTTTCTGGTGAAAAAGGTTCTGTCTCCTGTCCCTAGCGAGGGACACCCGTACAGTATGGAGGAAAGGAGGCTAAGGACTAGGAGTACGTTAGTCACTACGATGAGTAATTTATAATTTAGAGGGCGAGACATTGAAACATCTTTGTGTGTATTGCCCTGACTTGCATTCTTTGTTGAGGGAAAAAAACAGAAGGGCTTTTAATCCAAACAGATGAGGATCCGTGGCTCAGAATTTTAAACACAAATGAAATCTCTTTATCGTTAGGGTTTTCAGCATTTTTGGATGCTGTTTTTAAAAAATCTTTTAAAAAAAGAGAAATGTTATTAATTGATTGTATTAATTGGTTATTTTGTAATTGATGTGGCAAAAGTTCAGTTATGTATTAAAACACACAATAAATAAATAATTAATAAATAAATACATTAGGTTATTTGGGCCTCGACTGGTGGAGGGCTTGCTATCTATTTTGAGCCCTACCGTCCCAAGCATCTGTTTTTTCAGTTAAAGGCAACTCTTCAGGTTAGAACTTTTTGAAACCATGTACACATGCATGTTATACTTGTAGGGCTGCTCTCAGATTATGGTTGCCCTGCCCAGAGAACTCTTGGGGATATCTCACAATTAGTTCCTTAGTGGGGCTAGTCACAACTCATGTATTGGACCAATTGCAAGATTGGCGTAGATTCTGGATCAAGTGGATTGACAGCTGGCTACCACTACTAGGTTTAATCCAATTCAAAATCTATCTCATCACAGAACTGCGGTCACGTAAAATAAAACAAATGTCCTTCAACATTACTGGTTTACAGAGGAATGCCTCTGACAGGTATTGGAACCACTTTGTGTGAGATGTGGATATAATATGCGTACAAGATCTGTGTGCTTTTGAGGCAATGCCTATAATGGGGTATATTGCATTTTCGGTGGTTTAATCATCTGGATTAAAAGTTGAATTAAATGCTTCCACAAATGACATGCAGGCTGATTCAACTGACATTTTAGCTATTCAGGTGGATTTGCCACCTTTTACATATTTTATTGGCTAGCATTTATAACATGCCCTACAGCAATACAGACATAAATGCACATATCACCTGTGGCAATATTGCATGACTGAAAAATAGTCCTAGCCCAAATGATAACTAATTGAAAATTGTTGCTAGATATTTTAATATTCAATTTCAGCATATACCAATGTTGTTACTTATGACTGGTGGCAAGGACGCAAGGTGGGCCATTCCACCAACCAGTATCCTGAAACACAAGAACTTCACCAATTTGACTATGAATCAGCGCAGTGTTGCATGAAAACTGGCCTTTGTGTATATAACAGTAGATTGGAAGATGACATTCCTGCTATTGTAACATTTAAGTTAGATATAAATTTGAACGTGGGAGATGATATATTAGTTAGTGTTGATTGATGGTCAAGGGTGAAAACATTTCAAATTCTTCCCACAGTGAAAAGTAACACAATTGGGGTTTAGGTCTGGACATAAACTGCCTCTCGGGTGTTAGCAGTTTTCTGCTTGCTAGCACAAATAACCATAGAAAAATGCAATGGTAATTCCTGGGGAAGGGTAGGACCATTTTGTGTGTGAATGCTCTCCCTTTACTTGAAACAATACTCAGAAAAGTAGATATGTATCCTATTAGTATATTTGACTCCTTTGGAAAACCTATGACAACATTATAGCCAGTCACTAAAAACTGTTCTGGAGTTAATACTGCGACAGTCAAAACACCTTATTTAATGCAAAATTTAAAGTGGCAAAAGCTATTAAAAAGTGTACAAAACCACAATCCAAGATCAACAATTCCTGCCCACCTGGAATAAAAAAGCTTTGCTGAAACTCACAGGCGTGTTACGAGGGCAGCAGATGGGATCATGTCAAAACCACAGTGGCTGCTCAAAATACAAAGGTTTTCTGGCGGTTGGGCTCTTCTTTAATTCTGCATACCTACTTTAGTGCTCTGTAAAAACAGTTGACCCCTATGTTTAGTGCACCATGGGAATGAAGTGTTGGGTTACTTTTGGGGACGGAGGACTTTGAGTCTGCTATGTTCACCATTGAGGAAGTAATTTATAGTTCTCCAGCATGGGGTCTGGCATGGATTCACATGCTCATGAATATTCCCCGTCGTCAGGCTGGGAATCCTCGGTAAAGAAAAAACCAGTATCAGTTTCGTTTCTGATCTGTCTTTCGTAGTAATAACCAATCACTGATCTCTGCGTCATACTGACCACAGCCAATGACTGCCCTCTACCTAAGCCCCGCCTCTGGCAGCCATCTTCAGATTTTTACCGCACGTTCATGTGTTGGGATCCTCGTGCTATTGCTCTCGAGCGTTAGTGCTATTTTTTTCACGTTTTTTCTCAAAAACTTCATTTTTTCGGTCAAAAGAGCCTCAAGCTCCACCGACTCTCCATCCGATTAACGGGGACCCGTGTCGGATTCGTCTGCGCCCCTCAAGGGTGAAGATTTCGTCGAGCTACGCTTTTGGAGGACTCCAGAAGTTTCTCAGGCCCGGTCATGGCCCAGGAGAAGGGAAGCTCGACGCCCGGAAAGCTGTTCAGGGTCTGCCCTGGATGCCAGCTGCAGAACGTCTTCAAGGAGGACGAACACTCTTTTTGTCTTTACTGCCTACATGAGGACAAGACGCACGTGGAGAAGGACTGTGCGTTTTGCGGCAACATGTCGGAGCGGACCATGAAGGACCGCCATCAACGTCTCGCCAACTGGCTAGAAGGGAAGAGCCCGTCGGGCGAGAAGAAGAGGAAGAAATCCGAGCGGTCTTCTAAGACCTTTGAGGACGCCCCGGCGACGGGGGTCCAACATAAGGCCAAGCACCGCGAGTCCGCTGGCACCGGGAGCGCCGAACGGTCGGGCTCTACGGGCGCCAGGCAGGGCGCACCCTCCCCAGCACCATTAACCACGAGCCAACGCTCTGGGTCGGGTAAGAGGAAGGCCGAGCACCCGGCGAAGCTCCTGGAGAGGCCCCGGTCGAGCTCGAAGGCGGAGGGGGAGCGAGGCAGTGTCCCCCCTCTCAAGGATAAGGCGGTGAGCGCACCTAAGGTGGTGAAGGCCTTAATCCATCCGGCCAAGCCCTCTATCGAAACTGTCGCGGCGGCCCTGGCTCAGCCTGTGGAGGCTACACCAGTGGTGGTGACCTCGGGGCTCAGAGTCTCCCTGCCACCTCGGAGGGAGTCCTCTTTTGTGCCCATCGATAGGACCCCCGTGAAATCCCCCGTGGGGAAGAAAAAGGGGGGGCAGGGCGTCGTCGTAGATTCGGCCTCAACCTCGGGGGAGGAGCTGGTCGAGGTCTTAAGTCATGGCCTCGGCGTGGAAGAAGACCGGCCCGTCGGGATGGATCCCGACGCAGGTGACGACGACATCGTCGAGGGTACCGACGGGGCCCCTGATCGCCCGTCGGATTCCCCTCTGCCAGCGCCGCGAGACAACTCGGCGGCCATTTTGTTGGCTATACAGTCCTTATGCTCAGAGATAAGGATGAGACTACCGTTGCCGACGGAACCTCTCCCGTCGGGGGACCCACAACCGGGACCTTCTGGTGTTCCCCCTACCAAGAAAAGAAGGATCCACCCTCCACCTCCTTTTCAGCCGTCGCGCCCTTTCCAGCCCTCCTCCCCGTCCACCCGAGGGGATGATACGGGGACTGACACGGCAGCGACGGGTACGGACGATGAGGTATACGACGAGGATGTACCGTCGTCGCCTCCCACCAGGGCTTCTCCGCCCGACGAGATTGGATCGTTCCACTCCATGATCACCAGGGCATCCGAGCTTTTCCAACTCTGCCCTGAGGAGAAGAAGAAGGAAGGTTTCCTTTATCAGCGGCGCGAGGCCAAGAGGAAGACGGTCCTCGCAGTGCCTCTATTGGACGACATTTGGGATGAGGGCCTCACCCTCCTCAAGAACCCTTCCACGACGCCAGCTAGAAGAGACCGGTACGAGAAGAAGTACTGGGTCCCGGACACGGCCCCCCTGTGCCTCCGGGCGCAGCCTACCCCGGACTCCGTCGTCTCCGCGGCGGCCAGGAAGAAAGCGGGGGGGGTGCGGCCTCCACATCGACTTCCCCACCGGACGGCGAGGGAAAGAAATTGGACGCTATGGGACGCAGAGTCATCTCGTCTGCAGCGACGACGATTAAAGCGGCCAACGCCTTGGCTATCGTGGCCCGCTACGACAGGGAGCTCTGGTACAAACTGGCTCCCCTGCTGGACTTCTTGCCGGACGACAAGAGGGCAGAGGCCCTGGAGATCCTGCAGGAAGGTGAGGTGGCTTCGGACCACGCCATTACCGTTGCGACGGACATCGCCGACACTGGGTTCCGCCAGTTGGGCAACGGCGTTTGCCTTAGGCGGCGTGGATGGCTCAAGGCTATGGACTTCCGTCAAGACGTTCAGACCAGAGTCCTGGACATGCCCTTCAATGGGAACAACCTGTTTGGGAAAACAGTGGACGATTCCCTTCAGGCCATTAAAGCGGACACCGAGACGGCCCGGGCCCTTGGAGTTCTGCAACAACGACGGACGCCCTTTCGGAGCAGCGGAGGCAAGGGCGCCTCCAAAGGTTCCGGCGGCGGTTTCTCCACCTACCGTCAAGCGGCCCGCTCGTCGTCTCAGGAGGCCTACAGAGGACGAGGCAAGTCTGGCGGACCCCGCCGTCGTCGCCAAGGAGGTCAAGGCGGCAAAGCCTCGTCGAAGCAGGATTGAACCGGCCGTGGGGTCGGGCCCCCACCGAGGCACCCCGGTGGGAGGCCGGCTGGCGAGCTTCGTCAGCGTGTGGGAGTCCATCTCCACTGACCGTTGGGTGCTGGACGCCTTGGCCCGGGGCCACGCGCTCGAGTTTCAAAGAAGGTGTCCGCGCGTCCCCCCCGTGGCCAGGAAAGAACTTCACGTCCCTCAACTTCTCCTGGAGGTAAAGGCGATGCTCAGGAAGGGCGCCATCGAACTCGTCCCAAAGAGGCTTCGGGGCTCCGGAGTTTACTCGAGATACTTCCTCGTGAAGAAGAAGACGGGGGGATGGCGCCCCATCCTGGACCTGCGACGTCTGAACAAGTTCATCAAGGCGCAGAAGTTCCGGATGGTCACCCTCCAGCACGTCCTGGGTCAGCTGGAGGAAGGAGACTTCCTGTCGTCGTTGGATTTGGAGGATGCCTACTTCCATATTCCCATCCTAAAGGGGCACCGAAAATTCCTCAGGTTTGTGGTCCAAGGGCGTCATTACCAGTTCAAAGCCCTCCCCTTCGGACTACGGTCGGCACCCAGGGTGTTCACCAAGTGCCTCGCACCGGTGGCGGCGCAGCTGCGCCGCGAGGGGATCCACGTCTACCCCTACCTGGACGACTGGCTCATCCGAGCCAAGACGAGGGAGCTCACCGTGGTTCACACGGCAAGGACCGTCCAACTTCTCACGGACCTGGGATTCTCCGTGAACTACGCCAAATCCCACCTGGTACCCGCGCAAGACGCTCTGTTTCTGGGAGCGAGGCTCAACACAGTGTCCCTTCTGGCCTCCCCGTCGGAGGAGAGGACCAGGACCATCCTGGGCAAGGTGCAGCGGATGTTGGTGGCCGACGCGGCCAAGGTGAGGTCCATCAAGTCCCTCCTCGGAATGATGTCTTCCTGCATCTACCTCATTCCCATGTGCAGGCTCCGGATGCGCCCGTTGCAGGAGTTCCTGGACGGGCGCTGGATCCAAACGACGGGCAGCTTCGAGGAAAGGATCACACTCGACGAGAGTTTCCGACGAGCGATCCGGTGGTGGGGCACCCGCGCGCATCTGACGGCGGGCATGGACTTCCAGACCCCAGCCCACCAGGAGAAAGTGACCACGGATGCCTCCCTGGAAGGGTGGGGAGCGCACACCGAAAATCTGCACGCAAGAGGCCTTTGGCTCCCGACGGAGAAATCCCTACATATCAACGTCCTGGAGCTCCGTGCAGTGTTTTGGGCCCTCAGGTCCTTCCTTCCTTCCCTCAAGGGCAAGGTGGTGAGGATCTTCACCGACAACACCACCACCATGTTTTACATCAGGAAACAGGGCGGAACCAGGTCCCCAGCACTGTCCAAGGAGGCGCAGGACCTGTGGCATTGGGCCGTCGCCCAAAGGATATTTCTGGTGCCGTTTCATCTGGCAGGGATAAAAAACACCATCGCCGACTCACTCAGCAGGGAGCTGCGCTCGTGCCACGAGTGGGAGCTACGGCAGGATCTAGTGGATTGCCTCTTCCGACGGTGGGGCACACCCCAGATCGACCTGTTCGCGACGGCGACGAACTCCAAGTGCCTGAGGTTTGCCAGCAGGTTTCCCCAGGCGAGGAGCATGGGCAATGCTTTCTCGTTCCCCTGGGAGGGCCTGTTCCTCTACGCGTTCCCTCCTTTGCCACTGCTAATCCGGCTCGTCAACCAGCTCAAGAGGTCACGGTGCAGGATGATCCTCGTCGCACCTGCGTGGCCGAGGCAGATATGGTTCCCGGACCTTCTGGACTTGTCAGCGTCCCCGCCAATCAAGCTGCCGGTGGACGCGGATCTACTCTCCAGGGAAGGAGGCGCCATCCTCCACCACGACCCGAAATCGCTGAACTTGCAGGCCTGGCTCCTGCAGCGCTAGAGTTTGGAGGATACGACATACCGGCCGACTGCAGAGAGGTTCTTGCAAAGGCCAGGGCGTCCTCGACTCTTAAATGCTACGGACACAAATGGAAGAGGTTCTCTGTCTGGTGCCACGCACAGAAGATTAACCCTCTACGGATTACGGCTCCCCAAGTACTGCCGTACCTGCTGACGCTGGCCAAAGCTGGACTGGCACACGCGTCCATCAAGATTCATCTTGCTGCGATCTCCCGATACACCAGAACCACGGGGCGGACGTCCTTGTGGTCTCATCGTCTGGTGAAAGAGTTCATGAAGGGACTGTTCAGATCGTTCCCGCCGGTGAAGGCTCCGGCCCGGCGTGGGAGCTCAACGTGGTGCTGACCAAGCTCATGGGACCTCCGTTCGAGCCTCTGCACTCGGCTCCGTTGAAATTTCTGTCGTGGAAAACAGCGTTTCTTGTGGCCATCACCTCCGCACGACGAGTGGGAGAGATCCAGGCCCTTTCCTGCAAGGCCCCGTACTTGACTTTTCACGACACGAGGGTAGTGCTCAGGACGCACCCCTCCTTCATGCCCAAGGTACCGTCGGACTTCCATCTCAACGAACCCTTGGTGTTGCCTGTGTTCTTCCCGTCGCCTTCGTCGCCGGCTGAGAGGACTTTGCACTCGCTGGATGTGGCTAGAGCGATGAAGTTCTACGTAGACCGCACAAAGTGTTTTCGGAAGACGTCACAACTCTTTGTGAACTTTGGACCTGTCAATCAGGGGAAGGCTCTCTCGAAGGCTTCCATTTCCAGATGGCTCTCCGGCTGTATCATGTACTGTCACCGGTTGGCAAACCGACCGCTGCCTGGCCGTCCGAGAGCCCATTCCACCAGAGCGATCGCAGCTACCACGGCGTTCCTATCTGGTGTGCCCCTGCTGGACATATGCAGGGCTGCTACGTGGAGGTCGACGCACACCTTCACGAAATTCTACTGCGTCGACCGGGATTCCAGGGAGGAGTCCAGAGTCGGCCAAGCAGTGCTGCGCAACCTGTTCGCCTGAGGTGAGCCTGGTGAGGAGGTAAGATGCTTAATGTTGAGTTTGATGTAATGCTTAATGTTGAGCCTTTGCCACCTCCCATGGTTGTGCATGTGTGTACTGCTATGTATTCTTTATTCATGAGCATGTGAATCCATGCCAGACCCCATGCTGGAGAAGGAACAAGTTACTTACCTGTAATTGTTGTTCTCCAGCATGGGTCTGGCATGGATTCACATGCGAACCCTCCCGCCTACCCCTCTGCGGCTCTTTACTTGGTCATACTGCCACTTCACGTGCTTCCAAATCTGAAGATGGCTGCCAGAGGCGGGGCTTAGGTAGAGGGCAGTCATTGGCTGTGGTCAGTATGACGCAGAGATCAGTGATTGGTTATTACTACGAAAGACAGATCAGAAACGAAACTGATACTGGTTTTTTCTTTACCGAGGATTCCCAGCCTGACGACGGGGAATATTCATGAGCATGTGAATCCATGCCAGACCCATGCTGGAGAACAACAGTTACAGGTAAGTAACTTGTTCCTTATAGATTCTCAAGAAGCAGATTATACACCAGGACCCATCATAATGTCAATACAGCTATTCAAAAATCAATTTGGACTCTGTACCTCACTGTTAGTGTTTTAAAAAAAATCTATTTCACAATTTTTAACTGTAAATCAAAACCACATACTACTTTTTTGTCAAGGTATATTTATGGTAAAAAGTGCATAGATGGCATTAGCTAGTACAAGTAGACATTTTAAGTGAGCGTGATATTTCTCAAAGCAATGCACCTATAAACACCCTATTGGTTTTGTTTTTCTAAGATTGGTTTTGAACAGTGACCAGTAATCCTTTGGGTATGATGTGGGGGAGATCCAACTCGCTGTAGCAGTCCTCCAGAGTATTATACTGCAGTGTGGTAGAGTGTCTGGTGTGCTGCCGATAACGCTGCTGCTGCTACACTCATTTATTGATCACAGTTTTCTACGGCTGCGGACCTCGCCATGGACCCCGCTGACTCGCTGAGTCTTTTCTTTACCTTGAACTCTTTTCGATCCTGTTGACTCGCTGAGTCTTGCCTGCTATTACCAGACACTTCCCCTCCTGCTCACGCCCGCTCTATTAACCACCTTAAGTAGCAAAGTGTTGCGGAGTGTGGTAGAGTGTCTGGTGGGCGATTGATGAGGCCATGACGTTAAGGAGCTCTTAGCAGCTGAATACGGTGGACCCAGGGCGGCCTTCCTCGGTACGGACCTCAATGCCTTCTGCGACTCAACCCAACCCTGGTACTGATCAACAGCTGGTGATTAAGTCAAAGACTTCAACGCTAAACGTTACTATGCAACACTCTCCAATGATGGGGTCTGCGCGAAGACCTGTTTCCCCCCCTATTACACAGAAGGCAGACCCGTCATCTCTTCCATGCCACAAACTACGTTACACCTAACGGAAACAGCTCCTATGCCTGACAACACTTTTTGGAACTGTCTCCCGCAAACATCGAACTCAAGATGCCGCCAGGACAGCAGTCTGGTTCGTTAGCGCAGAACCCTCTCCAATAGGGTTTGCTGTGTGTAGATCTGACATCTTTTTTCTGCGCCTCAGTCATTCAATAATCTGGCTGACTTCATTCATAGTGTCTTTTTGTATTTTCCAGATTCTGGCCTTCCTGGTAACCCTTGGACAACAGCCACTTCAGCTCTAACTCTGGAGCCCTTATCGGGTGAGAATCTAAATCCTTTGAAGACGGTTAATCAATCTGCATGTGCCCTGGGCATATCAGTTTTGACTGAGGCTCAAGTGCACAATAGTTTTGCTGCAGAGTCTCTCACGCTCTTTGACAGAGAGTGCAAGTAAAGAACCAGACTTCAACACAATGCCTGCTCTGACTGGGACTGCCACAACTGCTAACAGCAAGTGCACCGGATCTCCATACTTGGCAGACACGAAAATGCTGGCACCTGGGCTTGCTCTGTTAGCATCAGCTTGTGGCAACCTGGACTCTATTGATGTTTTGGCCACGAACAATTCTAGCCTTCCCATCGAATCAACTTGCTGCAAAGGCATGCCAAAAAACACCTATACCACACACAAGAGACATGTCGCCAGGACATAATGTGGGTGCTAACAAAAAACAATCTTAAAACCACCTTTTATAATGGCACACAAGCCTTGTATGTTTCATAAATTAACCAAATGTGGCCCGGTCTCGGGGCCTATTGTGTTCTATGTTCACCAAGAAATCAACCTCGTCCATCTCTGAACCTAACCTTGGTGACCTATCTGATGCAGATCTATTGGAGGGTGTGGAGGCCTAGGGTTGGCTAGCTAAAGATTTGCCGGACCCTGGTGGGGACCACGATGTGGCCCACAACTTTGTTACTCCGTTCAACTTTTTGTCTCCTGCTGCACCGCCTAGCCACCCTCAGCTACTATCTTTGCCATCAGGACAGAAAAGTCAGAGGGGAAATTTGTCACGGGGTGGCAACAGCGCAGGGTCATTGACCCAAAGTCAGATGACGCCCGCAGCTGGTGGGGCTGGGTGCCCAGCTAATGGGCCATTATCTTTTCATGGGACCCCTCCAGGGACTGGCCTGTGTGAGTCAGGGCACCCGTAGATGCTGCCCCCGACGTCGAGGCATTGGACCCACTGAGGGTCAGTTCTACTGGTGGAGAAAAATGCCAAGCTCTGTTCTCAAATCAGATCGGTCTGGAAGGAGCCCAGCCAACTTGGCAAGCAACCCGAGGATCTCCGGAGGAACAAGTCACAGACCAGAAGAACGTGTAAACTTAGGGCACAGTCCCTTCTCACCTACATCAGTCCAATCAAACATCCCCCAGACTGGTGCCGACTAATTCTACGATCAATCACAAACCACTTCTTCAAATAAAAAATAAAAACTTGACTTGTTTTCCATCATGTCAACAATCAAATTGCCTTGGTCACCTTCACAAAATTGTATGAACAACTAAATGATACGCTCAAAGACCACACAACGCTACTGGCAATGATTCACTCAAAACTCTTTTTCTGGAAAGATTTGTCACCACCAATGAAGAACAGAATTTAGGGAAGAATTCCCAACGTGACACGGCCAATATAGAACTCGGAATAGAGTGTGCCAATAGCTCAAAGTTCAGACTACTAGCGTCCCTTTCCACGTGGATTTGACAATGGACTGTCCCAAACAACAAGGGAGCTCCAAGGCCTTACAATAAGGAGCCCGCTTGCCACGTGTTCAGGAAATGGTTCATGCATCTGTAATGACGAGAGTCTTCAAAACATCACAGTGGTAAAAGAGCCGGAAGGGACCTTTGGCAACGTAGCATTTCCAATTTTCATTCAACCAGAGCCCTCTGAACCATCTACAAGGAGCAATTCCATTTGTAAACCCTGCACCAACGCACAAACTGACGGCCAAAAAGTGAATGCGAGTACCATGCGGGGAGCCCAAATCCTGGCACCTCGAAAACCAGCTTTGAAGGTGAGAAGCCTGTCGACAACAGGCCCCTGGAAATCACCAAAAGGTACCAGATTTCCCTCCTCTTTGATACAGCCTCTCATTGAGCCATTAAGCCCAACCGCCTTAGCCCTGCTTTATATTTCTACTTATTCGTTGGATGCCTCTATAAGTAGTCAGTCGCCGGTAAGGGTGGCAGTGGCTGTAGCTACTGAACTCGAGGTGAAAGCTAATAAAGCAGGGGCCCCGGACGTCTCCTTGGTTTCGCCTGTTTTCTTGACCATGGACGAGAAATGGGGGCCGATGTAAAGTTAAAGTACGATTTGACTTTTCCGAGGACCAAAAACACGATGTTGCCTTAGTTCCTCAACACAGAACTGACCAGTAGGCTAGAAATGGATTGAGAAACTCAGCAGACTTTAGATCCAACGAGAATAAAAGGAGTAATAATGCCCAACCGCTGGAGAGGCCAGGGCATAATATTGCTCATTCTCGCATGCTTAAACTCGAACGAGTGCTGGACTGTAACACCTTGCTCATTCTTAATCGGAGAACAGTCTTGGATCTTTTTCATTCCATCCCAAACCTGAGACAGTTGCACTCTTCGGACCTGACGCTGATTGAATTTTGTGACTAAATAAACCTGAATGCAGTGTTTCTACACATCATGTCGCCCATTGTCAAAAATATGCTGTTGGATGCTTCAGAGAGCCTCCTAATTTTGAAATTTGACCCTGCGGCTGGAAACCTTTCGGCTGACAATATCTCAAATGGCTCGAAGCCTGCACCAGGGAGATATAACAGCACCAACAGCAACGCTTCCGACCTTCCATCAAAGGACGTACCAGCTCACCTGCCACCAACACCAGACCATGAGGGTGCTGGCGAAGCGAGAAGACTGAAGGTGGGCAACCTCTTGGAAGTCGAGAGAGTCAAACACCCAAGCCCCACAGCAGGAAGAACAGACGAAACTAACAATATTATTACTTGCCCACCCTCAGTACCGGTCTATAGGGACCCACTGGGAGTGGGCTGAATTACCGACGGGCCCGGACCAATAGATCAGCGTCACTTTTCAACTAGATCTTCCCTCCCGTCATGTTAATTGTGTCGAATTTAAGGCCACCCCCAAGAATTCTACTTTGTCCTCTACAGATTGGTCTTGGATGGCACGGCCGTTATCGGCACACAATAATCTGTAGCAACCCAAACGCAACATCAAAGAACAACTTCAATGCCGGGCAGGTGCCACCACAATTCCTTTCTGGCATAGCCTAAAATTGGCCTCATGGAACACCAGAGGGTTTGCCCACTTGACATCTCCAAGCGACACACATTTAGGGGATTATGACCTGATCTGCTTACAGGAGACCTGGTTGAGGGAAACTCCTATGATTGACGTTTTCCAAACAACAATTAACCCCGCAACCAAGGGGAACATCGGTCGACCATCTGCATGCCTCCTGACAGTGGTAAGGTTAGGTAGCCCCTTAAAACTAGTGAAATCCACGAACACGAATTTGCTCAATCAAGTCTCGCTGATCGAATGGGAAACTGAGGCAACTCGGCTAGGTTCTAAAATCTACATCGAAAATAACTATAATTAATGTTTATTGGAACCCTGTCCTGATCACCAGCAACGTGTTCGTAGACCAGGTCGCCGATCTCCTGGAGGTTGCTTATACCGACCAACACGGCTCACACATCATCATATGTGGTGACCTCAACATCCCAGACCTAGTTAACAAAACGCAGGGTCACATTTGGAACTTTGATGACCAACACCACATGAAACTCAATTTGTGCAGTGATCTCATGAACTCAAGAGACATGCACTTAATGGCAACTGAAAGGTGATATTCCATCTCAACCGACGTGGGAAAACATGGGCAGCACCTCAGTTATAGACTACATCTATGTATCTAAGAATTTCCTGCCTTTTGTAGAGAACTTCCAAGTCATCAAGACACTTCACAGCGACCACCTGCTGCTTGAGTGGAAGTCTACTGGCCCCCAGGCCCGGGACCAAATGACTGCCTCATCTGACAATTGTAACGGGGGTTGCGTGTGAAACTCCTTTCTCCAAGGATAAGATCTTTAACGACGAACCAGGGTCGAATTGGCACAACAGTTCATTACTCACCGCTGTTAAAACAATTCTTATACTGTCCAAAAAAGGGTAATGTGGTCTGTAACCACAAACACATCTTTAACACCGAACTAGTGGCTCGACGCAAAGACTTGAGAAAGCTGATACGAACAGCAGAGAAATCGAGAACAATAGAGGCCTACTTTATAGCCCGGTCAGCCAAGGCTAATTACAAAAACTGGCTTTCGGCAACAAAACAACAAAGATACCAACATGATGCAGAAGCTATGTTAAATGCATTGGCCGGTAAAGACCCAAACAGATTCTGGACATTAATAAAGGGCAAAGCAAAATCAACAAGAGCGGACCAATTAAACCCAATAAGCGAAGAGATTTGGACTACTCACTTTAGTACCCTGTACATGTCAGTTGTTGACAACAAAGACCTCAATGAAACAAGCGACTGTCCTGTGCCATGGGTCACCCCTAACAGCGTGGGTGACATCATCACACGGATTAAAAAGCTTAAAGGCGTGAAAGCAATAGGGCATGATGGGCTATTGAACTGTATGGTGAAAGAGTTTCCCGATGACTGGGCTGTTTTCATATCCATCTTGTTTGACCAAATAGCCAGCTCCCATTAACTGCCAAGCTCCTGGAGGAGAGCGATAGTGGTCCCCATCTGCACAAAGGGCAACATAGGAAACCCAAAGAACTACCACCCTATCGCTCTCCTCAACGTCATCCGCAAACTTTACAGCTCTATCATCTTGGATCAGTTTAACCTGTGGTGTAGGGAGATTGGAGCTTTTGACCAATTTCAAACTGGTTTCAATAAAGGCCT
Organism: Ambystoma mexicanum; assembly: GCF_040938575.1. Lineage (NCBI taxonomy): Eukaryota > Metazoa > Chordata > Amphibia > Caudata > Ambystomatidae > Ambystoma > Ambystoma mexicanum. The sequence goes on from NC_090940.1 coordinate 458,527,158, forward strand.
GAGTACATCGACAAACATCCTCTTGCTTCAACTGCTGACAGGGAATTTAGGACCTCAAAAACCGAAGATCTATATGGTTTTTGTGGACCTGGTCCAAGAATTTGACTGAATTAACAGATGCAAACTATGAACAAAACTGGCAAGAAAGAACTGCCTAAAACAAATACTGCATCAGATCATGGCAATGCACTCTGGCACTTCTTTAAAGGTAAGATTGAATAAAGCCGGACCCTCTCCAACGAAATAAGAACTTATAGAGGAGTCAAGCAGGGGTGCCCTATGTCCCCTGCTCTCTTTAACTTCTTTGTGGAGGATAGCCGCAGGCCTTCTTGGCTACTAGATCCTTTCCCCCAAGGGCCAGAGGAGTGCAGCTCCTCGTCTGTAATACGTGGACGATATAGTGTTAATCGACCAGACTCCGGTTGGGCTGCAAAGGCAACTTAACGCCCTACACTCGTACATCCAAAATAAACAAGGGGAAAACCAAAATCCTGACGTTCGGTGTCGGCTTGAAGGCAAAAAATCGTCACTCCTGGTTTATCGATGGAGAAAAAATGGACCAGCTGCAATCTTTCAAATACTTGGGGGTTTGGCTGAGTAACTCGATTGTTGAAGCACCAATGTCAAACTACCTCGTTCGAAAGATGAAAACTTTAATCAGCCAAGCATGTGCATTGAACAGAAAGTTTTGGCGTTTTTCAATCTTGCCAGCAGTGAAGTATTACAGAGCCAATGTGGTACCAGTCGTGAAGTACGGGGTGGAAGCTTTGTTCAGTCTCCCTGACTCCCTGTGGAACCGACTTGAAGGGAGCTTTTGGAAAAAGGTATTGTGCATGCTTATGTCCACCCCTATTTCCATCATTCGGAGGGAATTGGGTTTGAACTCGTTGAAATCTACGGTGGACTGGAATAGTCTTGCCCTGTTTGGAAAATGCCACAATCCCTCACAACCAGCCATTTTGGAAATAGTGCATCTGATACAAATTCAACTCTTACTCGATAGCGCTCCACTATGTCGCTCCTGTTGGAAGAAATCGGAAGCTCCTTAGAGTAATTGCTATCTAACCCCACACGGGTGAAAAAAAACTCCAAGACTACGAATTGGATCAGAATGTTGGAGAGGACCAGTAGTTATCAGTCGGTAGCTCAACTACCGCTAGAAGTGCGACAACCTAACACAGTCTGGGAGTATTTGAAACAGTTTCCTGACAAACAGGTCAGGGATCAGTTCTTGAGCGGCTGGCTGAACTTACATCCCAGGAGATCCAAGCAATTCGGGGTCAGGTCCCGGAAAATCACTGTCAGCATTGTAGAGACTCCTTTAAAGTGGAATCACTGCACCACTTGATGACAAGATGTCAGGCTTTAAAAGATCTCTGCTCAAAACATCTCAGACCTCTCTTTTCTGATTTCGAGCTTTCTGACCCTGAAGGTTGGTGGTCCTCCCTTATATCAGGACAAAAAACTAAATATGTGATTGCAGTGGTGAATTTCTTGACCGAGGCCCCGCAAGAGATCAGAACTGTTAAACACTTTTTAAGTTGTAAACTGCATATTGTAAATTGTATTTTCTTTACATTGTTGATTCAATTTTAAAGCAAATAAATAAATAAAAAATATTACAATGGCGTGTAATGCTCTCAGTAGGAATAGATGTGACCCCTTGTTCAATTTCACACCAACCCTTTTGTGTCTCATCCGCCGGCCATTTTAACATAGGTGCTATTTATGCCGCCAAGCTATATCTTTCCACATCGGGGACCCCCAAACTCCCCAGGAGCGTTGGACGCATTAGGACTTTTCTGTGTATCCTCGGTTTCTTCCTATGCCATATAAAAGAGATGATTTCACACTGTAAGGTTCTGTTCCTACAAGGTGGTATTTCTACCGGAAGTGAACCCACCACATACAGCAAGCGGGGGAGCATCGTCATTTTAACAGCTGCTATACGGATAAACCAGGAAAGTTCCTGTGCATCCCATCTATGGAGATCTTCTACCAACTGTTTTCACGATGGGGTTATATTTGCCCCATATAATCCTTTATACTCTCCCGTTAAATGTATCCCTAAATACTCTTTGCTCTCATCTTCCCGGAGTAGAGGGTATTCCTTGCTCAGCCTTATTATTTCTCCTTGGTTATGTTTAGAGCCTTAGACTTGGTGTAGTTTATGGTGAACCCCCGAGACTATAGCCAACTCTTGTAGTCTCTCCATCACTCTGGTTAGGGAAGGTTTCGTGTTCTTCAGGATTAACAATATGTAATCTGAGTATAACGCTATTTTATGTGTCTCTTTTCCACTCATTATCCCCTGGATCCCCCGCTCCTGTCTAAATATGACCGCCAATTGCTCCATGGCAAATATTAGGGGAGGTAGAGGGCATCCCGGATGCATGCCTCTCAGGATTCTGATCTGGGCCGAGGTTTGCCCATTAAACAGGAAGCTTGTTGTAGGTATTTGAAAATTCACTAATATCATCCAAATAAACTGAGGGCTGTATCCAAACACTTGGAGGACCCTCTGCAGATAGCCACAAAGCTTGTTGTGCATCTTATGCTGCTATAGAGAATAATTGCCCAGTTCTAGTTCCCAGGTCTATTATGTCTATTGCCCTCCTTATATTATCCTGCATATGCCTCCCAATGATAAATCCGGCTTGATCTTCATGGGTTATCCCTGGGAGAACCCTTGTTAGGACGCTATTTTGTTTGACCTCTTCTGATATCTCCGATAAGCCTTGTCGGTCGTATCCACTCTGTTCCCGAGGTCATTAATTTAATTTATTTTTGGAGTTCCTGAAGCAATGTCTTAAGTTCCTCTTTAATTTTCCAAATTGTTCCTGGAACAATTCCATCATCCTGCTTTGCATTCCTCTCAAACATTCTTGCAACTCTTCCTTGTTTATTGCCATAATAGAGGGTTTTTCGGTCTTATCTCCCCTGCCAGCTTCTTTTCTCCGGGGTTGATGCCTGTGTATCTTCTTGTTAATGTCTCCAACAACATTCCAGTTGACCCCCTTGTGAATTGGTCGTCCCTTTAACTCTAACTGGGGTGCTTCTGGGTTTTGTCCCTGGCATCTGGGAGATTTACCCCTATTTCTGGCTTTGCCACTGGTGGTTTGAGTGTGATTCCTCTGAATGTATGTACTCACACCTTGTCCGAATCATGTGCCTGCCTGTGGTGCCTGGGTTCCGAACATCAGACCGATGACTGCGGGTCCTGTCAGGCCATGACAGGAAAAGCTCTCAGGGAGCACCGAGGTAAACTGGCGGTGGGGAGGGGAGCTTCGAAAAGACCTCTTCGAAGAGGGATTATAAGACTGGGGAGCCTAGGAACTCGTCCCGACGCAAAAGAAAATCGAAGCAGTCTCGATCGAGGAGTCGATCGAGACAGTCTTTGTCTTTTTCGTCGAAGAAGATACACCATAGGTTTCCCTCTTCTTCTTCGTCTGATTCCTCTACGGAGGTTATCAGGTGCCCAACCAAAAATGATTCCCCCAAAAAATGGGAGGCTTTCAGGAGTTCAATGTTGCATATCTTCGAGAACGCGGCCTCAACCCCCTCGAAGGAGTTACGCAAAGACCATGCCCCGATTGATCCATCAGAGGACAGAGGGATGTCAAAGACTACCAAGGCAAAGCCGAGTGTCAAATCGACGAGTTGCTCTATGTCTGGCGAGAAGTCACTGAGGGTATCGTCTAGAGAACATAGCCCTTCTCTGATACCTTTAAAAAAGAGCGACTGTCTACTGAAACAAGCCTATCGAAGGCAATGCCAAGTAAATCAGCGTTAGTATCGAAACATTCGTCAACGCCTTTGTCGAAATTTTCATCTACGCCATTGTCGAAGACAACGTCGAAGCCTTCGAAGGTCATTTCGACCATTTTGAAGCCTGTGTCCAATACAGAGAAGGCCTATAAGCCTATACCAAAAAACAACTTTTTCAAATCTATGGCCTCAATTTGTGAGGAAGAGCAAGCCTTCCAGGAGGATTCTCCTCCATTTGGTTTGTATTATGGTACCCAAAATGTTCCTAAGGAACTTATTGATCAGCAATCCAAGTTAACTGATCTTTATGATTGCCTACAGTCGGCTAGTGGCATAGACACTTCGCCAGAGCTCGAATTTGGCAGACCTGATCCGGCTAAACGTGCAGATTCTGCATATAAGAATATCATGGATAGAGTCATTGAATTCATGGGCTGGAGCAGGAATTCTCCTACCTATGAGTCAGACGATATGATGGATATTCTGAATCAAGGCCCTCAGAAGGATCCAGTATTATCTTTTCATGCAGCCCTTCAGAGGAAGGTCATGGCAAACTGGGAAACTCCAGAATCTGGTCCTGCTGTAAAGAAGAACTTTGCCAGAAAATATAGGCGTTCTAGCATTGATCTGGACTATTTGACCAAGCACTCTACACCTGAAAGCTTGGTGGTTCAGGCAGCCACATCGACCAGGGAGTCTGCTTACCCCTCTATTCCCCCGGATAGGGACAATAAGAGGGTTGATGCCTGGGCTCGTAAAATCTTCACATAGGGCAGTATAGCCTTGAAGTCAGCTAATGTTACTTGTACACTTTCTAGATTTAGTTACACCCTGTGGGACTGTTAGCATGACGGCTCAGCACATTGCGGAAGGCGAGGAAAGAGACGGCTTCCTGGCTTTAGTGAAAGATGGAATGGAGGCAATGGGAGACTGTCTAGACACTGCGGACAGTATCAGCAGTTCCATGGCTTCTAGCACCGTACTACGCAGGTTTACGTGGTTGAGAAAGTCAGGCTTTGCACCAGATGTGCAAGCCAGATTACTCAATATCCCCTTTGACGGTTTGAGGTTGTTCGGTAGCAAGGCGGATGAGAGTCTGGAAAAGCTGCAGACCTCCAAGGCGGCGGCTAAGTCACTTAGTGCCGCCATACATCAACATCAACAACAACCCTATTCAGGCTCATCTTCCTGGAGAGGTCGTCCTTTTAGTTTCTACTCATTTGGAAGGGGAAGAGGACAGGCTGTACAAAGGGGACAGAAAAGATTCCCTCATGGTGTACGAGGAAGGGGTGCTAGATCAGCCCCAGCAGCAGCAACTGTACCCTCAGCCGCATCTAAGCCACTATGAGACCTTGACCCACAAGACCCTGGTGGGAGGCAGAATCTCTCAGCATCTGAACAAATGGCGGGGCATTACTTCAGATGCTTGGGCACTGGAAACAGTAGCCCAAGGTTACTGCCTTCCTTTCCAAAAAAGGCCTCAAGATCATCCACCGGGAACCAATTGTGTCAAAATTCCAGATCCGCACCTTGTGCAGGAAATCTTAACCCTGCCAGAGAAATGTGAATAGAACATGTACCTGTAGTGGAGAGGAACAAGGGTTGGTATTCCCCCTACTTGCTCATTCCCAAGAAGGACGGAGGACTGAGACCCATCTTGGACTTAAGAAATTTGAACAAATTCCTCAGGAAAGACAAGTTTAAGATGGTAACCCTTTCTCAGATCCTTCAGGCTCTCCAACTCCAAGACTGGTTGGTATCATTGGACCTTCAGGATGCTTACTTTCATGTGGGAATTCATCTCAAGCACAGGAAGTACCTGAGTTTCGCGGTTGGCAGTTCTCACTATCAGTTGAGTTCTGCCATTCGGGATTACCTCCGCCTGAGGGTTTTCACCAAGCTGAGGGCGGTAGTGGCAGCAAGTCTCAGGAGAGGGGGGATTCACATCTACCCCTACCTGGACGCCTACCACTCTCTACACAGAGCTCAACACATTCAGCAGATGGTAGCAAAATTCCAGAATGCCCAACATCTTCCGACCTTCGATTTTTTGAGGTTGCTCGGCCTCATGGCATGCTGCATTTGCCTGGTGCCAGAGGCCTGGTTGAGAATGAGATCCCTTCAATGCGATCTCAGAACTGAATGGTCCCAATGTTCAGGGAATATGTCGGATCAACTGGAAGTTCCGAGCAGAGTTGCTAAAGACCTGATTTGGTCCGCTTGCGAGGACAACATTCTCAAGGGAGAATCTTTTTGGCAACCATGGCCGGAGATAATGGCAATGACCGATGCCTCACTCACGGGTTGGGGAGCCCACACCAATGAACTGAGAATCAGCGGTCGTTGGTCTCCATCGGAGTTAAAACTACACATCAACCTATTGGAGCTGAGGGCAATTACACTAGCGTTGAAGGCCTTCCTACCCTCTGTATGAGGAAAGAATGCCCTGATAATGATGGACAACACAGTGGCCATGAACAAGTCTCTCAACAAGAGAGGTGGTGTAGGGTCACTTCCACTGTGCATAGAGGCAACACAGCTCTGGTTCTGGGCAATTGAAGAAGGAATCTCTCTGTCAGCAGTTCACCTAGCCGGAGAGCAGAACATGGCGGCGGACGCTCTGTGCAGGCAGAGTACAGTCTCCACGAGTGGGAACTAGCTCAGGAAGTTCTTCCAGAGATCTTCACCCTTTGGGGAACCCCTCAAGTGGAGTGCGACCGAGAATGTTCGGAAGTGCGAACAGTATTGCTCAAGGGAATTTCTTCCGAGAGGAGCTCTAGGAAAAGCGTTCGTAGTGGACTGTTAATTTCTGCTTCTCTGCGCATTTCCTACAGTCCCCGTCATTCCTCACGTGATCAGGAGGTTGAGAAAGTTTGGGAAATCCATGATCCTAATTGCTCCAGATTGGGCCAGGAGGACGTGGTACCAAGACCTTCTGGACTTGTCCATCTGCCCTCCAATACGTCTTCCACAAAGAGAGGATCTTTTCTCGCAAGCGGAAGGTCAGGTTTTCGGTTACCAGTCAAATAGTCGAAAACATTTGGTCGACAGACAATTTGGTCGACACCATTTGGTCGAATGCCAAATGTTTTTTTTTACCCATTTTTTGGTTTTTTTTGGGGGGGTCCCCCCCCAACCCCCTTTTTTCTTTTTTCTTTTTTTTCCCCACACGAAAACCCACAAAACACATATATATATAAAAAAAAAAAAATTCGACCATTTGGCATTCGACCAAATGGTGTCGACCAAATTGCAGTCGACCAGTTTGTTGTCGACCAGTTGACTGGACACCCAGGTTTTCCATTCAGAGGTCAAGACACTCAGCCATCATGCATGGTTTCGGAGAGGCTGAGATATAAGGATTGGGACCTCGCGGATGATGTAAGGGAGATCTCGTAAAGGTGATCTTGCTTTCGACCAGAAGGCCAGCAACCAAATCATTGTACCGGTGTCATTGGAATAAGTTCAGTAACTGGTGCAAAGATAAGAATGTGGATCCATTCCAATGTGGCACACCTACAGTGCTTTCTTTCCTGTTGCATTTAGCAAATCTGGGGCTCCAGATTGGAACGATAAAAGGATACCTGGCTGCGCTTTCCATTTTTAAGCGCTCTTGTTTCAAGATACCATTGATTGTGCAATTTCTAAAGGGTCTCACTAACGTGTACCCTCCAGTCCCTTTTCATGTACCTGTTTGGGACTTAAATTTGGTATAATAATTTCTCACATGGATTCCATTTGAGCCATTACATTCATGTCCTCTAAGGCTCCTTACATTAAAAACAGTCCTTCTAGTGGCTCTAACATCAGCCCACAGGTTGAGTGAGCTACAGGCTCTTTCTTGTAAGCCTCCTTACACTGTTTTCCATAAGGATAAACATGCTTAAGGTCAAACCATCATTCCTGCCTAAGGTAGTCTCTGATTTTCATTTGTCTCAAAAGATAACACTGACAACTTTTTATCCTCGCCTTCATGTAGGAAAGGAGGAAGAAAGGGCTCTAAGCTTTTATATGTCAAGACTTGCTCAATTTCGACAAGATGATCAACTCTTCATTGGGTATACCGGCCACAAATTGGGCCTGGCAGTAACCAAACAGACTATATCCAGATAGATAATTTTAGCAATTGGAGAATGTTATAGACTGGCAGGTAAAGAACCACGAGATGGGCTAAGCGCCCATTCCGCTAGGGGCATGGAAACTTCTGCGTCTCTGCAAAGGGGTGTCCCGGTAAACGATATCTGTGCAGTGGCCACCTAGTCGTCTATGCATACGTTCGTAAAGCATTACTGTTTGGGCTCAACGTCATCTCAAGGAGGTCTTTTCACAAAGGCCGTTCTTCATACAGTCCACAATTAAAATAATTGGTACGCCCTCTCCCAAATTGTCAGTGCTTTGGGAGTCTATCAAAGATGAGGAATACGTGGGAAGACACAATCCATTCGAAGAACAAGTTACTTACCACTGGTAATGTTCTTTTGACTGGATGTTCCTCCCATGTATTCCTCATCGCCCCTCCCAACCTACCCCGCTGTACAATTTACGAGCTTTACGCTCTGCGTTTTCTGAGAGCTTGCAGTCTTGGGGTACGCCTGATGAATCACTCGATTGATGGGAATGAAAAAACAGCACTGAAGCCAACGGGCGCGGCTCAAGCTATTTGTACTGCTGATGACGTTGACCCCCTACGGCAGCCCTCGAGGGACATCGACGCCACAACATCGAGCACAGCGCCCTCTGGTGTGTAAAAAGATTTTTTCCGAAGCAGCAAAGTTGATGATATGAAAATATCAAAGATGAGGAATACATGGGAGGAACATCCAGTCGAAAAAGAACGTTACCAGGGGTAAGTAATTTGTTCTTCTGAGCCATCAACTCATTCACTTCCATGCTGCGTAGGAGCAAAGAGGGGACCAAAATGTTAGTATTATCCTCACTTATTCCGCAGCTATGATGTGCCCAGGGCGTGCTTCCTCGGGCCCGATGAAAGGGCTATAAACGTCTCTTCACACGTCAGTGGACAATTTCCATTGTATATTATGGCACACATGAGTTTCCTCTTTATGGTAGTCTCCTCCTTTTGTATTCCTTCCCCAGGCTCTCTTCTGCACCACCTCCAATATCCTTTAACATGGTTTACTGTGATGCTGGAAATGCATCAGTGGGACAGGGCCTCTGAATCCTTGTCCTTTACTGCTTTTTATCGTGTGTTCTTTCATGTTTTCTGCCCAGGAGTCCATGTGGGACTCCTGGCAGTGCAGCTCTCTCTTTTGGTTTGGTGAACAGACCCATGGGATACCCTTATGGCACCCATGGGTAGGGGTACAACCCTGTGCCCCTAGTGTATGTTTTTGGGCACCTGTGGGTGGCCCACAGAGCAGGGTATGGGCTGGTGGCAGCTCCATGCTGAATTTGACAGGTGCTCTGGGTGTCCTCCATTTTGGGATACCCAGGCCCTGCCATTGGGATCAGTTGATTCCTGATAGGAAACAAGATGGCCCCTGTGGCCTCTTGCTTTCTATTGCCTGTTACCTTGTTTTCCCAAAGTCCTGGGAAGCCCTGACTCTGTCCCTTCCCCCTGACTGGCTGTTGGGTGGAAGTTCCATATATGGTGTTGTTGTGAAGGCCCAGCTAGACTGACTGGAGCCCTCCCAGTGACTGTATGTTGTGGGTACCTCCTGTGGGTGGGACCTGGGTGAATGGAGTGTGTGACCAATATACACTCCTTGTTGTGGTTGTCTGGTTTCTGGCATGAGAGACAAAGACTGAGACAGCCCTGCCCGAAACTGGCCTGAATGCAGTGTGTAGTGTTGAATGGCTGGGTACTTGTCCCAATCCACATTCCTTGTTGTGAGTGTCTGAAAGGGAGGAGTGTGGCCTGAATGCACTGTGTGCCTGATTGGCTGACTGGCTGCATGAATGCCCTTCTGTATGATTGGCTGCTGAGTGTGTGCCAGCAGTGTGGATGAGAGACAGAAAAGTATATCTGGGGACCTCTCACCACTGGTAATTGTTCAGAAGCGTTCTGGAGTTCAGTCTCCACTCTAAGAGTAACTGGAACTGCTGATCCTCGATGTCCAGTTGGAAGAAGAAGACTTGCTGTTGCATTTGCTTCGACTGATCCGAAGGCTGCCGAAATCGTCGAAGACTGACCCGAGAGAGGACCTGGTAAGGCGCACTCTTCCCGTGCTCCGAGGGACCATCGAGCACCGCTCCATCTTCGCCGAAGTGTCCTGGAAGACAGACCCTCGAAAGGCTGCCGACCCGAGACGGGACTGCCGAGGAGATCGAAGTGAAGCACCCGGACATTGCCGCCGTAAAAGTCCATTGCCGTCGACCAGGGTTCGCAGGTTTGTGTAACCACTGGAGGCCCGTCAAAGTTGTGTTGCCCAGCCGTGGGAACCACTTGACGCCGTGCCGCCGACGACCGGAGCCGCCCGCTCCTTTGCCTAAGAACATTTGAATCGAAGGACTCCCTCGTCCGCACCGTCGACCGCTTTATCCTGCCGGAGAAAGCCGAGGACGACCAACGCGCCGAGGAGAAACCTGCCGGTGGGTTTCCCGCCACCCGAAGACCACAAAGACTCGAACGACTCGACGCCCTTGCTAGGCCTCCGTCTCCACAATATTTGCGGTCTAGAACTATTGTCACCGAGGTGCCCCGCACGCCTCTGCCTTGCAGGACGCCGACGCTCCGATGCCGACGAGCACCGCTCGGACGAAGCTGCCGACTCATCAACGCCGTTCTACCCTGTTTGTCGACGGACCTTCGACGCCCCGTGTCTCCCGCTTGAAAGGGGAGGCATTCAAGAAGGGCCGTCGATTCCTCGTCGCCGAACGCTGAGTTCCTCGACGCTTCTCGACGATCCGTGACTCCCGCTTGAAAGGGGGTCGCTCAAGAAGGATCTGTCGACGCCTCTTCGAAGAACTGGACTCCACCAGGTACATTGGGGGGGGTAAAACCATTATAGGAGGGAATAAAACTTGCAGAACAATATATGGATTGGGCTTGTGCTATATCTTTATTTTACAGGTTGCCCAGGTGAGGGGATCTCCACACAGAACTGTGTCTAGTGGTAGGGGCCAGTATTCTGCCTATTGCTCAACCATCTTATTTTCTCTCCTCTCTCTATTGCTGGTGTCACTCTATTGATCTGTGTGACATTGTTACAGTATTGTTGATGCACTTTAATGAGATCTAATACAAAGGGTGGTACCACTTTAGAATTGTATATATTTGCCATTGTTGATTTTCCTAAGTACAAAGTGAGTTATTATGATAAGTGTACATAACCTTGAATATTGATTATATAAAGACTGTGTTCTAACCAATACAGTCTGTTGACATTCCTTTGTGGGGGCTTGGGGACTACACTGTACTTAAGAACCAGCCTGCATCACCTCCTGAGAAGCTAGGCCTCGATTGCTCGTCCATTGCTACCGTAATAGAGAATCTTGGCTGGGGTCTTCTGTGCCTCTCTTCTACCATATAGAGAGCAGAAGTACAGACACCCCCTACCAGTCTTTACATTTACTACCTTTCAGTCCAGGCATCTGGAAACTTTATTCCCTTGCTGCACTTTCATCCACCCTCTCTCAGATTACTCCCTTCATTCCGTTTTAGTATCCTATCTTTCAGTTACCTCCACCATCCAGCTGCTCCTGTAGATCCTGCGGGTGATTAACATGAAATCTACATTCTCGGGAGCCTTTCTCTGCTAGCTGTTGTCATGTGCTCAGCACGCCTGGACCTCCACACCCTGGAAGACCCCTTCTTCCGTCTGTAACGGCCCTGGTGCCCCACACGCATCAACGCACCTCTTAATCTTGTGTCCTCCACCCCAGTCGGGTGTGTAGCTGCTCTGTCCCCTTTGCTTCCTTCGGGACTCTCTGGCGATGCATGTCCTCTGTTACCGGCCTCTGTGCTGCAATCCCTGATTTCACCAACAAGGCTTCAAATACGCGCCAGTCATCTCTACCTCCTGGTGAGCACTGATCAACTGTACGTCTTCTCCTGCTGCACTCGGTTGCGGCCACGCCTTCTTCGGCTTCCACCACCTCCAACACGCCCAGGGGAGCTTATTACTGCCTCCCTCACCCGCGTCTCGGCATGGTTTTACAGATTCCGATTCTGCTAGAGGGCGAGGGAGAGTGATATCCACCCAGAAGTACTTCTCAACTCCTCTGTATAATATGGGGAGAGAGATTTACTCAGTACTCTGTTAATTCTGCCTGCTTAAATGTCTCCTTTTAACACGGCCCACATGTGCAACCTCACATTCCAGCAGCCATCTTGGAATCCTTGACACAGCACTATTTTAACTTTAATGGACTGGACTTGTTAATACACTTTATTGCAGGTTGCCCAGGTGGGGGCGGAGAGGGGGGGATCTTCACTCAGAATTGTGCCTTGGTAGAGGTGAACATTCTGCCATTGTTTAACTTAACTTGCCTTCCTTGCCATGGTCTATGCTGTTATCCTTTGCTGTATGATTTGTATGCCATTTTAACTGCCAGCAGTTTATGCATTTTAAAGGAGTCAATGGCTAAGTTTGGTACCACATAAGCATTGCATATATTTGCCATATTAGAATTGCCAAAGTACAAAGTGTGAAAGTGTGCTATTAATTGATGTATAGATCTTGGACCTTGTTTTTATATAAAGAACTCTGTGCGCACATAACATAGTGTGTGGACATTCCTTTGTGGGGGGCTTGGGGACTACACTGTAATTAAGAATCAGCCTGCATCACTTGCTGAGAGCTTACGCCTTGGTTGCCCGTCCATTCTACCATATAGATAATCTTGACTGGGTTGCTCTGTGCTTCTACTCTGCCATATAGAGGGCAGGAGTACAGATATCCCCCTCCAGTCTTTACATTGGTGGCAGCAGTAGGGTGCTAATGATTTTAACAATCAATGTGTAACCTTGCCACCTACACAATATCCACTCCTTGTTAATTTGAGGTTTTAGTTGTGTACTAGGATAACTACATTACAAGCAATGGAATCTATTGCAAATGGCAAATTGACCCAGATGAGCTTAGATGCTCTCCTGAGTGCTTGTGAAGCCAGGGAGTTAGACTTTGAAGATAGGTCGAGGGCTGATCTGATAGCTGCCCTGGTCGACTACCAGAATGATTGTGGTGCTCTTGATGAAGGTGGGGATGGAACCACTGAGAACCCTACCCCTGGGGTTATTACTGAATCTATTTCTGGGATTGCCACCTCTCCTGCTGCCTCTATTTCTAAACCCTGCACTGCTCCTCAGGCGAAGGCCCTGAAGATTGAACTTTTAAAATTGGACCTACAAAGGGAACAGTTAGCCTTTCAATACAAAAAGTTGGAAACAGAAGCAGAGTTGAAGAAAGAACATCAAAGACCTTAGCCAGAGAAAGCTAAGGTGGAGACTTCTGCTAGACCAGCTGGGGGTGTCAGGTGTCATGCCACTACATTCATGAAAGATTTGATGAATGTGTTTGTGGAGAGTTCAGATATTCTCCAGTGGTTGGAAGCCTTTGAGATGGCTTGTGAAATCAATCATGTTGACCAACAGGCCTAAGTGTTTGTTAATCAGAGTACCTCAGACTGGTTATGACTGCATTCTGGAGATGAGTGTGGGTGAAAGAGACCAGTATGAGTGCATGAAAGCTGCTTTGATTGCCAAGTTTGGGAAGACACCTACACAATACCTTAAAAGGTGCAGGGAATATAAGAAACAATAGAATGTGTTTTGGGTGGACTGGGTGAGTGCTGCACATATGAACATGATGGGATGGATTGATTGATGCATGGTGAAAACGTTTGTTTTGAATTGTCTCACCTTTTGTTTTTTGAGCATTTTTCGGAATCCTGTTCACCAGAGCTACGTCAGTACATTGCTGACCAGAACATTTTGGATCTCTTTAAGCTGGCCAGGCTGGCTGACAAGTGGGTCTCCCATTGGGTGTCCCCTAAGTAACCCAGGGGGAAGGACAAGGACAAAGAAAAAGGGACCTATCACAAGTCTGAGGAGTCCCATAAGCAATTACCATCGAGTAAACCTAAACCTCCCAATCTAGTGGGGATAAGTCTCATGGGGTTAGAGCAAGAGTAGTGGTTCTCCTGCTGTAAAGCAGGCTCCCAGTGGACCCAGTACTGTACCTTACATTCCTGACACTTATTGTGACTGTGGGACGCTGGACCACAAGAAGGGTGACCCCAAGTGTAAGGGTAAGGCACTTGGAGTCCAGGCTGGCAGCCTGACCTACCCTTGCTTCATGCCTGAGGTGGAGGCCACTTCCCTCCCCTCCGCTACATGAATCACATTTGGTACGCCTACAGAGATATCCCTAGTGTCCCTTGGAGCCTGGGACCAGTAGACAGAAGTATTGGCTACTATCCCACAAAAAAAAACCTCTGATTTTTGCGGTGTCCTCTTGAATGGCCAGCCTTCTACTGGTTTGAGAGACACTGGGGCAAATATGACCGTGGGGGACAGGACCCTGCTCATGCCAGAGGACTCTATAGGTACTCCTCTGAGAACCACCAGGTTATCTCCTGTAGCCCTAGTTACCATCGCACAAAGCTTTCCCTTCTGGTTCAGGACAATGCACCTGTCCACATATTGTGGGGGAATGATCTAGTAGAGTTGGGGTTACTAATTACTAATTAATTGGCCAGGGAAATGTGTGTATGCGTTTCTCTCCACTCCCCCCGACACGTCTCAATACAATAATCCACAAGGTACAGCACTTATCCTAATAGCTCCAATGTGGGCACAATAGAAATGACTCTCACACCTACAAATGATGTCTCTTTGCTTTGCCATGAAACTACCATGCCCATCTAACAGGTCGCAGAGTCAAGGGACAACACTCCACCCGTGCCCTTAGACATTGAATTTAGCAGCTTGGCTCCTGAGGACATAGAATTTGGTCACTTATACATAGACCAAAAGTGCATGGACATTCTAAAAGAAGCACGTAAGCCAAACACAATGGAAGCATTTTGTGTTATGGTGCAAAGCGCATACACTCAATCCAATTTAATGTTCACCTTCAAATATAGTCCACTATCTACTATATCTGTTACACTCAGGCTTAGTCTTTAACTCATTAAAAGTACATGTAGCTGCTCTTTCAGCATACACCACTTTCCAAAACAAAGTTTTGTGGTGAAAGCTGCCTATAGTTAAAGCTTTTATGGAAGCGGTCAAAAAATTATACTGTCCAATTTCTAAGCTAACTTCCGGCTGGGGCTTAAATATTGTACTTACAAGGTTCATGGGTGCCCCTTTCGAGCCTATGCACAAAGCCAGTCTTAGACATCTCACTTATAAGACAGCTTTTCTTGTGGCTATTATATCTATTAGAAGTGTCAGTGAACTGCAAGCACTATCGGTATAAGCGCCTGTTGTTATCCACAAAGACACACACCCATTGTTTTTCACCAAAATGTATCTCAACATTCCATGTGAATCAGTCCATAGAACTTCCTGTGTTTTTCCAACACCCCACCAACGCAGCAGATAAAGCCTTCATACCCTAAATGTAAGAAGGACAGTAATGTGTTAGCTACAAATGACTACATCTATCAGAAAAAGTTTTTTTCTATCCATATCCACATTAAGAGGTGACAGAATATCTAAATCGGATATTTCAAAATGGATTGGCAACTGCATCCAACTTACCTATTCTCTTGCTAAGAGAAAGTTGACATTCAAGCCTACAGCACACTCAACTCGAGGAACAGGGGTAATTCTGCATTTCATAGCAAATGTGCTCTCAGATGCCATTTGCAAAGCTGCTACTTTGTTCAATTCATACTTTCACCCAACATTGCTGCTTAGACACACATTTTAAGGGTGACACACAGGTGGGACAAGCAGTGTTAAAACATCTGTTTGCAGCGCTACCTTCAAATAACCGCCTCTGTCTGTAAGTACTGCTTGCTAATCTATGCAGAGCATGTGATTCAAAACCCTCCACACTGATCTTGGTGGTTGCCTCAATGACCATCATCAATCTGGATTCTGCGTTCAGAGGCACGTTAACTGCTCTCCTGAACACCTGTGAAACCATGCTCAAAAACCTTTACTCCAACTCTCTCACGGTTCTCCTTGATCTCGGCTCCGCTTTTGACATGGTCAACCATTCCATCCTCATAAAACGACTCTGTGACACCCT
Source organism: Ambystoma mexicanum (assembly GCF_040938575.1). Lineage (NCBI taxonomy): Eukaryota > Metazoa > Chordata > Amphibia > Caudata > Ambystomatidae > Ambystoma > Ambystoma mexicanum. The sequence goes on from NC_090940.1 coordinate 458,543,093, forward strand.
CGGCATCACTGATCGGGCACTGGATTGGCTGATCTCTTTTCTCACTAATCACCCCTCCCAGTTGTATTTGGGCACCTCTCTCCTCCACCACCTCACTCTCTACTTGTGGCATCCCCCAGGGCTCTATCCTAACTCCCTGGCTCTTCAATATCTAGTTGTCCTCTCTTGCTCACCTGTTTACGCCTTCTCGCCTCATTTCCAGTGTTTTACTGATGACACACAGCTTTCCTTCAAACCTCCCTCTCCCACCTCCTCTACCTCCTCTCTTATCCCTGACTGTCCGCCATTCAGGCATTGTGTGCAGCTAATGATCTCTGCCTTAATGCAAATAAGATAGAGATCCTTCTCATTGGGACACCTTCGCCCTCTTTTCTTCCTACCCACTGGCCACCCTCTTTGGGCCCTCTATCCCCACCATCTAGTGAAGCTAAAAACCTCAGGGTCATATTCGATTCCGCTCTCTCCTTCATCCCTCACATTCTCCAGAATGGGGTCTGGCATGGATTCACATGCTCATGAATATTCCCCATCGTCAGGCTGGGAATCCTTGGTAAAAAGAAAAAACAGTTTCACTTTCACTTACAAACAGTATTTCTCCTCTAAGCCAATCACTGTCCTGTGGGTCATACTGCTCCCATCCAATGACAGTCCTCTCCCTAAGCCCCGCCTCTGGCAGCCATCTTTAGATCTTTACCGCACACTTCAGTGTTGGGAGTCCTCCAGTTGCTCTCCGAGCTATTAGTATGTTTTTCGATGAGAAAAGTAAAAATGTTGTCTCAAAGAGTCTGTGTGCTCTTTTCTTTATCTGCCATTTTGGGGATCCTTTGTCGGTGAAGTTCAGCGCCCCTCAAGGGCTAGGATTCATCAAAGATTCTCGAAGGCCATATTGGGCCTACTTTGCGCCCTATGACCATGACCACCAGATGCAGGCTACGGAATGTGTTTGTGGAGGACAAGCACCTACAATGCCTCTACTGCCTTTACCTGGACCATAAGGAAGTAGAGTGCGAGATATGCCTCGGTTTTTCTAAGAAAACTACGAAGGACAGGCTAGTAAACTGGCGGCATGATTTAAAATGAATAAGGCCTCTGACCCGCGCTCCGAGCAGGCTCATGCCTCGTCCAGGACTGGCCGGTCCGAGGAGCAGTCTTCTAAGTCCTTTGAGGGTGCCTCATCCGTGGGGGCCCAAGGGAAGGCCAAGATCTGCAAGTCCATGTCCACCGGGTTCGCCACTGAAGTGGATCCCAAAGTGATTATGGCGCGATTAGCATCACCTTCCGCCTCCATTGCCAGCCGACCATCAAGCTCCTCTTCAAAGAGGAAGTCATCTACCTAAGCTACGCGAGAAATCTGAGAAGCTGCGGACAGAGGAGAAGAAGGATGTGCAGCCCAAGCAGGCTCAACCGGCACAGGCAAAGACCTAGTCGGCGACTCAGTCGAGGACAACTACTGCCACGGCAGCTATGGGCGCTGATCCTACGACGGTGGCTCCCACGGCGCATAAAGTGTGCCTACCCCCATGGCGAGACACCAATGCAGAGAGTTTTGCAAAGTCTGCAGGCATGCCAGAAGGGGTAAAGATCCCAGCCTGGGTCCCGGTTCAAGAACCTTAGGGAGGGAAAAAAGGGGGTGGCGAGGAGGCCCCGAAACAGCCCTCCCAGGTCGTTGCCCAAGCCATGGAGGTCTTGTCTACGAACAACAAAGATCAGGAGTCCGTGCATACGGTCCACGACTATGATGACGGCTACAAGGTCGCAGAGCCTAGTTTTCCTGTTTTGCCTTCACAGCCGAGGGACATTTCCTTGGATATTCTTTCAGCACTCTTCACCTTGGTGTCAGAGATCCAGATCAAATTGTCTCTGGTACCTGTGGTCCACCAGGTCCCCGATCAGCCTCCGCCGAGGAAGAGGAAGCGTCACCTGACGCCCCCATATCAACCTCCTCCACCACCAGTACTTGTGGTTGCCCTGGTCCCTGATCAGCCTCCCCCAAGGAAAAGGAAGCATCACCTGACACCCCCATATCTACCTCCTCCACCACATCGGGACCCAACTCTACCAGCAGACCCAGACACAGGAACGGATATGGCCACGACGATGGATGAAGACGAAGACATCATCGCAGCTGGCTGGGAGTCGCCACATTTGGATGCCTCACATAGGGTTTCGCCACTGGACGAGGTGGGTTCGTTCGACTCCATGATTGCCAGGGCTTTCAAGCTATTCCAGCTGGTGCCCGAGGAAACCAAGAAGGAGAGCTTCTTGTATCAAAGGCAAGAGGCCGAGAGGAAGACAACCATGACTGTGCCTTTTCTGGACGATATTTGGGAAGATGGCCTAGCCCTCATGAAGAACCCCTGCACACCTCCAGCCAAGTGGGATAGGCTGGAAAAGTATAGTGTGCCGGTCTTTGCACCCAAATGCCTGAGGTCGCAACCATTGCCGGACTCTCTGGTGTCGGCGGCCACTAGGAAACTGTCGGCTAACCCGTCCTCTTCTTCGGTCCCTCCGGACAGCGACGGGAAAAGGATGGACGCCATGGGGAAGAAGGTGATTTACACCACAGTGTCCACAATGAAGGCAGCTAATGCACTGGCGATCCTAGCCATGTACGACAGGGAGTTGTGGTACAAACTGAGACCGATCCTGGAGTTCCTCCCCGAAGATAAGATGATGGAGGCCCTTGGTCTCTTCCATGAAGGAGAAGTTGCATTGGACCACGCCATCACGGTAGCAGTGGCCGTCACCGACACAGTGTTCTGGCAAATGGGGAATGGTGTCTGCTTTCGTCGGCAGGGATGGATTAAGTCCACTAACTTCCATCAGGAGGTCCAAGCGAAGGTGCTGGACATACCATTCAGCGGGGAAAATCTGTTTGGGAAGGCCTGTCGACGAGTACCTCCAGGCCATCAAAGCGGATACGGAGATGGCCCGCTCTGTCTGCACTCTCCAGCAGCACCGCTCGTCTTCTTTTCGCTCCTCCAGGGGGAAAATCGAGCAGGTCATCAAAAGGGTTCTCCACGTCTTACAGACCGTCTTCCCTATCTTCATCGCAAGAAGCCTACAGAGACCCTCCCAGGCCTTGGTCCCCCCTCACCTTTGGCTGACTCACACCCTGACACAGCCCTTTCCATGCTCCACTCTGCTATATCTGATACTCTCGATGTTTTTGCCCCCTGCCATGAGGATCTGCTTGAAGCCCAAAGCCAAGTGCAACTCTTGGTATGACGCAGACTTCGTCACCCTTAAATGGATGTGCACGGTGGCTCAGAGGAGATGGCATGCTTCAGATACATCCTCTGACAAACTGGCCTGCCACCTGCCCCAAAAGCAATACCGGCTCTCTGTCCGCACCAAGAAGAGAGCCCACATCCAAGCCTGTGTCTCTGCGGCATCTAACAACACGGCCGAACTCTTTGAAATCTGCAAGGAGCTGGCCAATCCTGCTGCAGTCTCTACATCTCCTGTCCCCTCCCAGGCCCTCTGCATGGCCATGGCTTCTCGTTTAATCTCTAAAACTCAGGACATCCTGTCCTCTCTCTTTTCTCCCCCTCTTCCCTCTACTCCCTGCTCTTCGCCTGGCCCGTCTTCGTCCAACTCTCCTCGCTCCTTCTCTGCCTTTCCCCTGTTCTCCCCAGATGAGATTTCTAGGCATGTCCAATCTATGAAAGTCTCGTCAAAACAGGTTCACCCCTGTTCCTCCAAAACCATCAAGAACCACATTGACACCGTGGTTCCTGCTGTGGCTGCCTTCTGCAACCACTCCTACGCCACTGGAGTCTTCCCTTCCCCCTGAAGCACTCCCTTGTGCACCCTCTTAAAAAAAACCTCTGCCGACCCTTACTGCCCTGCTAACTATCGCCCAATCTCCATCAATCCTTTCCTGGGCAAACCCCTAGAAATGCTGGCCCTCTTCCAGCTTAATCTTCACACTGAATCTGTTGGCTGTCTCCACGACCATCAGTCTGGCTTCAGAGCTGCCAGAAGCACAGACACTGCTCTTCTGAACATCCGTGAAGACCTGCTCCCCAAGCTTGATTCCAACACCCGCCTGTGTCTCATGTTACTTGATCTCTCTTCTGCCTTTGACACGGACAACCGTGCCATCCTGCTCAACCGTCTCAGTGATAACCTGGGAATCACCGATCAGGCCCTGGCTTGGCTGACTTATTTCCTCTCTGATCGACCCTCCCAGGTCCAACTTGGGTCCTTCCTCTCCTCTCCTCTATCTCTTCCTGTGGTGTTCCCCAGGGGTCTAACCTCTCTCCCTGGCTGTTCAAACAATACCTGGCACTTCTTGCCTACCGCATTGCCGCTCTCTGCCCCAACTTTCAGTGCTATGTGGATGACACTCAAATCATTTTCAGGCTCCCTTCCACCACCTCTTCTTTTTCTCTCATCTCTGACTGTCTGTCTGCTATCCAGGAGTGGTGAGCTGCCAATGAGCTCTGCCTTAATACCAGTAAGACTGAGATTCTCCTCATCAGCACACCTGCTCCTTCCTTTCCAATCGCTCTGTGGCCGGCCTCTCTTGGCCCTCCTCCTGCTCCCACTGCGAGGCTAATAACCTCAGGGTCATCTTCTACTCCACACTTTCCTTCTCTCCTCGCATCTCTGACGTCTCTAAAAAGTCACACTACCCGCTGTACCTCCTCAGAGGTTTTCTTCCCTTCCTCTCCTTCCCCCAGAAGCTCACTGTATCCAGAGCAATGGTTCTCTCTAGGCTGGACTACTGCAACATCCTCTTTCTAGATCTACCTGCCTCTACTCCCCGCCCTCTGCAACTTATTCAAAACAGGACTGCAAGACTTGTCCTTGACCTCAAGCCCAGGAATCGTATCTCTCCAGGACTGAAATCTCTGCACTGGCTCCAAGTGGTGGCGAGGATTACGTTCAAACCCCTCTGCATTGTCCACAAGGCCTTCTGGCGCCTGGGGCCTCAATACCTTCAACTCTCTCTCCCTAAATATCTTCCCTCTCAAGCTCTTCTCTCATCCGCCACCAACTCCCGTAGGGTCAGTCGCTTCTCCAAGAAACAAGTTGGTGGTAGATCTCTTTCTTCTGCTGGGGCCTCCCTCTGGAACAGCCTCCCTGCCTCTCTGAAACTTGAGGGGGAACATCTCTGGTTCCTGAAGCACCTCAAGACCTTCCTCTTTGCTTCTGCCTTCTCTCCTCCTCTCTCCTGCTGATCTCCTGGCTGAAACTGAAACTACACTGGTTGCCTGGCTACCCTCTTATCTTGGGTCCAGCTCCCTCCCCTCCAGTTGCACACCTGCACTGCCCCCTGGCAACTCTTGCACTCAGGGACTGTTTCTTTATCCCTACAGCCCCCTACCAGCACTTGACACCCGATGCCTGCCCTTAGCTATGCACTTGCCACCAGCTTGCTGCACTTTTTATTTATTTATTTAATTATTTTACTGCTATTGTATGTACTGCACTGCCCCCTCTCCCTTACCCCCTGCACTTTTCCCTTCCCCTCTCCCTTGCACGATCTCAATGTCATCTGGCCTAGTAAGATTGTTGTCTTTGTCCTCCCTCTGTTCCCCTCTCCCTTGCCTCGTCGTGCCTTGAAACATTTGTGTATAGGCCATTATAAATGTGATATCATATCATACGGTAGTAGAGGACAGCGTCGCCTACGCCCGCGGGGCAGGGCGCCAGCACCCAAACAAGCCTGAACCGGCCAAGACGTTGGGACCCACTCATGCACCCCAGTTGGTGGCCGGGTGATGAGGGTCGTCAGCGAGTGGAGAAAGATCAAAGACAGATGGATGCTGGATAAGGTAAGACGGGTAAGAGAAAACCCTTGCAGGATGATCTTAATAGCACCTGCCTCGGCCCGACAAGACTGGTACCCAATTCTCCTACAGATGACACACAATATGCTCATCCGTCTCAGAGCTCACCAGGCTTTACTAATGCAATAGAAGGGGCAAATCCTTCACAATGACACAGTCTCTCTCTCGCTCTCGCTCTCGCTCTCTCTTCTCTCTCTCTCGCTCTCTTTCTCTTTCTCTCTCTCTTTCTCTCTCTCTCTCTCTCTCTCTCTGGGCTTGGTCCTGAGAAGCAAAAGCACACCAACCTAACATTGCCAGACAAATGTTGGGATATCATCCAAGCATCCAGGGCGGCTTCAACACACAAGACATATGCAAGAAAATGGAAACGCTTTACGGCCTGGTGTGCGGCATAACTACTCGACCAACTACCCATCACAGTAGGGGAATTACTACCTTGCCTACTCCACTTGGCTAAGGCGGGCTTGTTGCAGACTTCTATCAACGTTCACCTCTCAGACATCACATCTTACTCTACTCCCTTTGTTTAGATCCAGCAGTAAAGACCTTCATGAAGGGTCTACTTGGGACCGTCCCACCGGTGCCTACACCACGCTGGAGTCTCAGTACAGTATTAACAGCATTAATGGCTTGTCCTTAAGGGCACATTGACGAATGCGATCTAAACATCCTCTCTTGGAAAGTTGCCTTCCTAGAGGCAATCATTTCAGCAAGACAAATCAGCGACCTACAAGTGCTTTCCACAGACCCTCCTTTTACAGTCTTCCTGAAAGACGGAGTGGTTCTCAGGCCGCACCTTAAGTTCCTCCCCAAGGTTGTGTTGGATATGACTGTCTGAAAGCATTGTACTGCTAACTTTTTCTCAGCAATTCTACCTCTTGCGCTGAAAACGCTCTGCAGTTGCTGGACCTTTCTTAAGTGCTTAAAATCTACTTGCAGTGCACCTTGTTAGAAATTGTGGGATCCCGCTGGGGACATCGAACAGCGATCCCCTATGTTGCATGGAATACTTAATGATTGCCTTGGAGATTGGCAGCTTAGTGATTTATTCATTGTTCATTCTGCTGTCAGTGTGGAGACCGACAAGGGAAGAGTTCCTGATCCGACATGGTGCACAACCACGTAGAGGGTTTCTTTCCTATATCCTCTACTATGCGCGTCGCACCAGACAGGACGAGGCATAGGAACGGCATAAAATGGAAACATTCAACAAGACATGTCGTTTTTCACAATGGTCCCTCATACCTTCATGATATTTAGCATCCAGAATTGTTGCATCCTTTCAGAGCCGCGCCCTATCACATATTAAGATTAAACCTGTTCCAAGGCACTTTAGGTATTTAGCTTTCTTTAGCTTTAGGGCTGTTTTGGTTTAAACACTTATCAAGGTATTCCCTACCCCCACCAAGGGTTTTTGCTCACCAGGTATTGGGTTTCAAGCTGGTCACATCGAGGCAGCAGGTAAGGGTCTCTCACCCACAAGGAAAGGCAAGCCGGTTGGCTGTTATCAAGAACAAACAGCGTGACCATTCCTCGAAGACAGAAGTGCTACTTGACACACACCCTTCCCTTAGAACAAACTGATATGGACACTTGAGCTGCAGGAGGGATGCACAAAGACAGGTATAAAACACAGGAGATAAGTCAAAAAAGGCCCTTCTGTGGCTCCTGAAGATTCTCCAGTCATCCAGAAAAGGTCCTCAAGCCATGGAATGACTCCTTAAAGTGCTAGCAGCTGCAGTGCAACAACTAAAAGTAGCAGTGGCCACCTTGTGGCAAGACAATGCCATATTATTCCAGTCTGCGACTGCCTTACAGGGAACAGTATTGCAAAATAACAAACCCTGTCAAGCAATCTTTGGGGTGTGGGAAAGGCCAGTCCTGCTACAAGTATTCCCTCTCGTTCTGACTTATGCCCCACTTTAACCACTAACACACTAACTCCACCAAGGGTGTCCCATCCCCTCATATGCCCTCCAAATACGACAGAAATCGGAGGGAGTTTAAAGCCTTTTATTCAATGCAGAAATTATTTCTTGAATAGGCCACAAGTATGTGCCGTTGATCGGACTAAAGTACCTTTCCTCTTATTCAGTCTTGAAAAGACTGCTCTGGCCTGTGCCACTCCCTGTGTCGATGGTAACAGTCCCTTACTACTGGACTATAATGAGTTTTCAGAAGCTTTCAGGACAATGTTTGACCGCCAATGCACGGGTTATTCTCTACATAACACATTTTTTGATATACGAAAAGGGAGTAGAGACCTTCTCACATATATAGCTAATTTCTTGGGTCTAGTTTCTCAAACCATTTGGCCCGATGATTGCCCAGCATATAATTTTTTATGAAAGATTAAAAGATGATCTGAAAGACACCTTAAGTCAAATTGTGGCACCCCCGAGATTTTAACAGAATACATTGCCTTCAGAATCAGGATAGACCAAAGAGTGATTGGTAGAAGGTATGAATGAAGGAGACTAGATATACACAGGCCTCCTCTCTGTTGGGAGAAGGAGATTCCACCAACCCTTTGCTGCTCCTCATTTTCAGGTTTTATTAGGCACCCCATGGCTAAGACATCACAACCCTTCCATTGATTGGAAAGACCAGACACTTACTTTTCAGGAATCCCAGTTTCCTCCTGAATGCACTTTCTTTTCCCCTTCCCTCTCTAATTCACTTAAAAATCCACTTAAGATAATAACTCCCCAGGTTAGCCAACCTAACATATCTGTGGTTCACACTGGTCTTTGCTCAGAATATACAGAATGTGTTGATGTATTTGATCCTAAAGAAGGAGACAAACTACCCCGTCATCAAGAATACAATTGTCGTATCGAACTCCTGCCAAGGAGCCAAAATTCCATTTGGAGAAACGTATGCCCTCTCTGAGAAAGAAAATGTGATATTGAGGAAATCTATTGATGGCAACCTTGAGAAGGGATTTATTTGACATTCTACTTCCCCAGCGGGTGCTCCTATATTCTTCATTACAAAGAAAGAAGAAACTAACCGTCGTCCTTGTGTGGATTATCGTCAGCTTAATGCCTTCACTATTAAAAACCGTTACCCACTGTCCCTTATCCAAGTTCTGTTAGACCAAGCCAGGAATAGTGCCATGTACACATAACTCATTTTCAAAGGAGCTTACAATTTAGTACGAATGGCAGAGGGAGAAGAATGGAAAACCATAGGGAGAAGAATGGAAAACCACCTTCAGGATTCAATATGGTCACTATGCATACCTAGTGATGCCTTTTGGATTATGCAGTGCCCCTACTGTTTTCCAGTATTTCCTGACCTATATCCTACAGGATGTTAGATGTTTTAGTTGTGATCTACCTCAGCAACATCTTGATCTTTTCCAAATCTCATCAGGAACATGTACACCATGTCAAGGAAGTCCTAGAACACCTTTGCGCCTATCAGTTATACGCATAATCATCAAAATGTGAATTTCGCAAACAACGTATTATGTATTTAGGTTACTTAACTATCCCATAAGTTATAGAAATGTATCCATGCAGGATCTCAGCCGTGATGGATTGGCCGTGTCCGGGTTCGGTTAAAGAAATTCAACAGTTTATTGGTTTAGCCAATTTGTACAGGAGATTCATTCCTAACTACTCGCAGATTTTACTTCCATTGCCTCAGCTACTAACAAAGGGCATCTCCTATAGATGGGATCAGGCAACAGAACATGCCTTTGTATCCCTCAAAGATGTGTTCATGTCTGCACCTATCCATCATCTTCATCGCTCAGAGCTTCCATATATTGGAGAGACTGATGCTTCTAATTATGCTTTTGGGGCACTTCTACTGCAGAAGAATCCTTCATCCAAAGCCATGTGCAGCACACACACCAAGCCCTACATTATACAGGACCAGAGTTCCTACAAAGAAAAATCATCCACTACCAACCCCCCAGAAACCTCTGATCATGCACTGTTCTCCTCGCTATTCCCCATTACCAATCCACTAGAGTTGGCAGCTCAGCCTTCTCTATCCTAGCTCGCACCATCTGGAACACTCTTCCTCTTCACATCTGCTGCATCGAGGACTACCTGTCCTTCAAACAAGCACTCCAAACCTGGCTATATGCTTCATTATCCTATAACCCGTCCCTAACCTTCCAATTCCCAACCCGAGCATATGAACATTCACAACTAGGTGGCACTGGCGGTTTTTGTGGTGGCACTGACCTCACAGCCCCATGGCGCCAACGGCCGTTATCGTGGCAGCCCGGACCTCACACACACTATCAAACACTAGTCATGACCTTGGTTAACACAAGCACCACCAGCTGGAAACACGGGCCTTCATCTAGTTTTTCACAGTATGAAATGTCACAGGATAGATTAGTCACTGCACCAGTTAAGAACAGGGAAAACAGGCAAATCGAAGTCAAAGTGGTTGAGATAGAACAACAGCACCACCGCACTTGGTTAGATTGGATGTACAGCAGGGACATTGTCATGGGAGGAATCATGTGCCGTGGTCATGTCTCGCGCCCGAAGGGCAGGTGGGGGTTTCTCTTGCATTAATCAGCAAACGCAATCAAGAACTAGTCTGGAATCGCACTGGAAGGACTTGGGGGATAGGCAGGTATCACCCCAGAATGAACTATAGGGTTGACATCCAATGGTAAAGGCAACAATTGTGAAGGTTTTGTACGTGCACACATATCTGGGAAGATTCACCATGCTCTCCACCTGGAAGAGCCTGGAAGTATAGACTGTGCACCCATAGTTCCAATTGGTGAAGCAGATACTGTTGCTGTCGCTAACCGTTTTATCGCAGCGACAAGAATCAACAGAGGAAGCCACTACCTGATTGAGCGCACGTACAACAAATCTCCACCCAAACAGCTAAGTACATATAACATACCACTCCGGTGGACACTGGCCGCAGGCATGGCTACCTGCACAAATCAGAGTGCAGCAGAAACTACAACAAATTCAGTCTCACTGGTCACATAATTGTTCCACCTACTTACACCAGACCACACTTCAACACCTCTGGCATCCCTATGCAGCGAAGACCTACAACAAATTCGGACATGCTGGACACATAGTGAGTCTCTAGCACTCACGCCATCTCCAGACTCTTCTCAGCACCAATCCACATGCCTGACCCCATGGGTTGATTACTTTCTACTGGAGCCTGGCCAGCCCTGCTAAGCCTTATTTGGCCAAATGCCTTCTAATCCTACTCCGTGACTCCGAACACTCTGGACTTCGGTCCCAGAGGGCATTCCCACTACCAGCGCATTGAGACTATAATAATGGAAAAGGGAGCTATATAAATGACAACTGCAATAGAATACAAAAAAAATACACCCTTTTTCTTATTATTCGGGCACCCTCGGTACAGCTGAGATGAAGTACAGCATATTTGAAAAGGAAGTTCTTGCTATAAGGGATGCTTTCCTCAACTGGAGACATCTTTTGGAAGGTACCAAACCTACCATAATGGTAATCACAGACCTCCGAAATTGAGGGTTCCTGAAAACAGCTCAATCAATGAACCAAAGACGGAATAGATGGATTCATTTTTTCTCTAGATTTGACTTCACCGTTACGTAAAAGCCTGGAAACCAGAACACCAAGGCCAACACACTTTCACAAGGCTATATGGAAGCAAAGGAAAAACCTGAAGGCATACCTTCATTCCTGCAGACCAAATTATATATACTACACCCCCCTGCGTTGTTACTTACGAGGATGCTTTTAAGAAAGATGTATACCCCCTGCGCCGAGGAAATATTTCTTCAACAGTCTTCTGTGAGGCTGTAAATTCTTTGAAGGGACAGGGCCACCTCGTCCTTATCCCACTACTTCCATGTATGTGTTTTTCTATATGTTTTTGTTTCACGGGAGCCCAGTCTGGACCTTTGGCATTGCAGCTCTTCATTTTTATTATTAAAAGTGATCGCAAGTGAGAGCTGTTTGGCTGTGTCGCCCTGGTGCAGTGGTCTCTCATCCTCAAGAGAAAGCACCACTGCGTTCAATCGCAGTGAAACTGCTGGATTGTGATTCAAATGTCTCTATTGAGCGCCTTGTCTTCGCCCCCCGTTTCCCAGCAAGCCTACTTCTGCTGTGTGCCCACGCACCCGAAGTGACCGCAAGTGAGAGCTGTTTGGCTGTGTCTCCCTTGTGCTGTGGTCTCTCTTCCTCAAGAGGAAGCACCACTACGTTCAATTGCGGCGAAACTGCTGGATTGTGATTCAAAGTAATCTTTGGAATCTTATTGTGATCCGGACTTTGGGAACTTTGCTCAGACTTTGCTGTACTTCTTTTCCCACACATACGCCTTCTCTGCTTTTTTTTCTACAGCATCTCTATTGAGCGCCTTGGCTGCACCCCCAGTTTCCCAGCAAGCCTACTTCTACTGTGTGTCCGCAAGTGAGAGCTGTTTAGCTGTTAGGGTGCGCGGAGCATAGCATTATTCACACGTTCAGGTGTGTTATTTAAACAATCAGCAATGGCGAACATGTAGCATTGTTCCAACATGAAAATCTAAAGGGCGGCTTTGAAACTTACCAAAAGCAGACCTGCCCAGCTATGAACGGTGTGCTCGCTCGATTAAGGTGAGCAAATGCGGGCATGTCTAAGTGACAAAATGAATTGTTTTGTATTTTGAATTGCTCGGACCACTGCTAACTGTCTGATTGCAAAGTTGGGGCATTCTGAAATAGCTGTGAGCACCTCGCGTACTTCCTCTGTGGAAAAGTATCTCTCTCTTAATTGTCGGCAGGTGGCCTCCCCTGTGTGATCGCTATGGAGAGAATACAGATTATCCATACTGATCCAGCCTGTTTTATGTAGTGACTGAACTGTTTGTGTACGTCCACGGTACCCTAGTAATAATTGTTCTTTAAATTACTATCTTAGTCAATCTGTAGCTGGTTCACTGAACAATGCCACAAACAGTTTGTCCTGTATTTTGAACTATGCAAACCAATGGTGTCGGTATTTTCGCAAAAGCTGGGTGTCCTGAGGTTGTTGCAAGCACCCTTCTAACTTTATTTCTGGATTAATACCTAACTCCTAAAAGTTGGGTGGCCGGTCTCTTGCATGACTGCTATTGAGAGAATACAACCCAAATATATCACCCATAAAGTGTTACGCACAAGCGATTGCATGTGCTACAGATGACAACTTTTGTCTGATTGGCACAACTTCATTCGGTAGGAAAATTCATTTACATTATTTTTCAATTTCAAATGTTACTGATCTGTTTAACTTGATACGATGCTCTCCGCATTACAGCGGGTGCCATATCGGGATTGCCTGCTGGTTCTTCGATATTGAGCCTAGTTCAGACGCATTCCGGAACTGTGCATATTAGGCTTCGCGTTATTCTTCATTCAGCAGCGTAACGCTCACCGTGCCTGCAAATCAGCACCCAGTCTTCTGCCACGCCCGCCTCGAATCCGGAGCTCCTAGAAAAAGGGGGAAAGAAGGAGAAAAGGTTAGATCACAGACATTATTTCAATTCCTTACCCGATTCCGGATCCAGCACGTCTCCGAGCCTGAAAGGACATTACTTCAGCAGGCGTTGCATCACCAGCAGCAGCGTTGCATCATACTCAGCAGTCCACAGCATCTTTTGACTCGCCGCTGCCTCAATCATTTTCTTTGTCGAACTTCAACACCTGGGGAAAACAAAAGAAATAACAAGGTGAGCCGAGAGAGCCGACAAATGCAACCACTTCTATCATCATAGGCTTACCTGATTTACCACCGGAGGAATTACCCTTTAATACGCCACATCTTCCTATGCCGCACCTATAAAGGGAGAGAAAACAGCAAGTTAAACTCATGAAACTTTTACCGGACCGTGTTGGGTAATACAGACTCTTACCTGAACGCCATCAGCTACCGCCAGGCAATATTTTTAGCTGCAATTCAACAAGGTAATGGAACAAGAGTGAACATCGGACATATTGAACTCTTTGAACTTTATAAACCCCAGAGTCAATATTCCTCCGGAACTCCTCCAGTACCTTCAAACCAGTGAAGTAACTGGTATCTACGCACCCCTGCATGCCACGCAGGATGGATAGCTCATTGTTTAAAAACATAAGGTGAGGTTACTAAAAGGGAATATTGGAGGTGACTAGTGGGGAGAACGAGAACAGTGGGGGGGGGGCATAACTAAAATCCACGGGTGGCTAAATGCCTTTCTCCACTTGCAGGAGAATACTTCTACGGGTCAAGCAGACGAGATTAGGCAGGCCTCACGTTGGTGGAGACCGCAGCTGTCCGGGTCCGATCGACGCCCCTGTGGGAACTAGGTGAGTGTAACAGAACGCAGAGCCTATCTACAAATCCCCACCTGGGCGTAATGGAAACCTTAGAAACTGACCAACTAGCCCAATTGTTAGGGGAACTTAGGGCAGAAGTGCACTCCACTCGCCAAGAAACTAATGCCCTCAGGAGAGAACTGATAATGTCAAAGGAGTGCACTGATGATCTTGCCAGACAACTGCTGCAAAACCAAGCTGGTCAAACACCACTAACTGGACTCGCGGGGGAATCCAACTCCCGTTTCATCGAGCAATCCGGTGCAAGTGGTTCTACCAGGGAGCATTCCTTTAGCTCCACCCGAACGTTTTGCTGGGGACCCGAAAAGGTTTGCCGTGTTCATGAACCAATACCGCTTGAACTTTTTATGCAGACCTGGAGCTTTTCCAAATGACCAAGCCAAAGTAGCCTTTGTACTGTCATACCTTAGTGGCAGCGCAGCGGTTTGGTCAGTTCCACTAGTCAACCAGGACGACCCTCTTCTTCGGGATTTTCAGGGTTTTCAATTGAGCATGGAAAGACTATTCGCCAGACATTCACATGGACAGGCCCTGGGTAACGAACTTTTATCCCTACGACAAGGTAACCAGGATCTGCTAACCTATATCGCAACCTTCAATAGGTTGGTGGTGGAAACCGGATGGCCAGAGGTAAAACGAATTACATTATTTCATCGTGGACTTCGGGGTGAACTCAAAGATGTTTTGGGCCAAGTTGTGAACCCACCTCAGGATTGTGCAGAATATATAGACTTAGTGGTCCAGTTAGACCACCGACTTCAGAATAGAAAGGCTGATCGAGCTAAGTTCGAGAATCGGGTATTGGTTAAACCCAATGTTACCCCCAAAGGAACAGATGCATCAGAACCTATGCAGATCGGGGGGGGGGGTTAAGGGACCCTTAACTCAAAAGGAAAGAGAAAGGAGACGGCAGATGCAATTGTGTCTGTACTGTGGGGCCTCAGGACATTTTCTACGGGATTGCCCTATAAAACCATCCAAGAAAGTAGTCAGAGTTGCTGATAGAAATCAAACAGAGCCTGATTCGGGAAACGACCACGCCCACAAGCGTAGAGGTCCGCTTGCCGAGCCTGAAGGACACTCAGACCTCGCACCTAATCATACCAATGGTCCTTATTGATCCAAGGCAGCCATCACGTATGCACGCAGTAAGGGCATACATTGATAGCGGGGCTGTAGGAAACTATATGGACCACGAATTTGCTTCTAGGATGAATCTACCTCTTTGCAAAAAGACCACTTTGGATGTCATCACCACAGTCAATGAAACTGAAATTGCCTCTGGGCCTGTAACTCATTCCACCACAGAGATGACACTGGTGGGTCAAGATCGGCAGCGAGAGACTATGGTGTTTGATTTAATCAAAGCCCCGCAGTTCCAAATAATACTGGGGATACCTTGGTTGGAAACACATAATCCCTGTATTGATTGGCGAGAAAAGAGAACAACCTTCCCTGATTGTGCACACACCTGTTACCCGGAAAAAACCTTGAACAAAGGCCTGGCCACCGTTGCTAATCCAGTCGTGCAGTTACCTCAGGAATATCAAGAATTCCAGGATGTTTTCCAAAAAGAACAGGCAAACACCTTACCACCTCACAGATCATACGATTGTCAAATCGACCTCATACCCGGTGCACAACCTCCATGTAGTAGAACCTACGCCCTTACGGAACCTGAAAACCTTCACCTACGACAAAACTTGGACCAATACCTTGCTAATGGCTTCATTCGTCCATCCAAGTCCCCTGCATCCTCAGCTTTATTCTTCGTGCCTGAAAAGGAAGGTGACCTCAGATCGTGCATAGACTACCGCGCATTAAATCAGATTACGGTGAAGAACCGATACCCATTGCCTCTGATCCCCGAATTACTAGACCAAGTAAAGGATGCTTGCATCTACACTAAATTAGATCTCCGAGGGGCATATCATCTGGTACATGTAAAGAAAGGCGACGAATGGAAGACTGCCTTTCGCACCAAGTACGGATTATTCGAATATCAGGTGATGCCCTTCGGGTTGTGCAATGCACCAGCAGCCTTCCAGTATTTTATGAAAGATGTCCTTCGTGAACTCATTGACGTCTGTGTTGTCGTATACATAGACGATATTCTAGTGTACTCCTCCTCAGAATCAGACCATGTTAAGCACGTTTGTGCAGTCCTCGAGAAACTACGCCAGCACAAGTTATATGCAAAATTGGAAAAATGTGTTTTTCATGCTACAGAAGTTGAATTCCTTGGATTTATCCTGACTCCAAAAGGAGTCCGAATGGACTCTCGAAAGGTGGACGCAATTCTCAAGTGGCCATCAACCAGTTCAGTTAAAGGGGTACAAAGCATGCTTGGATTTGCTCATTTCTACCGCAGATTTACTCCTGACTTCTCACATGTTGTACACCCCATCACAGCACTTTTGTGAAAAAACAAGCGCTTCTTGTGGACCAAAGAGGCTGAAAAAGCCTTCCAAGAGCAGAAATTGAAATTCACTTCGGCACCCGTCTTAAAGCATCCACGCCCCGAGCTCCCATACATAGTTGAAACCGATGCATCCAGTTTAGCCATGGGGGCTGTCCTGTCCCAGAAGGATCCTGAAACCGGTCAACTTCATCCAGTAGCATTTTGGTCCAGAAAGTTCTCGGCCCCCCCCGAGTTATACCTTGCGGTTATCGATAAAGAGTTGTTGGCCATCAAATCCACCTTCAAGGCTTGGCGGCATTATCTTCTCGGTGCCAGGCACACCATTACTGTAATCACCGATCACAGGAACTTGCAGTATTTAAAAACAGCCAAGGCCCAATCATGGCATCAACTTCGATGGGCATTATTCCTTTCCGAATTCGATTTTGTGATCACTTATCGACCAGGTTGTAAGAATGGTAAGGCAGATGCCTTATCCCGAATAGGGATGGGAGAAGCATATTCGAAACCAGAACCGGTGCCTATAATTCCAGAACAAA
Source organism: Ambystoma mexicanum (assembly GCF_040938575.1). Classification (NCBI taxonomy): domain Eukaryota; kingdom Metazoa; phylum Chordata; class Amphibia; order Caudata; family Ambystomatidae; genus Ambystoma; species Ambystoma mexicanum. Next base: position 458,560,184 of record NC_090940.1, read on the forward strand.
GAATTCTTGGCATAACTACTCTACAGACATTAGAAGATATTAATTTGAAAATCCCACAACTTTTCGATTCAGCAGCCCTGCAGGACTGGGTGAAAAAGGGCCAAGATTATTCGGTCATCAATGACCTACCTTACTATCAGGGACGTCTATTTCTACCACACAAAGAACTACAAGAACTAGTCATCTCCAATTTCCATGACGCTCTGATAGAAGGGCACCCAGGTATTGCAAAGACTGAAGCTAAAACTAAAAAACAATTCTGGTGGCCCTCCTGGCGAAAAGACGTAAAGTCATTTGTACTGTCTTGTGGCATCTGCGCCCAAAACAAAGGTCAGAAGAAAAAACCAGCTGGTCTTTTACAACCTTTAGATATTCCTCCCACACCATGGCACACTTTATCTTTAGACTTTATTACAGATCTACCGCCATGTAATGGATTCAACACCATTCTAGTTATTGTGGATCTTTTTTCCAAGATGGCCCACTTTATTCCTTTAAAAGGATTACCTTCCGCTTCAATTTGGGCCAAGGAATTTCTCGAAAACATTGTTTGTATATATGGATTTCCTTCCGTATTGATTTCTGACCGAGGTAGTCAGTTCATTTTGCAATTTTGGAAAAAATGTTGTCAATTGGTGCAAATCGACGTAAGGTTATCAACCAGTCATCATCCTCAAACCGATGGTCAGACGGAGAGGACCAACCAGACTCTTGAACATTACCTACGTTGTATGCTTCACCAAACCAAAAGTAATTGGAAGGATATTTTATGGATTTCTGAATACGCATACAATAACTCTGTACATTCAGGAACCAGACAAAGCCCCTTTTATACCATATATGGATATCATCCTCCAAACCTCAGAACTTGATTCGCCCCAGCACTTAGAAATGCCAGCAGTGACCCATCTGCACTCTACTATTACACAAGCCTTTACGGAGGCAACAGAACATTTCAAACAAGCAAAAGAGAACTACAAGAAAAATGTTGATCAACATAGAAGTGAGACTCTACCATATCGGATTGGAGATCAAGTTTGGCTGGCTACAAGACACATACCTCTGAAAGGAACTCTGACTTTTAATCCTAGATATTTGGGACCTTACACCATTAAGGCCATTAACCCGGTGGCCATCAAATTAGAAATACCCTCTAATATGCAAATTCATCCTGTCTTTCATGTTTCACTTCTAAAACCAGTTCAACCCGGGACAAGATTAACCAAACCACCTGACCCCATCCTAATAGATGGAGAACCTGAATTGGAGGTAAAAAACATCCTGGACTCTAAGATAGTTAAATCAAGACTTTATTATTTAATGTCTGGAAGGGTTACGGACCACAAGAAAGGTCATGGGAACCTAGTGACCACGTTCATGCTCCTCGGTTGGTGAAAAAATTCCATCGGAACTTCCCAGACAAGCCAGGGCCAAGGGGAAGAACAACTTTAGGAGGGGCCTTGGGGGGAAGAGCTGTCATGATGCCTACCCCCGGGCATCCGGATCGAGTCCATCAGCCCCGGGAGCAGGCATCCAGATACTTATTAAAACCCCAGCAGCCCCGGCTGGGGGCTGTTTGGGTTCAGTCCTGGCGCCTTAGGCGCCAGGCTCATAGACATTACTTACCTCATGCAGACCATGCTGCAAATGAATCCAAGCCAACGTGAGGCCTGGATGGGACTATTTTATCACAGGGACTACTTTTTACTCGGGTGTGGTTCTGGGGATCTTCTTACCTGGAACTACTTAGGAGGCTATTTAAACCATGCCCGAAGAGCAGCACACGCTTCGCGTTATTCTGCATTCAGCAGCGTAACGCTCACCATGCCTGCAAGTCAGCATCCAGTCTTCTGCTACGCCCGCCTCGAATCCGGAGCTCCTAGAAAAAGGGGAAAGAAGGAGAAAAGGTTAGATCACAGACATTATTTCAATTCCTTACCTGATTCCGGATCCAGCATGTCTCCGAGCCTGAAAGGACATTACTTCAGCACACGTTGCATCGCCAGCAGCAGCGTTGCGTCGTATTCACCAGTCCACAGCATCTTTCAACTCAGGGCTGCCTCCATCATTTTCTTCGTCGAACTTCAACACCTGGGGAAAACAAAAGAAATAACAAGGTGAGCCGAGAGAGGCGGCAAATACAACCACTTCTACCAGCCTAGTCTTACCTGATTTACCACCGGAGGAATTACCCTTTAATACGCCACATCTTCCTATGCCGCACCTATAAAGGGAGAGAAAACAGCAAGTTAAACTCATGAAACTTTTACCGGACAGTGTTGGGTAATACAGACTCTTACCTGAACGCCATCAGCTACCTCCAGGCAATATTTTTAGCTGCAATTCAACAAGGGAATGGAACAAGAGTGAACATCGGACATATTGAACTCTTTGAACTTTATAAACCCCGGAGTCAATATTCCTCCGGAACTCCTCCAGTACCTTCAAACCAGTGAAGTAACTGGTATCTACGCGCCCCTGCATGCCACGCAGGATGGAGAGCTCATCGTTTAAAAACATAAGGTGAGGTTACTAAAAGGGGATATCGGAGGTGACTAGTGGGGAGAACGAGAACAGTGGGGGGGGGGCATCACTAAAATCCACGGGTGGCTAAATCCCTTTCTCCACTTGCAGGAGAATATTTCTACGGGTCAAGCAGATGAGATTAGGCGGGCCAGTCCAGACTGTCATCTCTGCACTACGCCTCACGTTGGTGGAGACCACAGCTGTCCGGGTACGATCGACGCCCCTGTGGGAACCAGGTGAGTGTAATAATGCCCTGTCATTGGAATCTGTAGATTCCTGATGGAAACAAGATGGCCCCTGTGGCCTCTTGCCCTCCATCGCCTGTTACCTTGGTTTTCCCGAAGACCCGGGAAGCCCTAACTCTGTCCCTTCCCCCTGACTGGCTGTTGGGTGGAAGTTCCATATAAGGTAGTGTGGGGATGTGCCGACCAGACTGGCTGGAGCCTTCCCAACAACCGTATGTTGTAGGTATGGCTGTGGGTGGGACCTGGGTGAATGGAGTGTGTGACGAATATGCATTCTGTGTTGTGGATGTCTAGTATCTGGTGTTTGACACAATGACTGAGACAGCCCTGCCCGAAACTGATATGAATGCAGTGTGTAGTCTTGAATGGTTGGGTACTTGTCCCAATACACATTCCTTGTTGTGATTGTCTGAGAGGGAGGAGAATGGCCTGAATGCACTGTATGCCTGATTGGGTGACTGACGGCTGAATGCCCTTCTGAGTGATTGGTTGCCTAAGTGTGACCCAGCAGACAGAATGGGAGATCAACTAGTATATCTGGGGGCCTCTCACTGCTAGAATTCGTTCAGAAGCTGGAGTTGAAACTGATATTGAAACTGAAGCTTAACCTTGAGGCCCTGTTGGAAGAGAAGTATTGCTGTTGCTCTACTTCGTCGATCTGAAAGCTGCTGTGTCTATAAGAACTGATCCAGAGAGGACCTGGTTAGGCACCCTCTTTCCGAGTTACGAGGGACCATCCTGCCCTGCTAACCTTCGCTAAAGCACCCTGGAAGTTGGCCTACGAAAGGCTGTCAGCCGGAGACAGGGACCGCCGACGAAAAACGAAGAGAAGCACCGGACAGCCATCCACCGTCGTCGACCATAGTTCGCAGGTTTGCTATAACCGCTGGAGGCCTGTCGAAGTTAGTTGCCCAAGTGGGGACGGCTGGACGCTGTGCGGTCAATGACTGGAGCCGCAACGCTCCTTTGCCTAAGACATTTGATTCCCAGACGTGCTCATCCGCACCGCCAACTGCCTTATCCCTCCAGAGAAGGCCAGGCCGTTGACGTGCCGAGGAGCATCCGGCAGTGGGTTTCCTGACACCCAAAGACGATAGAGATGCCGGACACCTCCATGCCCTTGCTGGGCCACAGATCTTCACAAACTCTTTGCGGTCCTGAACTATCGACATGGAGGTTCTCCGGAAGCATCATCCTTGCAGGACGTCTTCGACTCACCGTCGACGAGCACCGTCAGGACCGAAGCTGCTGCCTCATCGCCAAGTTCACCTTCTTCGGGCCCATGGACGATCCGTGGCTCCTGCTTTAAAGGGAGTCACTCAAGAAGGATCCATCGACACCTCCTCGAGGAACTCTGCTATTCTAGGTGCATTGGGGTGGTAGAAACACTTTGGAAGGAAATTAGACTCATTGAACAATAATGGACTGGGCTTGTGATATATCTTTATTTTCCAGGTTGCCCTGGTGGGGGGGGATCTCCACACCAAACTGTGCCTAGCGGTAGGGGCCCAGTATTCTGCCAATTGTTCTAACCAACTGCTTTCCTTCTATGTCTATTGTTGGTTACCTTTATTAATTGATTTGTGTGACATTTGACCAGAGTACAGTTTATGCAGTTTAATGAAAACTGATAATAATTGTGGTACCACTTAGAACTGTATATATTTGCCATTGTAGATTAACTGAGCACAAAGTGAGTTATTGTGATATTGTATATAACCTTGAACCTTAATTATATAAAGACTGTGTTTTCACTAATGCAGTATGCAGACATTCCTTTGTGGGTGCTTGGGGACTACACTGTACTTAAGAACCAGCCCGCATCACCTCCTGAGAAGCTAGGCCTTGATTGCTCGTCCATTGCTACCAACAATAGAGAATCTTGGCTGGGGTCCTCTGTGCCTCTCCTTTACCATATAGAGAGCAGGAGTACAGACACCCCCCTCCAGTCTTTACACTGGTGGCAGCGGTAGGATGCTTATGGTTTTAAGAATCGGTGTATAACCGTGCCAATTACAAAATATCTGCACTTTGTTAAATTGAGGTTTAATTGTGTACTAAATAACTGCATTACAAGCAATGGAATCTATTGTGAATAGTAAATTGACTCTGATGATCTTAAAGGCTCTCCAGAGTGCTTATGAAGCCAGGGCATTAGACTTTGAGGATAAGTCTAGGGCTGAGCTGATAGCTTCCCTGGTGGACTACCAGATTGATTGTGAAACCCGTGAAGGGGAGGATGTAACTATTGAGGCCCCTACCCCTGGGGTTGTTGTTGAATCTGATTCTGGGACTGCCACCATTCCTGCTGCCTCTGTTCCAACCTCCAGCAATGTTTATGCCTTGGAACTTGAGTTATTAAGGATGAAATTGGCCTTTGAATACCACAAGTTAGAAATTGAAGCTGAATTTAAGAAAGAGGAGTTGGCACAGCAAGTGGAACTCAAGAACAGGGATCTTGAACTCAAAGACAAGGACAGTGATTGTCAGCAAATCCATCTAGAGAAAGCTAGAGTGGAGGCTTCAGCTAAACCGGTTGAGAGTGTCAGGTCCCGAGCCACCAAGTTTATGAAATATTTGGTTGGTATGTATGTGAAAGGTTCTGATATCCTCCAATGGATTGAAGCGTTTGAAATGGCTTGTGCAATTCATGATGTTGATAAGAGATATTGAGCTAAGTGTTTGTTAAGCAGACTGCCTCAGACTGGGTATGACTGTATTCTGAAACTGAGTGTGGAAGAAAGGGGTCAGTATGAGTGCATGAAGTCTGCTTTGATTGCCAAATTTGGCAAGACACCTACCCAATACCTTAAAAGTTTCAGGGATTTTAAGAAAAGAGAGAATGTGTCTTGGATTGACTGGGTGAGTGCTGCACATTTGAACATGACAGGGTGGATTGATTGATACAAGATAAAAACCTTTATTGAATTGTCCCACCTCTTGTTTTTTTAGCATTTTTCTGAAGCCTGTTCACCAGAGCTGCGTCAGTATGTTGCTGACCAGAACATTTTGGATCCCTTTAAGCTGGCCAGGCTGGCTGACAAGTAGGTCTCCCACCGGGTGTCACCTAAGGGCTCCAGTGGGAAGGGCAAGAACAAATAAAAGGGAACCTCTAAGAAAGCTGAGGAACCCAAAAGCAATCAGTTTGGTAAACCAAAACCTTCCTCTCCTAAAACCCAATAATCTAGTGGGGTTAAGTCATCTGTGCGGCGGAATAAGAGTAGTGGTCCACCTGCTGCAAAGCAGGCTCCCAGTGGTTCCAGTACCGTACCCCACACTCCTGGCACTTGTTGGGAATGTGGGGCTCTGGATCACAAGAAGGGTGACCCCAAGTGTAAAGGTTAGGCACTTGGAGTCCAGGCTGTCCGCCTGAGCTACCCTTACCCCATGCCTGAGGTGGAGGCCACTGTCCTCCCCTCCTCTACAGGGATCACATTCGGTGCTCCCGTAGAGATTTCCCTAGTGTCCCTTGGGGCCTGGGACCAGTACGTAGAAGTACTGGCGACAATCCCACAGAACACCCGTAGGTGTTTGAGAAGTGTCCTCTTGAATGGCCAGCCTTCTACTGGTATGAGAGACACTGGGGCAAGCATGACAGTGGTGGACAGGACCCTGCTCAAGTCAGAAGACTATTTAGGTGCTCCTCTGAGAACCACCAGGTTAGCTGGTGAGCCTCCCAAATTATCGCCTGTAGCCCTAGTCGCACTCATGATTGGAGACAAGACAATGTTAGGTAATGATCTAGTAGAGTTGGGGTTGATCTCTGATGGTCTCCCCATGACTGCTGCGGCAGTCACTGGTCACAGGTGACACCGGGTCTGGCTGTGAGTCGGGTACCCGAGCCAAGGCGAAGCCTAAGGCAAGAAGACGGAAGAACAAGAAGGCCACGTCTGCAAGGGGTGCTCCTTCTCTTCCTGCTGTTCCTACAGCACCCATTGGGATCCATGCTCTGGACGGGCTAGGTCCAGTGGAAAACCAAACTCAACTCCTGAGGGAGAAGAGGCAGAAGAGAGGTGCTCAACCCGGAGGACCACCCCGACCTTCAATGCCTGTTGGCTGAAGGGGGACCCTCCCGGGCGGACTTCTGTAAGGGACGGAGAGAGTGCCACTCTCTCGAGGGTCTGAGGAAACAGGCTCTGTCCCAGGAACAAGGAGAAGTGCCTAGGACATTCCGGATTTATTGGGAGGGTGAGCTCCTTGTTAGTGAGCCCACTAAGCCCGAACCTAGTGCCCTCAAGTGGTTGGTGGTACCCCAGGTTTACAGGACCTTCCTGCTGCAGTTGGCGCATGAGGTGCCCTTAGCTGGTCATCTTGGTACCAAGAAGACTAAGCAGAGGCTCTCTGCCCATTTCTACTGGCCCGGATGGGAGTGGAAGTGGAGTCCCGCTGCAGGACCTGCCCCACTTGTCAGTTGTCTGGCTAGACTGGAGGCAGTGTCATTGCCCCACTGCAGCCGTTGCCAGTGGTTGGCACACCGTTTGAGAGGGTGGGCATCGCAACATTGTCGGTCCCCTTGACCCTCCCACTTCGGGTGGACATCGGTTCATCCTGGTCTTGGTTGTTCATGCCACCAGGTACCCTGAGGCTATACCCCTTCGGACTGTGACTGCCACGGCGGTTGCCTGGGCTCTCCTGAGCATTTTCACCTGTGTTGGATTCCCTAAGGAGGTTGTCTCTGACAGAGGATCCAACTTAATGTCTAGTTACATGGAAACCACGTGGAAAGAGTGCATGGTAACCTCCAAGTTCTCCACCTCTTACCATCCCCAGACCAATGGTCTGGTCAAGAGATTTAATAAAACTCTAAAGGGCATGCTAGGGGCTTTGGAAGAGCCCCTAAGGAGGAAATGGGATCTCCTCTTGCCATGCCTGCTGTTCGCTTACAGAGAGGTACCTCAAGAGGGTTTTGGTTTCAGCCCCTTTGAGTTACTCTTTGGACATCCCGTGAGGGGGCCCCTTGCCTTGATCAGAGAAGGTTTGGAAGCCACCACCCCAGGTTCTGCCAAGCAAGTGGGGGACTATGTGTTAGGCCTCAGACGGAGGATGACACAGATGATGGGTCAGATGACAGCAAATCTCAAGGCCAGCCAGGAATTGAATAAGTACTGGCATGACCTTAATGCCTCGCAAGTTTATTGGACTCCAGGCCAGGGGATCCTTGTGATGGAGCCTACCAAGCCTCGAGCTTTGGCAAACAAATGGACTGGACCCTTCAGGATAATCTCCAAGATGGGTGAAGTCAATTATCTGGTTGACATGGGAGTCTCTGGGGTAGCCCCTCAAGTATTCCACGTCAAACGGCTCAAGCCTTCAATAGGCGAGCAGAGGTCTCAAGTCTCTTGCTAGCTTCAGAGCAAGAAGAGGATGAGAGTGAGCCCCTTCTTGATTTTCTGCATAGCAATCCTGAGGATGGCTCAGTGGAGGGAGTACATCTCTCTCCCGATCTGACGACAGAGCAGCAGAGGGCCTGCAGGGCTTTGCTCCGGCAGTATGCCTCTGTGTTCTCACTGACATCAGGCCTTACACTGTGTTGTAGGCACAAAATTGACACTGGTGACAGTGTGCCTGTCAAAAGCAGGTGCTACCATATGTCAGATACAGTGGTGTAGGCACGAAATTGACACTGGTAACAGTATGCTTGTCAAAAGCAGATGCTACCGTATGTCAGATACAGTTAAGAACCACATCCAGGCTGAGGTCACCAAGATGTTGAATCTGGGTGTTATTGAACCCTCAACCAGTCCCTGGTCTAGTCCAGTGGTCCTTGTCCCCAAGGCAAATTTCCAGGCAGGCACCAAGGATTGGAGGTTCAGTGTGGACTACCGAGGAATCAATGCCGTCACCAAACCTGACGCGCACCCATTGCCCAGGGCTGATGAGCTTGTGGACACCACAGGTGCTGCCAAATTTACTTTAGGTGCAAGAGAAATGCTGTGGAATAGACTAATGGGGGGTACCAGTCAGTCTATAGCCTTGGCCCTTTCCCGTCTTCTAAAAATAATTCTTGATGAATTAAACAAAAGAAACACTCTCACTCACATGGGTTAAACATTAATGTAATCAAAATCTATCCATCGGTGATTGCAGAGGAATCATGGGTTGAATTGCCCTTTGCTTTTCCTCTACATCTTAATGGGTTATATTGAAATGTTATTATTTAACATCCTATTGTCATATAGCACACAAATCATGTGTTCTTGTTTGTATTGATATTGTTAGCATTTTACTGCAAATTACTGTGCCAAATTGTTCTGTCCTACTAACATATGTGCCCCATTTGCTTTAGACCCTGTTTGGTATTGTCTTGAACAGGTATCTTAATAATTTTATTATGATATACTTCTATGTTTAGACATTTTAAGATTGGTCTTATACTTCATCTATAATGAATTCTATTTCATGTTTATCTTAGCATAAAAAACTTGATTATTGTGAGCCTATAGATTCTTTCTTGCATAAAATAGATCATTAAGATATCATCTCTTACTCAACTCTCTTGTGATGTATTCTTGAGATTAATTTAATGTAGAATCCCTGCTGATATATTAGTCTCACTTTATACTGTCATAAAGTTACACAAACATTTTTAAACATCTTGCTACTATTAGCTCACTTTAGACAAGATAACTTTGATCATTGTGAGATTGTTTTTTTCCTATCATGTCTTTTATCAATGTATTTAGATATATTTTAGCGCAGCAATTGACTGATTTTAGACCTCTTTTTGTTATGCTGTAACAATGATGGAATAATATTGTGTTTTATATGCATTAACTGTTGATATAGTATGGAAGATGAATTAAATATATTGTAAAAGTTTGTTTTTTCAAACTATAAACAATACAAAAAATTAAAAGAAATATTGGTGAGCAAGACCCATGGTATACCCTTATCAAAACCGATAGGTGGGGGTACAACTTACTATCCCTAGTGTGGTTATTTTGGGCACAGGGCAGGGTATGGGCTTGTGGCAGCTACATGCTGACTTTTCAGTCTTTCTGGCTCTCCCCCATTTTGGAACACCCAGGCCCTGCCATAGAAATCAATGGATTCCTGAACAAAGGCAAGATGCCCAATGAAAGCCTCATGGCTGCCTGCCTTTCCCTTCATGTTTCTCAACTTCCTGAGAAGCCCTGGCTCTGTCTCCCATCCCCTGATTGGATGTTGGGTGGAAGGACCATATGTGGTTCTGGGACTGCCCCTTCTAGAACGGTAGCCTTCCCAGGGACTGCTTGTTTGAGGGTACACCCGAGGGGATGACCTGAATGAATGAAACAGGGAGTCAGTTCACATTCTGTGTTGTGGGTGTCTGGTTTTGGTTGTGTGTCGCAATGCCTGTAATCTGTCTGAGCCAACCCTGCCTGAAACGGGAGTGAAGGCAGTGTGTGCTCTGAAAAGCTGGGGGTAGCCCCCAATACACATCCACTTTTTCGGGTGTCTGGTGTTGGGTGAATGACCTGAATGCTTGAGAGCCTGATTGGGTGCTGCTTGATGAATGCCCTAGTGTGTGATTGGCTGACTGACCCTAGCTCAGCCCGAGAAAATGGGGGGGATTTGTGTATAACAGAGGACCCCGCATTTACATCTGTGTCACAAGCTGCAAGTCGAAACCAGAAGTCAGAAGCTTGGAAGCTTGTATTCTGAATCCAGCTGCAGGAAGTCGTCTGTGGCTCCAACTCTTCAAGAAATCTGAAGGCATTTGTGCTGATTCAGGGACTGATCAAGAGAGGACATAGACATGCAACCCTCTTCCCTAACTACGAGAAGACTTTGTGCAACTTCTGTTTTTCACCCGAAGTGTCCTGGAAGCCAGTCCTGAGTGCCTGCAGGTCCTGCAGAGGTGTATTTGTGGGTACAGAAGAAGAGTGTCCAGCCATCTTGAGCCCAAGAATTACATCAGCGCACTCCTGTATCCTGAGGCTGTCTGTGACCAGAAGAAAGCCAGACTGCTGTGTATCGGCCTGAAGAGGGGTTACCCTGTCATAGTGCTGCTCTATGCCTGGTGCTTCCCAATTTCCAACCAACCAAAGAAATCTTTAAGTGGCACTGCAGACACAACATCTGTCCTCTTTTCCACTGCTGAGGAAGTCCAGTGTCGGTGCCTGTAGAGAAGAGGCCGCTGGTGGGTTTTCCGCCCCGCAGAGAAGACCAGTGCTCCAGTCCAGGTTGCCGGAAGCCATCCTGTCACCCGTGCTGCGGCTGCAGCACGAAGAACAGAAATGCTGCTAACCATGAAATACCAACATAAGAAAAAACCTTCTTCCCCTATAAATTTGGGGGCGCAGTCCAGGGAGCATGCGCTGCCCTGACTTTGCCCTCCGGCACCACACCTCAGTCCCCTTTTCCGCGTCAGCGGGAACAGGCCGAATTCACCAGTGCTCCTGGGTTTGGCTTCAGCCATGTAATTCCACGCGCGGATACTTCTTCTCCTTGTCTTTTTTATCATTCAGGTACTCATTCCTCGGGCGTCGCGCTCCTCCCCGGCACATGTCGACTTCTACAGGGTTCAGCAGGTGTCCATCCTGCAATGGGCTCTTCCCAACTTCAGACCCCCACGCCCTCTGCCTACCTTGCCTTGTCCCAGACCACGGTTGGCAGTCATGTTTGGCGTGTGACTCGCAGTCCTCAACGGCGCTGAAGAACAGAATCACCAGGTGGAGGGAGCTCTTCCAGAGGTCGCCTCCAGAGGATCTCAAGAACTTCGTGAAGCATCGAGCCAGGCCCAAGGTAGGGCCAATATTTTCCAATGCACCCCGCAAGGAAGACTCCTTCCCAGGGACTCTCCCGCGTGGGAGGGACCGGCCAGGTCCTTCTACCGGCACGTGCCCCGAGGCGGCCTTCGGGTCGAGAGGTCCTCGGATCCTCCCGGGCGCAGTGTCGAGGGACTGGAAGGTTCTTGTACCGGATCTACACCCGAGGGGCTACGTCCTTTTACTGGCACAATGGCTGAGGGGCTATGCCCTAATACCGGCAATACATCGAGGGGGCGCCTAAACACAGCTCTACAAACCCCCGGTGTCAGAGATGCTCAGGTCCTAGGCGCAGGAGCGACGCAGTACCAACCACCCCCTCAATGGTTTCAGTGCCTGCAAGACAGAGCTTAACACAGGCCTCCTCAACCAGAGCGGGGAAGGAGGGTTAGGGTCTCGATGGTTGGATAGGTAAAGGGATTTTAGGATTACCGGATAGAGGGTTGGGAAGAAGTCATGGATAGGACTGGGGATTTTAGGGTAAACGATGCCTGCACACTTTCCTCAAATTGGCTGATGGAGCTGCCGTAACACCTCTACATGTAAAGGTGCCGCCACCCTCACCAGACCCCTTGAACCAACCTGAAGGTGCTCTTTCGAGCCTTACAACAACATACCAAGGTAGCAACAAACAATTGTTGACATTAGCCCATTACAGTTTCATGAACACAGTCTCATGTACTAGCACACTTAGCTTTGCTTTAGTCCTTAACGTCCAGTCCTGCAAGACTGTCAAGTCCTGTGCCACGTCCTTGCAGTCCAAGATTCAGGTTCGCATCGGGTTCAAACTAAAAGAAAACAAAGGACAAGCATTAGCGTTGTCAAACGTTCTGCTGATCTCACACTTTCATGCAAACTCTCTCAACACGCGTTCAGGTCTTGGAATAAACAATCCAGGAATTTTAGGGTGCGCTGCCGCACGTGGCTTATCTTTTGCCCAAAAACACGGTCTTCCCTCAGACCGGGTGTCAGAACGCGGTCTTTCCTCAGACCGGGTTCCCCATTCAATCTCACGCGCCCTTCCGGCGCTTTTCCCAAGAGATGGATGCACTCGAAACCATGCACATTAACAAACACGACTTTCCCGTGAATCCGCCCACTTAGCTTTTGCGTGATCCGCAGGGGCTCTGGAAGGGGTCGGGATATGCCCCCTGCGCTTCCCCTAGGATCCCTGACTCTCCCTGGGGTGAGCGGCACTTATCTTGTGTATGCGAGGGGCCGGATCGTGGTTCCTGTGGCTCTTGGCCCCTCGCGTATGGATTCCGGGGAGCTGCTGGGCTCACGTCCTCTCTCCTCGGCGTCTCGAGCACAAGCCCCGTGCCTCGGGGCTTGCACATGCGCATTCGTCGCGTGCCACACCCAGCGCGGCTTCCCATTGGCTCGCGGGCCCGCGAAGCCTGCTGGGAATTGTAGTTCCGGCGGGCAGAACGCTGGATCTGTCTGCAGAAAGGGCACAACAGCCCTTTAAAGTACGGAAACCCTTTGGATCCGGGTTTCTTCATGGTCCCAGGCCCCACAGTCCCAACAGTACTGGGCCCAAGGCCAGTCTTACCCCTGTCAGCACTCCCCCTCCCACGGAAGGCAGGTCCCCCAGGTTTTTCAGGGCAGTTTTTGTGAAAAGTGTGCAGCAATCGTGGGGCATGTACATGGTGTGAGGGTTCCCAGGAGCGGTCTTCTGGCCCGTATCCAACCCAGTCGATTAAATAATAGACCTGGCCATTCCTTTTTTTAGAGTTCAGAATTGCTCGGACTTCATATTCCGGCTCCCCCTGTACAAGTACCGGGGGTGCTTTTTGAGTGCGTATCCCAGGCGGGGCTGGTTTCACCAGTGACGTATGGAAAGTCGGGTGGATTTTCATCTGAGAGGGCAGGGCCAGTCGTACTGCTACTGGGTTGATTACTTTCTCGATGCTAAATGGGCCTAGATAGCGAGGTTGTAACTTTTTTGGTCCCTCTAATCGTAAGTTACGAGTGGACAACCATACCAAATCGTTTTTATGATATACAGGGCTAGCACGTCGATGTTTATCAGCATAAGTTTTGTACACCTTTTTGGCTTTTATGAGATTATCCTGCACCTCCTTCCAAACCTGCTCTATTCCGATCCGTTGTCCTGCTATCGTAGGCAGTGCCGTTTCTGCTGTTGGGACGGATGAAGGTAAAATCCGTGGATGTCTTCCATACAAGCAGAAGAACGGGGATCGTTTTGTGGAAGAATGAACAGCATTATTATATGCCATTTCTGCTAGCCAAGTATGTTGAACCCATGTTGTCTCCCGTCCTGCGGCTAAGCAACGCAGGAACTGCTCAAGCCCCTGGTTCACACGTTCGGTTTGGCCGTCCGTCTCGGGATGATATCCCGAGGATAACCGAATTTCCATACCAATGATGTTACAAAATTCGCGCCAGAACCTGGAGGTGAACTGTGGACCCCTATCTGTGATTATACGGCATGGAAGGCCATGAAGCCGAACCACGTTTTGCAGGAACAATTCGGCGATTTCTTTAGCTGTTGGAACCCCTTTGCAGGGGATAAAATGAGCCATTTTAGAAAAGGCATCCACTACCACCAGTATGGAGGTAAAGCCCTGCACTTGTGGAAATTCAACTATTAGATCCATGGTAACTGTATGCCAAGGAGTAGTTGGTGTTGGCAGGGGACGTAGGAGGCCTGCTGGTTTCTGGTGATCGGCTTTGTTCCGGGCACATATTGCACACTGTCGTACGTATTGCTGGACATCAAGCCGCCACTTTGGCCACCAAAAATGTCTCCCCACCAATTCTAAAGTCTTTGCCTTACCGGGATGACCCGCTAGGGAGGAATCGTGGCACCATGACATCGCCTGTTTTTGTAGTTGGGGTGTAGGCAAGTACAATGATTGCCCATGATATGGGAGTCCATCCAAAATGGTGTGCTGAGGGTCCTGCTTGCACCATTGGTGGAGATCATGCACGGAAAGTTCCTTTTGGATGCTCTCAAAGATGTTGGTAGCTAAACCCAGTATTTGCTCTGGGGGGACTATTGGCTGAGACACGATTTTTACTTCCTCAGAGACCTTATCTGGATAGCGGGACAAAACGTCAGCTTTACGATTGTTTGTTCCAGGTCTGTATGTGATTATAAAATCGAATTCTGTGAAATACTAGGCCCAACGCAATTGACGTGGACTCAAGGTCTTGGCAGTCCTAATAAACTGAAGATTGCGATGGTCGGTAATAACCGTCACTGTGTGACGTGCCCCCATCAAGTAGTGCCGCCATTCGCCAAAGGCTGCCTTTATGGCCAATAGTTCCCTGTCTGCAATGATGTAGTTGACTTCTGCTGGAAGCAGCTTTCTTGAATAATAGGCTACTGGGTGTAAGAGCCCCGTCTGAGGATCACGTTGGGACAAAACAGCTCCCAGCGCATGGCTGGAAGCGTCCGTTTCCACCACAAATGGCTGGGACAAGTCCGGATGTTTCAATACCGGTGCATCGGTAAAGGCCTTCTTGAGCCGTTGAAATCCCTGCTCAGCCAAGGTGTCCCAAATAAACGGGCAGCCCTTGCGAAGAAGTCTCGTGATTGGAGTAACCAGCTCAGAGAAATTCTGGACGAACCGTCTGTAAAAGTTTGCAAATCCTAAAAAGGATTGTATGTCTTTGACATTGGCTGGCGGGGGCCAATCTAGAATGGCCTTCACCTTTTTTGCATCCATTTGTACGCCTGTCGGAGTAAGGTAGTACCCCAAGAATTCCACGGTAGTACGGTGAAACTCACATTTCTCGAGTTTGGCATATAAATGGTTTTCCCTTAACTTTTGTAAAACAGCGCGTACATGCTGAACGTGATCTTCTAGGCTATGGGAATAAATGAGGATGTCATCGATGTACACGACGGCACATACGTCCAAATATTCCCGAAGAACCTCATCTAGGAAATGCTGGAAGGCAGCAGATGTGTTACAGAGACCAAATGGCATAACCTGATATTCGTACAATCCGAATTTTGTTCGGAAGGCGGTTTTCCACTCGTCACCTTCGCGCACCCGCACAAGATGGTAAGCCCCACGAAGATCCAGCTTGGTATAGATAACCGCATCCCTAACCTGATCTAGAAGGACGGGGATGAGCGGAAGCGGGTAACGGTTTTTGATGGTTATCCGATTCACCCCGCGGTAATCTATGCAAGTCCTGAGTTCTCCGGACTTCTTCGGTACGAAGAACAAGGGAGAAGACACTGGGGAATTAGAGTGTCTAATAAAGCCATTTTGCAAGTTGGCTGTAATATATTCCTGAAGGTGTTTGTTTTCAGCCTCGGTCAAGGCGTATATGCGGCTGCACGGTAACGTTGCCCCTGGCTCTAAATCGATCCGGCAATCGAATGGCCGATGTGGGGGCAGGGTTTCAGCGGCTTTCTTATTGAAGACGTCTACAAAGTCCGAATACTCTGTGGGTAGTTCTTCTAAGCGCGCTTCGGGTTGAACATCGGTAATGCCTGCGAGTTGACAGGCCGCAGCCACCGGCTGTTTACAATGCTCCCGACAATAAGGAGAGCTAAACTTTATCAAACCGGAGGTCCAACAAACCAGAGGATCATGTTTTCTCAACCAAGGTAACCCTAAGATAAGGCCGAACTGCGGGGCAGCAATTAAGTCGAAGGTAACGTATTCCCAATGCCCAATACCACAATTCAGGGTCACTAAACGAGTGTTATGTGTGATGGGTCCCGAGCATAAAGGTGTACCATCTACCGCGCGTACGGGCTCAGGTTTTGCCTTTTGCTGGATAGGGATACCCAACCTGGCCGCAAACTGGATATCTATAAAATTACCCATTGCCCCCGAGTCAATCAACATGGTGACCTCTTTTGAAATTCCCTGAAAACCAAGACACCCCCTTACCGAAATGTGTGGGGCAAAATTGGGGCTACCTTCTATCGGGGCCCTGCAATCAATCAGGCTCGACCGGGTGACCCCCACTACTGACGAGCCGAGGCGTTTCCCTGAGTCTTGGGCTTTGTGGAGCATTCACGAACAAAGTGTCCGGACTTCCCACAGTACATGCATACACCATCCTTTCTCCTTCGTTCTTTTTCTTCCTTTGGTAGGGGACCACGAACCGACCCAATTTGCATCGGCTCGTCTCCATCGGACTTGTCCATTGACCCTCGTGCCCCTTTAAATTGGTCAAACCTTGCTGCTGGACGTGACTCTCCTTTCCTCCTATCCCCCCGTCGCTCCGCTTGACGATGATCCAATCGCATAGCCAGATCAATCATATCCGAGCATTCTCGGGGTTGGGGGTCAACTTGGGCAATAAGATCTTTCAAATCATCCCTCAATCCCTGATAAAATAGGGACATGCTTTTTTCGCGTGGCCATTCGGCTTCGGCTATCAACCGATTGAACTCAGTGACATATGTCACTAGTTCCTTATTTCCCTGCCTCAATGGCAGCAATTCCCGATCCTTATACAGGGTAGCAGCCCTACGATCAAATATTTTCTCAAATTCACTGAGAAACTCGTCCCAATCATAAAGGATAGTATTGTCTTTTTGGACTAAGGGATTTGCCCATGCTGCTGCGTCTCCTGTGAGATAGGAGATAACGAAAGCAGTCCTAGACTGATTGGATCGGAATGCTGCCGATTTCGTAAGGAAATGGAGGCGGCATTGCGTAATAAAGGTAGAGAATTTCTGCGGGTCTCCTGCATAACGCTCGGGTGGAGCCAGAGGAATCAGAGGCTCTGGGGTGACTTGCACCTGTACTGGTGCGTGACCCGGCAATGGTGCTGTTTGCGCGGTCAGACTCCGTACCTGCGCTGACAATGTGGCATAGTCCTGTCTGGACACCGCTAGTTCGCTTTGCAGGTCCTGCAAAACCTTGGCGATCTCTTCCATAATGGTGATGGGGGTTGGCTACACCACTCAGGCGCCTGAATATACGTGGGCTTGTGCTTCTGTCAGAGATGCTCAGGTCCTAGGCGCAGGAGCGACGCAGTACCAACCACCCCCTCAATGGTTTCAGTGCCTGCAAGACAGAGCTTAACGCAGGCCTCCTCAACCAGAGCGGGGAAGGAGGGTTAGGGTCTCGATGGTTGGATAGGTAAAGGGATTTTAGGATTACCGGATAGAGGGTTGGGAAGAAGTCATGGATAGGACTGGGGATTTTAGGGTAAACGATGCCTGCACACTTTCCTCAAATTGGCTGATGGAGCTGCCGTAACACCTCTACATGTAAAGGTGCCGCCACCCTCACCAGACCCCTTGAACCAACCTGAAGGTGCTCTTTCGAGCCTTACAACAACATACCAAGGTAGCAACAAACAATTGTTGACATTAGCCCATTACAGTTTCATGAACACAGTCTCATGTACTAGCACACTTAGCTTTGCTTTAGTCCTTAACGTCCAGTCCTGCAAGACTGTCAAGTCCTGTGCCACGTCCTTGCAGTCCAAGATTCAGGTTCGCATCGGGTTCAAACTAAAAGAAAACAAAGGACAAGCATTAGCGTTGTCAAACGTTCTGCTGATCTCACACTTTCATGCAAACTCTCTCAACACGCGTTCAGGTCTTGGAATAAACAATCCAGGAATTTTAGGGTGCGCTGCCGCACGTGGCTTATCTTTTGCCCAAAAACACGGTCTTCCCTCAGACCGGGTGTCAGAACGCGGTCTTTCCTCAGACCGGGTTCCCCATTCAATCTCACGCACCCTTCCGGCGCTTTTCCCAAGAGATGGATGCACTCGAAACCATGCACATTAACAAACACGACTTTCCCGTGAATCCGCCCACTTAGCTTTTGCGTGATCCGCAGGGGCTCTGGAAGGGGTCGGGATATGCCCCCTGCGCTTCCCCTAGGATCCCTGACTCTCCCTGGGGTGAGCGGCACTTATCTTGTGTATGCGAGGGGCCGGATCGTGGTTCCTGTGGCTCTTGGCCCCTCGCGTATGGATTCCGGGGAGCTGCTGGGCTCACGTCCTCTCTCCTCGGCATCTCGAGCACAAGCCCCGTGCCTCGGGGCTTGCGCATGCGCATTCGTCGCGTGCCACACCCAGCGCGGCTTCCCATTGGCTCGCGGGCCCGCGAAGCCTGCTGGGAATTGTAGTTCCGGCGGGCAGAACGCTGGATCTGTCTGCAGAAAGGGCACAACAGCCCTTTAAAGTACGGAAACCCTTTGGATCCGGGTTTCTTCATGGTCCCAGGCCCCACAGTCCCAACAGTACTGGGTCCAAGGCCAGTCTTACCCCTGACACCCGGGTTGAGGCCCGAGGAGCAGGGTAGGCCTTGTGATACACACGCAAGAGTCTTGAACGAGTTCGGGCCCATCGGGCTGAGCAACACGTTGCAGGCACGTGGCAGGCAGCTCAACAAAATGGCTGCTGCGCCAGAGAGGGGCACCCATCCAATGCCATTCCACGAATTCGGGGAAGAACGAGTGTCAAGGTGGGACTGGCCTCAACCAGGTACGTGGCCTACAGTTTACCCCTCATTTGCGCAGGGCAACATTCCTTTGCGTCCATATGGACAGGGTATGCAGCGGCTCCAGCAGCCCCCCGCTACCCTGTCGGTACCCCCTACCACCTCTTTGGCCAGTGAGGAGGTGCTCTTCGACAAGTTTCTCTGCCTCAAGTGATCTCCTCTGATGGGGTTATCATGAAAGACGCAGTCAGGGAAGTCCTCCCCGCCATGCTAGAGGCACCAGACGCCTTAATGGGGCCCCCAGGCCCCGGTGCAGCCACCTCCTCCGGCTCCACAGCCAACTCTGCAACCTCCACCGCCTCCTCAGCCTCTGGCTGCGGTCCCTGTAACCCAGCCTCCGGCGCCATCTACCCCTCCCCCTCCACAAGATCCTCCAGATCCGCAGGATACGGACGAGGAGGAGGATCCGGACACGCCATCCTCTACTAGGGCCTTCCATGAACATCTTGCTGGCCTGGCGGAGTACCTGGGCCTCCCCCAACCCGAGGTCAAACAGCCGGCAGAGGGGGTTCTGGCTGAAGTCCTCACAAGACGCCCCTCTGCCAACAGGGGGATTCCACTGCAAACCGATGTAGTCTCCCTGGCCAAGAAGGGTTGGCTCAAGCCCCACTCAGTCCAGCTGGTCAACCGACGCTTTGACGCCAAGAACAGGCAGATGGAGGGAGATATACTCTTCTCGACCCATCCTCAACCACACTCCTCTGTGATCGATGCAGAATCACTATAGTCCAAGCCTCAGTCCTCAGCCTCCTCCTCTGTGGCGCTGCTAGGCAAGGAGGAGAAGATCTTGGAGGCGTACAGCAAGAAGATCTTCTCCAACACCTCCTTGCACCTGCGTCAGGCCAAAGCAGATGCCATGCTGGCTGCCGCCAACCAACGGTTATGGCGGGAAATTGCGGAATTCCTCCCGGAACTGCCCACCCAATGCCAATCACGCTTTAAGACGGGGCTAGCGGAAAGCCAAGCTTGTGGCGCGTGACCTCATGGAATCCACAGTGGCTCATATCGATACCTCAGGCCGTGCCATTTGCATTGCCACGGACATGAGGAGAACAGCCTGGCTCCGGGCAATGAAATTTAACCCTGATGTCCAAAAGGGCATTCTAGATCTACCATTCGAGGGGGCACCTGGACTCGACAGGAGCAGGAATACCACATCAATTGGTTGGAGCTGAATGCCATCTGGCTAGCGCTCAGAGCATTCCTACCACTTCTCAAGGGCAAGGTTGTCCTCATCCAGACAGACAACTCGACCAGCATGTACTACGTTAACAAGCAGGGAGGCATCAGATCCCCTCTTCTGTGCAGGCTGGCGATCAGCATGTGGGAATGGGCCCTGGAATTTACCTCTCGGCAGTCCACCTACCGGGGGCATCCAAACTGGAGGCGGACAGGCTCAGCAGGCTGGGAGCGGACAATTAGGAGTGGCAGCTAAACGACAGCGTTATTCAGGAGATCTTTAACAGGTGGGGTCACCCCCAAGTGGATCTCTTTGCCACCTTGCACAACAAGAAGTGTCCCCAGTTCACATCCTGGCAGGGTCAGGGCCCCGGCTCTCTGGGCGACGCATTTCACCTCCAGTGGACCGGCATGAAGGCCTACGCCTTTCCGCCCGCTCCCCTGATCCACAGGGTAATTTGCAAGATCAAGGAGTCTCACCGACTCATCATTCTGATAGCTCCATGGTGGCCGGCCAGGCCATGGTTTTTGGAACTACTCAACCTCTCGGAGGTGCCCCCGATGCACCTTCCGACGGGCCCAGTACATCTTCTGGTGCAGCAGGGGTCAGAATCATCCACCCCGCCCCAGGGAAACTAGCCCTCACAGCGTGGTACCTGAGCAGGTAACACTTCAGCACCTCAGCCTCTCACAGGCCAATCTAGAGATCATACAGGGCGCCAGGAGCAGAGCCGCCAGGGCCCAGTACAAAACCAAATGGACCAGATTCTGCCACTGGGCAGACTCCAAGGTAATTGACCCCCTGACCTACAATTTGGATGACATGTTCTCCTTTTCGGCGCACCTTGCTCATTCGGGCGTACAGGTCGACACCTGCCGTACATACCTTGCAGCCATTGGGGCTACAGGAACTCGGAGGAAGGCATTTTTTCTTCCTCCAACCCTATCGTCAAGAAACATCTGACGGGTCTCGCTAGGCTCTAACTGCCCGTCAAGAGACCGCACCCTGTGTGGGACCTTAACATAGTCTTGGGCGCCCTGGCGCACAAACCATTCGAGCCAATGGTGTCCGTGGACATTAGGCTGGTCACCATCAAGACGGCCTTACTAGTCGGTCTTACCTCAGCTCGCAGAGTCAGCGAGATCCTGCGCTGGTCGCCTCTGAACCATATACCACCTTTCACAAGGACAAGATAGTCATGCGGACGCACCCGACATTTCTGCCCAAGGTTCCATCTGCATTTCACTTGTACGAAGAAATAGTCCTTCCTATGTTCTTTTCCGATCCCAAGGACGAAGCACAGAGAGTGCTGCACTGCCTGGATGTCTGCTGTGTCCTAAAGTTCTACTTGGACAGGACCAAGGGCTTCCGCAAGTCAGACGCTCCGTTTGTCACTTTCAGAGGCTCGAGGCCAGGCTATCAATCCTCTAAGGCCTCCATATACCGCTGGATGGTCTCTGCCATCAAAGAAGCGTATCAGGGCCAGCACAAGCCGCTCCTGGCCAACATGCATGCCCACACAGTAAGGGCCAAGGCAACGCCCATTGCATTCCAGCGCCATGTCCCTTGGCAAATCATAAGCAGGGCGGCCACTTGGGCCTCTCCCTCGGCTTTCCGCAAACATTACTGTTTGGATGCCAGCTCTAGATCTGATGCGGCTTTTTGACAGGCGGTTCTCAGGAACCTATTTGCTTAAGGAGGATCTCCTCTCCACCCTGGGGCTACAATCAGTTGTAATCGCCCATACAGTATGGAGGAAAGGGGACAGGACGTAAGAGTAATTATAAGTTACTCACTGCAGTGACTAACGTACTCTTAGTCCATAGTCCCCTTTCCTCCATACGTCCCACCAACCTCCCCCCTAATAATACTGTTGTCATTAGGCAATGTTTAATCTATTGTCTAGGCGTCAATGGGGACTGAGGTGTGATGCCAGAGGGCGGAGTCAGGGCAGTGCATGCTCCCTGGGCCGCGCATCCCTGCGGACCTATGAATTTAAAGGGAAAGAAGGTTTTTTTCTGGTGAAAAAGGTTCCGTGTCCCGTCCCTTGGAAGGGACGCCCATACAGTATGGAGGAAAGGGGATTATGGACTAAGAGTATGTTAGTCACTGCGTTGAGTAACTTATAATTTCTCCATCATGGGTCTGATATGGATTCACATGTGAACCCTCCCTCCGTCCCCTCGACGGCTCTTCTTGGTCATACTGCCACTTAAAGTGCTTACCAAATCTGAAGATGGCTGCCCGAGGTGGGGCTTGGGAGAGGACTGTCATTGGATGGGGGCAGTATGACCCAGAGGACAGTGATTGGTTTACAGGAGAAATACAGTTTTTAAGTGAAACAGTTTTTTCTTTTACTGAGGATTCCCAGTGACGACGGGGAATAATCATGAGCATGTGAATCCATGCAAGACCCATACTGGAGAACAATAGTTACAAGTAAGTAACTTAAACCTTATTTCCCTCCTTCCCTTCATGTTTCAAGAATGCATAATATATTCAGGGTCTTCTCGTGGGTACTATTGTTGACCTACTGTGTGCTTCAGTGAAGTAGGTGGCATGCGTCCACTGCTTGGTATTCTATTCAAGCATGAAATCTATGAAGGATCCAATGCTGGAGAAGTCTTAGTTACTTACCTGTAACTGGATTTCTCCAGCATTGGTATCTTCCATGAATTCACATGCCCCCGCTCACGTACCGTGAGGCTGCTCTAGGAGCAAGCAGTCATCAAATCTAGCAGTCAATCTTAGGGCTCAAAACCTGAAGATGGCCGCCTGGGGTGTAGCTGAAGCCCTTCCACCTCATTGGTTAGTGACAAAAGGGACTAAAATGAGCTGATGGGGCTATAAAAGTGAGTGCCTATCAGTCTTCATTAGCAATATATATTGCTTTTTCCGATGCAACCTTTTTAAAATTACCAGGGTTTTCCAGTCTGACGACGGGGAATATTCAAGTATGTGAATCTTGAAAGATACCGATGCTGGAGAAATACAGTCACAGTTCAGTTACTAAGACTTCTAACTCCATACGACTGACAGCCATGTGTTTGATCCCTCTGACGAAGGATCAACACACTGGGCAAACAAGTAAATTGCAACATTTTAGTAAGGGAAAGAGGATGGGTGGGTGGAATTCATACTCCTTCCCCTTGTGCTTTAACTCCTCTCATGCACCCCCTGTACTCTCATTCTCCCTCTATTCTCACTCCCTCATGCTCTCATTCCCACTGTGGGCTTATTCATCGCTGCACACACATTCCTCCCCACCACCCATTAATTTCTTCATCCATTTCCCCCTGTGTACCCACCCTCTTCCCCCTTTGCACCCATCCTCCCCCAGGTGCACCCATCTACCCCCCTGATCACCCCTTCTTTTACAAAAGGGCTGGTCCTATACACATACATGTTGCATTGTCGGAAGTGGCTGGTGGACCGGTGTGGCTGACGGTGCTGACAAGCCCGTAGGAGGGTCCCTTCTTCTGGCCTGGCCCCCTGCTTGAAAGAGTGTTTGTCCTGCGCTTGGCAGCTTGGTGAGCTCTAGGAACATCCGCATAGTGTGTGGTGAGGGTGTTCAGGATGTTTTGTCGCTCCTCTACCGCATGCAAGCTTGTGCTCCAACTGATCCCACTGGGATCCGCTTGAACAGATAGTATGTAAGGGAACAGGCAGTTTAATTGAGTCACATGGGCTGCGTTTCTGTCACACTCTGCCAACCGTTTCTTACACGGGTGTTTGTTAATTTCCTGGGGCGCTTTGTGGCTTGGAGGGATATCAGGTCTTATGCCTATGATAGCATGCCTGTCTTGTTCCTGCTGGTTTGTGTTTTTTATTCATCTATTTTACCCATCACCAGAGCAGGCACCTCCAAGGGGGTGTCTGAACAATTAATGGCGTATACCTTCCAACATAAAGTTGTTGCTGTGTAAGGTCTTCAAAAAGGCTCCTTTAATCTATGTCTAGCCTGTGGTCTGAGGAACTGGATTACTGGATCCTAGCACCCCTTCTGGGTGTGTGACCCCGACTAATAGTCGGTTGTCTATGATACTAGCATGGAGGTCAGGAAAGGCAGCGTCTTCAGGAAGGTAAAGGAGAACAATCTGATGATGATGATAAGGGAGCACCATTGGCGATCACTAAGGCGAGTGCCAAATTGGACCAGGGAGAATCTGTCAGAAGGATGATGTTAACTTGGCTAATGAAATATCAGTGGAAAGGCACCTTGGAAACTGTATCCCATTATCTGTAGCAGTGTTGAAAGCCTTGCAATCGCCAACTAAGAGTATGGAGAATGTTGAGAAGGGACATTAAGCTGATCAATGGTGATAATCACATGGGGAGTTGGCAATATATTAAGGAAGGAGAGGGTTATCGATGATCTCAATTAAATGTCAAAATAGTATGGATTTTTGTCTGGTGATAGAATCCTTTGATAAAGTTGTGACACAATAGCCCCATATTAGGATAGATAATCAGTGCTAAACTGATGCAAATTTCCCCCTGTGATCCCCTCATGGTCAGCACATCTTGCCAAACTAAGGGTGTCAAAGTTGAAGACCCCATTGGGCTGGGTAGCGGTTGTAGTGCTCATCAGACCTGGGTAGAATCATCTGATAAAGTTGTGACACAATTGCCTCCAGCTAGGATGGGCCATTGGTGCCAAACTGATGTGAATATTATCCAGAGTTATCTCCTTATGGTCAGCACAGTCTGCCAAACTAATGGGGTCGACGTTGAAGTCCCTATTAGGGTAGGTAGTGCTCAGCAGACCTCTGTCATGAATGTCTTGCCTATGTCATCATTAAACTCTGTGTGCTGAAAAATCACTGCCAAAAAAGACTGGGGGTACTGTGAATCTTACTGGCAACCCTATGGCTATTCCGGTCCTGAAGGATATTCATATTATGAAATTGAGTTTTCCCGAGATTCAGGACTCTATTTTAAGAAGTTGTATTATAGATCCGAGAAATTGCATGTTAACTAATGTAAACAAATCTGAGCGTTGGGAATCAAGACAGTCCGTAAGAAATAAGGTCCTCTACTGGTTGCAAGTAAGAACTGGACCCGGGTGCATTAGAATGCAGGACCTTAGATTCCTATGCAGGATACAAGTTATGGACTGATCTACTCAGAATAACCTTGGTTGAATTGTCGTAGGCTGTGGGCAGACTAACCTTCCTGCTTTTTTGAGATGTTGAGACCTTGCAGAAAATGCCTTCTTGTCTCCGTCAGAGTTGTTATTGATGATGTGCCTCATTAAGCATTAACTAAATAAAAAACGCCAGTTTATTAGACACTGTTTCTCTGGTGTACGCAAGGCCCCATTACCCGAGCATGCCTGCTCTTTATGGCATTTCTGTTTTTTGTTGGTTGTGTTTGTACCTCTTTGTTGGGTAGAGCCCTTATGTATTCAGGCCCTTTCAACACTCTATAAATTAAATACAATCAAAATCCTCCCCCCCGTGTAACCATGTTCTCCCATCCTCCCCCCTGTGCACCCATCCTGCCCTCATGTGATATGATATGCTATAATAGGTTATTTATAACATGCTTAATACTCTGAGGTTTCTAACCGCGGACCCGGGGATCAAACCTGTGTTGCTCTGTGTCGTCTTGCTTCCAAGGCAAACATGTTGCCGCTGAGCTATCCTCCCGATGTGCACCCATCCTCCTCCCTGTGCATCCATCCTCCTCCCTGTGCACCCATCCTCCCGCTATGCACTCATCCTCCCCCCATGCACCCATCCTCCCCCCTGTGCTCCCAACCCCCCGTGCTCCCATCCCCCCGTGCTCCCATCCTCCCCCATGCTCCCATCCTCCCCCATGCTCCCATCCTCCCCCCTGAGCCCCCATCCTCCCCCCCTGTCCCCCATCCTCCCCCCCTGTCCCCCATGCTCCCCCCCTGTGCCCCCATCCTCCCCCACTGTGCCCCCATCCTTCCCCCTGCGCACCCATCCTTCCCCCCCTGCACCCATCCTTCCCCCCCTGCACCCATCCTTCCCCCCCTGCACCCATCCTTCCCCCCCTGCACCCATCCTTCCCCCCCTGCACCCATCCTTCCCCCCTTGCACCCACCTTCTCCCCCCTGTGCCTTCATTCTCCCCCCCATGTGCTCGGAGTCTTTCCCCCCCCGTGCTCGGAGTCTCCCCCCCCTGTGCTCGGAGTCTCCCCCCTACCTGTGCTCGGAGTCTCCCCCCTACCTGTGCTCAGAGTCTCCCCCCTACCTGTGCTCGGAGTCTCCCCCCTACCTGTGCTCGGAGTCTCCCCCCTACCTGTGCTCGGAGTCTCCCCCCTACCTGTGCTCGGAGTCTCCCCCCTACCTGTGCTCGGAGTCTCCCCCCTACCTGTGCTCTGAGTCTCCCCCCTACCTGTGCTCTGAGTCCCCCCCGTGCTCTGAGTCTCCCCCCCTGTGCTCTATGTCTCTCCCCCCTAGTCATTCTCCCCCTATAGTGTCATTTTCGACCAGCGCTGTCATTGCTGCCTCTGCATTCTTTCCTATAAATGTAGGATACAATTAACAAAACAATTGCCAAACTATAGGCTTTGTCAATGCGTGTTCCTTATAATGTGCCATAACAGTCTTGTTTTCCTTCTGGAATGAATCAGTGGGTATGAAAGAGTTAGGGGTTGAGGGGTTGTAGAACCCTAGACTACAGGAGTCACTACAATGAATAACTTTACTCCACTGACCAAGGCAGAATTTTGGATCACTGTTCAAGTCTAGATCAAACCTTTTATTGTGTATGCATATTTAACCAATCCTTTCCTTATAGAAGAAACTATATGTATGGATTACGTAGATCCTTAAGTGCATGAACGAGATAGCTATGTTACATTGCCTGTTCTTCCTGTAATGTGTGTTTCTGTGTTCTACAGTCCTGCAGAAAGAACATATGATGGAAAGGTCAGAGTAACCGTGGAAGTTGTTGGGAAAGGAAAATTCAAAGGTGTTGGCAGAAGTTACAGGATTGCCAAATCTGCTGCTGCAAGAAGAGCTCTTCGTAGCCTCAAAGCAAACCAACCTCAGGTTGTGAGCAGCTGAGATGGAAATTCTTTGCTCCCCGTAAAAAGTGAAAATGTTGAGAGGAACAAATTGAATTGAAGACAGAACTTAATATTGATTATTTAAAAACAGTACAAAAATATAACCTGTGCAAAGGTTTTGAAACAATTTGTAGTTCAATAGTTGTTTGCGCAACACAATCTAATCTTCATTCCTAGGTACTTTTGCTTGGGTTTTTCACAAGAGTGCTTTATTGAAGACATTTAGGAAATATTCAAAACTATTTGTCAGCTCATCATGCTTTTTCTGTTTACTTGGCAGCACTACTTTGCTTGGTGTTAAGGCAACGGAGTTTGGTCAAAATCAGTTTTTTGTCTTATAGGTCTCTGTGTTTGTATCAGGTTGTGTATTTACATATGCTTTATGCCATATTGGCAGTAGGTGATAATTCATACCAATAAAATATATTGTTTTAACAAATTCTTGTAATAAATCATACCACTACCCCATATCACCCATTTTGGCCAATCTGATATAAATGTTATATGTGGAAATGTAATATACAATTTTAGTACAGAAACATTCAAGGGTCGGTTTGCTGATTATGTAAGCCCTACCCTTCGTTTATTTAGTAGCAAATCGATAATGCCCCATCTACTGGTACGTAATCATAGTTAAATGCACTCTCTGGAGCATTGCACACATGTACGTATACACACACAAAGTATGCATTTACAGTCCTTAATCTGTGCACTACTGCCAGTCAACAACCAGTTGATGGATTGCACTCTCTATAGTTTGGTATAAGAGCAATGTGCTAGTATGGTCCTGTTTCCTTGTCTTTTATGATTCAAGGTGACTTTTCAAATCATTGCTGCACTTATACGGCAACAGTTTAATAATTTCTAATACTGGTAGATTTCTTGTCAGTTTTTTTGACACAATGCTGTTGTACAAAAATATAGGTTTCTCCATTAAAGACAAAACACAGTTCTAATATTTGTTTACAGCTGATATTTCTTTGTGGAACTCACCAATTTACATTCCCTCCCCTTTTATTTTTTGTTGTGTGTAGTGAGCCAAATAACTTTTCTATTCCATACACCATGATATGCTGAACATTTAAGTACTAAAAAATATAACGCATGTTTTCAATAAACATTTTGACAACCGAGTAATAGATAAATAGTCCACTTTAACATGTTTATACCAGGGAGAAATATTCTTACTAAATCCAGTTTCTTAACAGCAATTGAGTGTAGATTGTTTCCTTGTGGGAAGCATATAGTGATACAAAAACAGACTAATAGTAACTTTAGACATATCACTCTTGAAATATGCTGCCCATTTTATTTTAAAAAATTACTTACTCAACACTTTGAGCACTTCCACAAAGCATTTGTTTAAATTTGTATTGTGCTTTTCATAATGTTGCATGCATGTTTCACCTACCAAAGCTGTTCTAGTATAGCCCATGTGATTGCTCTTTGAAAGAAATTGACGCATATTTGATAAGTCTGTGATTTGTGGTTATTTATTTAGGATATCTTATTGTTATGGGTGGAAAATCATGTTTTTTTAGAGTTTGCCTCAATTATTGTTATTAATTTTTGTAGGCACTCTTCACTGAATACCTCAGGTCTTGTTTTCTTCTGTTTAACATTCATTTTTTTGTTTTGGTGCTATGTTGTATGTATCATGATTGAAATATTAATATGCTTACGTCCGACTCCCTATCATTCTCACCTTGTGGTGGTAGCCTTGCCCCTTCCTGTGGTTGAACTGGAAATTGTGCCTTATCAGACTTTTCATATTTTATTATTGAAATATTGCACATACGTCTTCAGTTATGAAGCAACTGGCTGTACTGGGCTGTGTGTTAACAGATGTAAAGTGTGCTGCCATAGGGCACATATTGCACCCCTGCTCACCTCCGTACACAGAAACTGTCTACATCTTTTTTTTCCCCAAGCTAACTTTTTGTGATTGGATATTACTCAGTGTTCAGAGATTTTCTGTGCTGTCGGTAAACATGCTGTAATTTTCTAGTTGTTTGTGTATTTATTTTACACTTATGAGCTCTAGATTTCAGACATATTGCCACATGTGAGTTCTTTGTAGTTTATCCTAACATGTTGTTTGTTCATGGCATGGTACATTGGCAGAAAGTACATTCCTGGCAGTTTTGCTCACAAATGGTAGTTCACTGGTCATCAAAGTCTCTTAAGAATGAGGGACGTACTGGTAATTTTTCTGTGATGCAGTGTTTTAATAGATCAAGAGAGATTGTGTACCTGATTTGTTGACCGACTGCATGCAAAGGTCTTCTAGTCTTCCATTGGTTCCAATACCATAATCCCAGTATCAAATGACCTAATCACAGTAGACCCATTTCTGTGTTCTCCCATGGCATTCAGGCGCATGAATATTAAAAATAAATTAAAGAGATTTAAGCACTATGAGGTTGGTCATTCTTTCTACTACTAAGTTCTGCTCTGAGATTTTCTCAAGAAGGAATATTAAAATGACTCCCAGTTAGCACTTTTTTTCAAATGTCTTGGTGCTCTGGCACTGTTGATCCCTACAGCCACAGTATCATCACAGGGTCTTTCTCAGTTTCCTTCGCAATTAACTCAGCACTGATTGTTTAATAAGTGAACATGTCTAAGACCAACTTTATTAAAGTGAATTCTCACCCGTTATCGATTTGTTATAAAAAGAAAAGGTTCCAGGGAATGCTCCTGATCTGCAGTGTTCATCAAAAAAACAAATGGTCTACCTTACTCTGAAAATACCTCTATTATCTTTTCTCAGGATGGTTTTTGTGACTCATGCTCTTATAACACAATGTAGCTTGTCTCCCCTCAAAGCAGAAGTACATGTCAACATGTCCATTGTGTGTTCAGTAATCCCATTGGCAAGTGCTTACTTATGCTGAAAGTCTCCATTCCTTGTTGGCATGTGCCATTTCTCACATTGTACGACATACAAAGAGCTGCTGTACACTCTCTAAAAAGGTTGACACTCTCCCCATTAGAGCAAAGGCATCTTCTTTGAAATTCTAATGGCTGCTTTGTTTTGACCAGTTAGCAATTCTTATCCCTTTCTTTGGCTTGGCAAAAGCTCTTATTTTTTGCTATGCTATCTTGATAAACTTATTGACAACGTGTACATTGTGGAGGGACCGAATGTAGGAGCAAGCAAAGGTTACTCAACCTGGTACTTCTGATACTCTTGTCAAAAGGCTTCCTTCTCTTACCAATATACACCCCCATCAATTTTCTTATGAATTGAGAATGGAAGAGTACCGAGGTCATGCTAAAAGGGGTGCCCTGTATTCAAGTCACTATTTACTGTTTCAAACTGCTACAGCAGGTTTCTTTCCAGTCATACCACAATTGATGCAAGGCCTCCACAAGATGAAAATGGGGAGGAAACTTTAAGACTGGTGAGTAACTATTGTTTGCACTGTAACTAGAATACCTCTGAATTTACTGGAAAACATAGAGCTGTGGGCAAAGTATATATTCACTCAATTGTGTGATTCAATTTATTTTTTTCTTTTCCTATTTATGTGATGATTTTTGACTTTTCATAAAACTAAGTGGGTGGAGGGTTTATTACAATTTGAAGTCACAGTTATACACTATGAATATTATCTTTTTATAATGCTAGCGTTGCTTTTGCCCAACTCCCACTAATTACTGTCTCCATTCACCATTTTCAAACTAGTATTGTAAGTTATTTGGGGAAATTGGCCTTTCAGCAATTAACCAAATTATAGAGGTTTAAGATTCCTCATTTTGTCTACCCCAAAGCCTGTAGTAAATATTCAGTGTTCTAACTAAAATCTTGAGTGATAGGGTAAAGTATGGAACCTTATCCTTCAGTGAGTACCAAAAAATAATCCTCTTTGTTTCTGTCGCCATCGAACCACAGTCTTCAGTATCAGAGAAGAACTTTTCAAGAGCATGTGTTCAATTAGTTCACTTTAAATATGTGAACTAATAAGTGTAGCTGTTAGTTTTGTCTGGGTTCCCCCATCACAGAATTGCATGAAATGATCCCTGTAGACACTATTTAGTCACTCCTTTAGCCTAAAGCTTCATATATGGTTCTCTTGCTAAAACTGTAATATCCAAAACCTAGGCAAACTACACGCCTATAACAGTGTTGTTTTACAGTACCAGTGAGACTGGATAGATGATAAATGGAAATAAATACCATACAAAGAGCCATATGTTATACTTCCCCACTGCAAAATGTGGTACCATTAGTTTAGAAAGTAACTATTCTGTGAAGGTCTTCAAGCTTTATTTCTGAGTGCCTACATTGAGAAACAAAACCATTTTTTGTCAATGAAAAATAATTTTCTCCATCGATGTTTTTTTCCACCCTCATCGATGTTTTTTCCACCCTATTAGTAGACAATAAAATATTGAATTTAAAATCAGAAACAGATTCAATTTTAGGGTAGCTGTTAAATCTTGTAGAGCGTTTTCTATATTAATTAGTAATTTGACATCCATCAGATCTATTTTAGCACCTTATATTGATGCTTTCAGGTCCTGTTGTGCTACTAAGGTTCATCATACCTTTGAGATTGACGTGTGATTATGTGTGAAGCTTGTATACCTTTGTCTTCAATTAAATATTCCAGTTTATTCATTTTTTATCACATTGTTTTAATGTAACAATAATTGTACCACTGAACCAGCATCGCAAAGTGACCAAAGTTGTGCATAACTGATGTAGCCACTGCACATTTTCATTTAAATGTGTTTGATTAAAACAGTTATGCTGCCAACTTGTGTGATCTGTTCTGATTTGAGTCGAGTGGTTGTTTCATTATTGTGGCATTAAAGTACAATTAAAAACCATGTGTGGTAATTAATCAGAAATGTGTTATATGGGAGAAGCATGAAACCTATTATTTGAAGCTAAGAATAGTTGAGAATCCAGAGCTGAATAGTGTGCCGAATTGCATGAAACTCTTTAATGTGAAATGGGCTGATGCAACCTCTTTTTGAAAGTAGGACCACATATCAAAATTGTTGCTTTTTTTTAGGTAATACCTTTGCACTTATATTTCGAATCATCGGTCAAACATTGTAGTATTGGGCAGAGCAAGTGGTGAGTAGCACCCACAAGTTGAATCCATCCATCTAGTAGTTCACATCGTTATAAGTGAAATTAAGTTTGTTCCTGCCATCATGTCTTGAATGGAATTTTAATTTTGCCTCAGTAAGCAATCTTCTTACTAAGGATTAGTACAGCATGTGAATGAACAGCTCTTTTCATTTTCAGTAAGAGGATTCAAATTTAGCTGGTTGGCAAGGTGTTATTCAGTTGCCTGAAATACCCCCTCTAATATTTTGTTGTTTGGTGATTTTCGATTGTTCAAAATAGCCTTTTATCTTGTCATTTGCAGTGTGTGTGTCTATTTCCTAAACATGTTTTCCTTTAGTCACAGTGGTCGAAAATTAAATCTGAGAATTGTAGCTTCTCCAGCATGGGGCCTGGCATGGATTCACATGCTCATGAATATTCCCCGTCGTCAGGCTGGGAATCCTCGGTAAAGAAAAAATCAGTATCAGTTTCGTTTCTGATCTGTCTTTCGTAGTAGTAACCAATCACTGATCTCTGCGTCATATTGACCACAGCCAATGACTGCCCTCTACCTAAGCCCCGCCTCTGACAGCCATCTTCAGATTTTTACCGCACGTTCAAGTGTTGGGATCCTCGTGCTATTGCTCTCGAGCGTTAGTGCTATTTTTCACGTTTTTTCTCAAAAAATTTCTCTTTTTCGGTCAAAAGAGCCTCAAGCTCCACCGTTTCTTCATCCGATCAACGGGGACCCGTGTCGGATTCGTCTACGCCCCTCAAGGGTGAAGATTTCGTCGAGCCACGCTTTTGGAAGACTCCAGAAGTTTCTCAGGCCCATCTGGGACATGGCCCAGGAGAAGGGAAGCTCGACGCCTGGAAAGCTGTTCAGGGTCTGCCCTGGATGCAAGCTTCAGAATGTCTTTAAGGAGGACAAACACTCCCTTTGTCTTTACTGCCTACATGAGGACAAGACGCACGTGGAGAAGGACTGTGCGTTTTGCGGCAATATGTCGGAGCGGACCATGAAGGACCACCATCAACGTCTCGCCAACTGGCTGGAAGGAAAGAGCCCGTCAGGCGAGAAGAAGAAGGAGAAGTCCGAGCGGTCTTCTAAGACCTTTGAGGGCGCCCCGGGGACGGGGGTCCAACAGAAGGCCAAGCACCGCGAATCCGCTGGCACCGGGAGCGCCGAACGGTCGGGCTCTACGGGCGCCAGGCAGGGCGCATCCTCCCCGGCGCCATCAACCACGAGCCAACGCTCTGGCTCGGGTAAGAGGAAGGCCGAGCACCCGGCGAAGCTCCTGGAGAGACCCCGGTCGAGCTCGAAGGCCCCATCGGAGGGGGAGCGAGGCGGTGACCCTCCCCCCAAGGAGAAGGTGGTGAGTGCACCTAAGGTGGTGAAAGCCTTAACCCATCCGGCCAAGGCCTCTATCGAGACAGTCGCGGCAGCCCTGGCTCAGCCTGTGGAGGCTACACCAGTGGTGGCGACCTCGGGGCCCAGAGTCTCCCTGCCACCGCGGAGGGAGTCCTCTTTCATGCCCATCGACAGGACCCCCGTGAAACCTCCGACGGAGAAGAAAAAGGGGGGGCAGGAGGTTGTCGTGGATTCGGCCTCAACCTCTGAGGAAGAGCTGATCGAAGTCTTAAGCCACGGCGTTGGCGTGGAAGAAGACCAGCCCGTCGGGAGGGACCCCGACGTAGGAGACGACGAGAACGTCGAGGGTGCCGACGGGGCTCCTGACCGCCCGTCGGACTCCCCTCAACCAGTGCCGCAAGACAACTCGGCGGCCATTTTGTTGGCTATACAGTCCTTATGCTCGGAGATAAGGACGAGACTGCCGTTACCACCAACAGACTAACCGCTCCCGACGGGGGACCCGGAGCCAGGCCCTTCTGGGAGCCCTCCCCCTAAGAGAAGAAGGATTCATCCTCCACCTCCTTTTCAGCCATCGCGCCCTGTTCAGCCCTCCTCCACGTCCACGACACGTGGGGATGATACGGGGACTGACACGGCCGCGACGGGTACAGACGACGAGGTTTACAACGAGGATCTCCCGTCGTCACCTCCCACCCGGGCTTCCCCGCCCAACGAGATTGGATCGTTTCACTCCATGATCGCCAGGGCATCCGAGCTTTTCCAGCTCTGCCCGGAAGAGAAGAAGGAAGGTTTCCTTTATCAACGGCGCGAGGCCAAGAGGAAGACGGTCCTCGCTGTACCTCTACTGGACCATATTTGGGATGAGGGCCTCGCCCTCCTCAAGAACCCATCAACGACGCCGGCTAGAAGGGATCGGTACGAGAAGAAGTACCGGGTCCCGGACGCGGCCCCCTTGTGCCTTCGGGCACAGCTGACCCCGGACTCGGTCGTCTCCGCGGCGGGCAGGAAGAAAGCGGGGGGGCGCGGCCTCTACGTCTACCTCCCCGCCGGACGGCGAGGGTAAGAAATTAGACACGATGGGACGCAGAGTCATCTCGTCGGCAGCGACGACGATTAAGGCGGCCAACGCCTTGGCTATCGTAGCCCGCTACGACAGGGAGTTGTGGTACAAACTGGCCCCCCTGCTGGACTTCCTACCAGACGACAAGAGGGCGGAAGCCCTAGAGATCTTGCAGGAAGGAGAGGTGGCGTCGGACCACCCCATTACGATTGCGACGGACATCGCTGACACTGGATTTCGCCAGTTGGGCAACGGCGTGTGCCTTAGGCGGCTTGGATGGCTCAAGGCTACTGACTTCCGTTAGGACGTGCAGACCAGAGTCTTGGACATGCCGTTCGACGGAAACAACCTGTTCGGGAAAACAGTGGACGATTCCCTTCAAGCCATCAAGGCAGACACGGAGACGGCCCGGGCTCTTGGGGTTCTCCAGCAACGGCGGCCGCCCTTTCGGAGCGGCGGAGGCAAACAGGGTGCCTCCAAAGGTTCCAGCGGTGGATTTTCCACCTACCGTCAAGCGGCCCGTTCGTCGTCACAGGAAGCTTACAGGGGACGAGGCAAGTCAGGCGGACCCCGCCGTCGTCGCCAAGGAGGACAAGGCGGCAAAGCCTCGTCGAAGCAGGACTGAACCGGCCGTGGGGTCGGGCCCCCACCGAAGCACCCCGGTGGGATGCCGGCTGGCGAGCTTCATCAGCGTGTGGGAGTCCATCTCCACCGACCGTTGGGTGCTGGACGCCCTAGCTGAGGGTCACGCGCTCGAGTTTCTAGAGAGGTACCCGCGCGTCCCCCCTGTGGCCAGGAAAGAACATCATGTCCCTCAACTACTCTTCGAGGTAAAGGCGATGCTCAAGAAGGGCGCCATCGAGCTCGTCCCAAAGAGGCTTCGGGGCTCCGGAGTTTACTCAAGATACTTCCTCGTGAAGAAGAAGACGGGAGGATGGCGTCCCATCCTGGACCTACGACGACTGAACAAATTCATCAAGGCACAGAAGTTCCGGATGGTCACCCTCCAACACGTCCTGGGTCAACTGGAGGAGGGCGATTTCCTGTCGTCGTTGGATTCGGAGGATGCCTACTTCCATATTCCCATCCTAAAGGGACACCGAAAGTTTCTCAGGTTCGTGGTCCAAGGGCGCCACTACCAGTTCAGAGCCCTTCCCTTCGGATTGAGGTCAGCACCCAGGGTGTTCACCAAGTGCCTCGCACCGGTGGCGGCGCAGCCGCGCCGAGAGGGGATCCACGTCTACCCCTACCTGGACGACTGGCTCATTCGAGCAAAGACGAAGGAGCTCGCCGTGGAGCACACGGCAAGGACCGTCCAACTACTCAAGGACCTGGGATTCTCCATAAACTACGCCAAGTCCCACCTGGTGCCCGCGCAAGACGCACTGTTTCTGGGAGCGAAGCTCGACACAGTGTTGCTTCTGGCCTCTCCGTCGGAGGAAAGGACGAGGGCCATCTTGGGCAAGGTGCAGCGGATGCTTGTTGCGAACGCGGCCAGGGTGAGGTCCATCAAGTCCCTCCTCGGAATGATGTCTTCTTGCATTTATCTCATCCGCCTGTGCAGGCTCCGGGTGCGCCCGTTGCAGGAGTTCCTGGACGCGCGCTGGATCCAGACGACGGGCCGCTTCGAGGAGAGGATCACACTCGACGAGAGTTTCCGACGAGCGGTCCGGTGGTGGGGCACCCGCGCGCATCTGACGGCGGGCATGGACTTCCAGACCCCCGGCCACCAGGAGACAGTGACCACGGATGCCTCCCTGGAAGGGTGGGGAGCGCACACCGAAAATCTGCACGCGAGAGGCCTTTGGCTTCCGACGGAGAAGTCCCTCCATATCAACGTCCTGGAGCTCCGTGCAGTGTTTTGGGCCCTCGGGTCCTTTCTTCCGTCCCTCAAGGGCAAGGTGGTGAGGATCTTCACCGACAACACCAGCACCATGTTCTACATCAGGAAGCAGGGCGGTACCAGATCCCCAGCCCTGTCCAGGGAAGCGCAGGATCTGTGGCATTGGGCCGTCGCCCAAGGGATGTTTCTGGTGCCGTTCCATCTGGCAGGGATAAAAAACACCATTGCCGACTCGCTCAGCAGAGAGCTGCGCTCGTGCCACGAGTGGGAACTACGACAGGATCTAGTGGACCGCCTCTTCCGACGGTGGGGCACACCCCAGATCGATCTGTTCGCGACGGCGATGAACTCCAAGTGCCGGAGGTTCGCCAGCAGGTTTCCCCAGCCGAGGAGCATGGGCGATGCTTTCTTGTTCCCCTGGGAAGGCCTGTTTCTATACGCGTTCCCTCCATTGCCATTGCTGATCCGGCTCATCAACTAGCTCAAGAGGTCACGGTGCAGGATGATCCTCGTCG
The DNA here is from genome assembly GCF_040938575.1 of Ambystoma mexicanum. Taxonomy (NCBI): domain Eukaryota; kingdom Metazoa; phylum Chordata; class Amphibia; order Caudata; family Ambystomatidae; genus Ambystoma; species Ambystoma mexicanum. The sequence continues at coordinate 458,597,246 of NC_090940.1, forward strand.
CACCTGCGTGGCCGAGGCAGATATGGTTCCCGGACCTTCTGGACTTGTCAACGTCCCCGTCAATCAAGCTACCAGTGGACGCGGATCTTCTCTCCAGGGAAGGAGGCGCCATCCTCCATCACGACCCGAAGTCGCTGAACTTGCAGGCCTGGCTCCTGCAGCGTTAGAGTTTGGAGGATACGACATACCGGCCGACTGCAGAGAGGTTCTTGCAAAGGCCAGGGCGTCCTCAACTCTTAAATGCTATGGACACAAATAGAAGAGGTTCTCTGTCTGGTGCCACGCACAGAAGATTAACCCTCTACGGATTACGGCTCCCCAGGTACTGCCGTACCTTCTGACGCTGGCCAAGGCTGGACTGGCGCACGCGTCCATCAAGATTCATCTTGCTGCGATCTCCCGATACACCAGGACCACGGGGCGGACGTCTTTGTGGTCTCATCGTCTGGTGAAAGAATTCATGAAGGGACTGTTCAGATCGTTCCCGCCGGTGAAGGCTCCGGCCCCGGCGTGGGAGCTCAACGTGGTGCTGACCAAGCTCATGGGACCTCCGTTCGAGCCTCTGCACTCGGCTCCGTTGAAGTTCTTGTCGTGGAAAACAGCATTTCTTGTGGCCATCACCTCCGCACGAAGAGTGAGAGAGATCCAGGCCCTTTCCTGCAAGCCCCCATACTTGACTTTTCACGACACGAGGGTAGTGCTCAGGACACACCCCTCCTTCATGCCCAAGGTACCGTGGGACTTCCACCTCAACGAACCCTTGGTGTTGCCTGTTTTCTTCCCGTCGCCTTCGTCGCCGGCCGAAAGGACTTTGCACTCGCTGGATGTGGCTAGAGCGCTGAAGTTTTACGTGGACCGCACAAAGTGTTTTCGGAAGACGTCACAACTTTTTGTGAACTTTGGACCTGTCAATCAGGGGAAGGCTCTCTCAAAGGCCTCCATTTCCAGATGGCTCTCCGGCTGTATCATGTACTGTCATCGGTTGGCAAACCGACCGCTGCCTGGCCGTCCGAGAGCCCATTCCACCAGAGCGATCGCAGCTACCACGGCGTTCCTATCTGGTGTGCCCTTGCTGGACATCTGCAGGGCTGCTACGTGGAGGTCGACGCACACCTTCACGAAATTCTACTGCGTCGATCGGGATTCCAGGGAGGAGTCCAGGGTCGGCCAAGCAGTGCTGCGCAATCTGTTCGCCTAAGGTGAGCCTGGTGAGGAGGTAAGAATTGCTTAATGTTGAGTTTGATGTAATGCTTAATGTTGAGCCTTTGCCACCTCCGGTGGTTGTGCATGTGTGTACTGCTATGTATTCTTTATTCATGAGCATGTGAATCCATGCCAGACCCCATGCTGGAGAAGGAACAAGTTACTTACCTGTAACTGTTGTTCTCCAGCATGGTCTGGCATGGATTCACATGCGAACCCTCCCGCCTACCCCTCTGCGGCTCTTCACTTGGTCATACTGCCACTTCACGTGCTACCAAATCTGAAGATGGCTGCCAGAGGCGGGGCTTAGGTAGAGGGCAGTCATTGGCTGTGGTCAGTATGACTCAGAGATCAGTGATTGGTTACTACTACAAAAGACAGATCAGAAACGAAACTGATACTGATTTTTTCTTTACCGAGGATTCCCAGCCTGACGACGGGGAATATTCATGAGCATGTGAATCCATGCCAGACCCATGCTGGAGAACAACAGTTACAGGTAAGTAACTTGTTCCTTGTGATGATAATCTAAAAGGTATTACCTATGCAAATTGAAATTGGCATTACCCTTGAATAGCGCTGAGCAAATTCAAGAATAGAAACAGACATGCCACTAAGTTGATATCCCGGGTTCTATAAAGGTCTCAGAATTGATCCTACCTTTTGAGTATTTAATAAACTTTGGAAAACTACACAGGCTCTATTTGTTCTTGCCACACATTTTCCAGACATAAATCCCTCAGAAAACACAATTCCTTCTTGCAACCAGTTTAACTGTATTGTAAATGATGTAGATTTGTTACATCCCACTAATAAATACAAAACTCTAGTGCATAACTTCACCCCGGATCTTGTATCTCTTGAAAATACCTTAAAGAGATAGGACTTTGAAAATGTTTATAGCTGCCCACTACTAACTTTTGCAAGCCATTACGGACACCAGAAGCGATCGTTCATAAGGAGAGCCACATGCCCCCATTATCTTTTCCACATGCACAGATGTCCAATTATTTTTTTCCAACTATTTTACCATGCCTCTACTGAATGGTTTGAGGTTGAAACCATACAGCATTTGTAAGTGCCAGATGCCAGTATCAAATCCAGAAAGGTGCCATCTAGGACCTGCTGTGAGACCGACAGCTGTCCATCTTGTAGGTCTATGCACTACAAGGCCATCAAGAAGCTTGTGCCCAAAGGTTTTCATGATGCTCTATTAACCTGACCAAAGTGAGACACAGTTGTACTCCACACCTCACCATGCTTTGTGCTCCAGATAAAAAGGCTTCTTATAAGCCAGTGTGTCTTTTCAAAAAAGAAGAGCAGAAACAAAGAGATCAAACTCCAGAAGCCAGTCATATTCAACCAAATATAGGTCCTTTTGTTCTCCTAGAAAGCGGGTTTCATCTGAGTTGGTGCAGTCCTTTACTGAAGAAACATAGCTTTCCAAGCGGCTCTGGCGCTTATCGTCCAGTGGCTATTGCATGAGCATAAAAGCCTATTCCTTCAGTGTCACAGTCTCTGCCCACTGTGCGTTTGCTGAGCAGAGTAGGCAATGTGCACTCCACCAGAGCACACATCAAGAGTTGGTAGTGGAAATGTACTATTTGTTATTGGGTCTGGCGCTGCATGTTTCTTAAAGAAGGCAGACACTGGTACAGCACAGGCCCGACTGTGCTATGACCTGTAGCAGCTTTGCCTCCAACCATGACTATCAATCTGCTCGTCCCCTATTGAAACGTGTGGTGATGCTGTCTTTCACCTGCCAACCCCATCATGGAGCCCCAAGGTAATCCATGCTTCGAAGAATATCCGCCAGTCCATGTTTGGGTGCATCAGGGAAGATAGGGTAATGTTTTCATTTGCATTGGTAGTTATGGGACTAGGGATTGGTGGGGCGTGCTCCCTGAGGAATTTGAGCATGAGCCAGAGCAGGATCTTGTGGACTAGGTTAAAGGATTGCGTGATGCTGATGTTCTTGACTTCTCTCCTGAGATGGTATTTGGAGAAGATAGTACTTATTTGAAGGCAGGAGAGAATTTGCATCTTCTCTGTGTTGTAGCTTTGTCATTGAGGTCGTTGGGTCTTTGGCTCCTGTGACTGAGAACAATTCTCATGCCTGTCTGACATCCTGTAGTAGTAAGCCCCTACAAACATGCTGCTCCTCTTTATTGTGGCCTTGACTGTCCCTGCAAGGGCACTTTCTTACACGCTTTCTTCAGTCCAACCTGTGTCTAATAAGAAGGTGGCCCAGAAACACTGCCAGTACCTGGAAACTGATATTTCTAATGTACTACTTCTTCTCACGGATTCTGCATCTTTCATTTCGATCTCCCAGCACAGCTGCTCTTTAGAAAATGTCACACTGCCAGGGGTCACAGAGCGGTTCTGCGTGAGCTCTGCCCACCACATCTATGCGCTCCAGACATGAGGTAGGGGCCAGTATATATAGAGGTGCTGTGCCCCATGACCTCAGTTCCACCCTTTTTCCCAAGCACTCTGACACTGAGGCACCGCCAAACCAAGGTGTACTAGCTAACTGTCAGGAGAGGTCAATAGGAAGGGCGATAAGGAACCCGTGGGAGGAACACCCATCAGAGAGAAAATTACTGAGAGTTAAGTAATTTGTTCTTCTAATGGACTCCTTCCTCCCACGGATTCCTCATCTTTCATAGACTCCCAAAGCAGTACAATTATCTGGAGGCGAGAGAGTAGCAAGCACACCACCTAAACAAGAAAACTCTGAAGGACAGCTCTGCCAAAAAGAGCATCCTGATCAGGCATAGTATCCAAGCAGTAATGTTTAGCAAACGTGCAAAGAAACCCACATAGTTGCTTGGCAAATGTCCAGAACAGGGACTTCACATTGCAGAGGCGAAGTGGCGGCCAACCTTCTTTTGGAGTGAGCCGTGAGAGACTCTGGGATCTCCTTACAAGCCAGATCATGGCATTCCATGATGCAGAGAATGAGCCATCAAGACAATTTCATAGAGGCATCGGGCAAAGCCATTGTGGAGCTGCGCTGTACCCCTTGGTGTTGGAAACATTTCTAAAGAACAACTGTACTGGGAGATAGATATCAAAGATGAGGAATCCGTGGGATGGACGTCCATCAGAAAGAGCATTACCGAGAGTTAAGTAATTTGTTCTTCTATTTTGCACACTCTCCCACAGAGAGTTTAGTAGTGCAGACTTCAAGTGCTAGCTCATCCCTTATGGCTTTCCTGGCACTTGATATTTTCGGAGAGTTGACAAAGCCTGACACCTGCAGCAGATGCATTGTTTTCATGGGGAGTGTACAGATAATGATCCGTGTACCTTGGTCTTTCCCAAACAGTATGGGAATTAGCAAAAAGGGCTTTAAAGCATGTGTTCGAAGATATGCTGACCATGTTTAGAAAGATGACTTATGACAGGCAAGAAGCTCCACAAACCCGCCTTTGGAGACTGGCCTCGATTCAGTTGACTGTCTGGCAACGTCTTTTGGGAATGGTGCTGTCATCCGGAGATCATCTTGCATGTGCATCTGTGAGTTTGCACCAGATTTCCTGGCTAAATTGCTGATTATGGTATTGAATGGATCACATTTATTTGACTTGAAAAGGTACAATTCACTTGAAAAATTAAAGGCATTCAGAGCAAGAGTCAAGTTCTTGGGCCTTTTTGCCCATTTGTCATCCTTCTTCTAAAATGGACAATATTTCCACCAGATCTCCCTTGCAGGGTAGCAACAAAGGTCCTGGCTTCAATCCAACATTGACAAACTGCATCAACAGTGCTTTAGACTTTACAGTTTGAAGGTATGATGCTCGCCACTGTCTGCTCCTGCACCCCTTCCAAGACTGCTTTAATTTGATCAACTTTTGGCATTCAGTGATAGAAAATGGCAGAAACTGTTCTTCATGCAAGAGTGAAGTCAGATCACCTTGAAAAAATGGGTATCACAATCTATTGCTTTCTGCTATTGCTACATCTGCCAATAGAGCTGTTCTGGTGCGATTGCCAAGCTATTGACCAAAGAATGTATTTAAGTTCCTTTTGGCCCCCAAAAATTGGAACGGCATGAATCCCACCCAGGATTAACACCACTTGAACAAACCACTACACTAAAAAATAAAAAAATGGCAACACTTGTGCAGATTCTTCAGGCCTTATAGAATAATTGTCTAGTGCCCCTAGAATTCCATAATGTGTATTTCCATATCAATAGCACTGAATGGACCTCTGCTTTGCAGTTGAAGGAAGTCATCAGCAGTTCACCTCACTAGCATTTGCTCTGAACTCCATGTTGAGTGATGATAAAGATGCTAGTGGTGGTGGCTCATCTTCAAAGGGAGGAGACCCATGGCTTTGGGTATCTCAACAACTGATTGCAGAAAGCAAGATTAGCAGAGCTAGTGTCCGAAAGTCTTCTCAAAATGTGGATTTTATTCTTGAACTGCAGGAAATCCTCAGTAGCACTTACAAGATGGCTGCAGTTCAGTAGGGCTCTCCTGGCCACCATTGGAGCAGGTGTCAGACAAAGAGCCTATGCCTCCCAACCTCACTTTTCCATTTTCTAGTGGCAAAATTCCTCAGTTTTCAGAGCCCCCATGTCCTCCTGTATCTTCCTTGTGCTAGAAGAGTGACTCTGGATATTGTTGCCCCTATGGTCACCGGGTGCTCTAGGGCCTGATCTGCCAGACCCCTTAACTCCACCCCCCTCCAGACAGGAAATATTGGGAACGATTTTAATAAAAAACAAAGGTTAAAGGATAGTTCCGGGACTTTTTTTTTATTGTCCCTACGGGTCGGCCATGTGTTTGTAAGCATAAATCGGTAGATCGTAGGAAACTTTCCTATGGACCTTACCCGACTTTTCGCCCATTATCGCACTCGAAATCAGCCTCCATTTTGTGATAATCCTATCATTCCGCCGCATCGACCTGGCTCACCTGCCTTTGCGGCACTAAATCAAATCCCCCGCCCCTGAAACAGACTTTATCAAAACATTCATATTCCCCGCCTCTATCCGTGACGTGACTGAGCTGCGTAGGCAAACGCGCCCAGGCGTCTTCTACGCGACTCCACACAGACCCCGGAAATCAACACAGATCAGCTCACAATACAGCGCACCACAATTCGGAATATGAAACTGTACTTTGAAATCAAACCGCAAGATTGTAAATGTGGTAAAGTACATTTATTTGACATCAAATGTTTAGAGAATATTCAGCGATTTGCATTTTTATTTGCTCATGTTCCAAAAAGTTCGTATTGAGGAACGCGATGGTCCTTTGCTGTACACAGGGTCTTAGAGCATCTCACAATACAGCACCACAATTCGGAATGTGAAACCGTGGTTTAAAAGCAAACGGCAAGATTGTACATTTGGCAAAGTACGTTTATTGGACATCAAATGTTTAGAGAATATTCAGCGATTTGCATTTTTCTTTGCTCTCGATCCAAATTAGTTCGTCTTGAGGGAAGCGATGTTCGTGTGCAGTACACAGGGTGTTGGTTTACGATAAAAATAAGCTCTTCTGTCGCACTGATAATCGCATGGCTGTTCCAACAACGAGGCACTAGGCCACCACAACGGTAGGTATGTTGCATCTAACCGTTAGTACCGCGTAAGGGCATACTTGTACTTGGCGATCGTCCCATAAAATGGTCAGGGTGGTAACGTTGTTCACGCGGAGAAGCAACTGGCGGCTGTAGAAGCCGTCCGCCGGTGTCTGGTACTCGTGACACAGACAGTAGTGAATGATGTACCTAAAAACATAAAAAATGAAATTAGTCTCACCATCAGATCCTTATTAAAATTATTCATTTCATAGCGAGGACAGCGCTACTGGGTGTACACAAGTGTTTAAAGGCGTGGCGAGGCATGGAGGGGGGGGAGTGGAGTACAAGGTAAGTAGCATAAAATAATAAATAAATAGGGCCAGCTGGTGGCAAGTGCAAGGTAAGTGCAGAACAAGTGCTGGGAAGGGGGGGCTGTAGGATACTGAGACAGTCCCCCAGTGCAGGGGTTGACAGGGAGGCAGTGCAGGTGGAGAGTGGAAGGGCCCAGGACCGAGGTCGCAGACAGTGGACCAGTTGTAGCAGGGGAGAGGGAGAGAGAAAGCAGAAGCAAAGAGGAAGGTTTTGAGGTGCTTCAGTAAAAGAAGATGGTTCTCCTCCAGATAGTGCGCGGTAGAAAACACTATGCCACATAGAACGAACAAGTACAACTGAACCCGTCTTTAAAGCCACTGTATAGTAATGAAATTGCGGTATAAACTCATCAAAAGTTACTTACATTATATTTGCATTTTCCATTGTGTCTCTGTGTAGGGCAGACCCGAAACACCACTCCTTCTTTGCCGACGTTACTTCTTCTAATGAACGTGGCTCATCGTTTCGTTTCTGAAATTTTATTCATTATCTTTTCTTAGTCTTTCAGGATGGTCCCGGCCTGTCAAGGTCAAATCACAATAGAACCTTATATTGGGTCGTGGGCCTTTCCGCCACCCGAGCAAAACATCAAAGCAGCTGACCTTCACTTTGAGCGAGCACACATTTCTAGTTAGCTCCAGTTAGTGTAAGGGCATCTTGTCTGCGTGCCTTTTTTTTTATTGTCCCTATGGGTCGGCCATGTGTTTGTAATACGGAAACATTCTATAATTTTTGTAAAAATGATTTATATTACTGTTTGGTTTAATTGCAATGGGCCTGCAACATGAGGAGACTCGAGAGAACAGACAATCGAATTACAATCATTTAAACCGTGATGTGTATTTCTCAATGAGCTCTGCTTTAGGTGGACATGGAACAGAGGCAATGTTGGGTGGCAATGCAGTTGTCCCCTGCATAGGTTCGTTCACCACTCCATGTATGTGCCTATCGAGGACATCTACGATAAGTCTCTCAATAAACTCATATTGCATATCCTCAAACACTGGTTTGATCACCCATTGTTTACTTCTTTTAGTGAAGGCCTTATTGTAGCGAAGCGTCCCTAAAGTTCCGGTCGTCCTACTTTGTTGACGGCCAACATTATGGTTATGTGCCAAGACCGCTAGAAGAGTCCGATTTTTCATGCCTTCCATGCCAAAATGCAATCTTTTGGGCCTGTACTTTAGGCACATATTGTGGAACACCTCCAAATCTCCTGTGTGGCAGAATTCCGTGAGTCCCCTCAAATCTCTTGTTATAGTTTTATCAAATACAATCTTTTCAATGGCCTTGTGAGTGGGTGATGAAGGAATCAACCACTTCTTCTTCCGTGCCTCCTCTGTGGACAAATGGCCATGTTCACATTTGTGGAAATGCTCATT